>NC_073302.1:204582646-204891604 GCF_027595985.1 Sorex araneus | reverse complement strand
ATAGATTAGTATGGATCACCTAATTTATGCTTACCTGGGTAAGACTTGACTGCTGTCTATATGAATTCTAATATTAGAACAAAGGTCACACACATCTAATCTCATCTAAACACAAAACAATCCTTCCAGTTCCACTACTATCACCGCAGTCTAAGATGTCACACCTCATTTTTAGATTTCTACATACTCTCTTTGTTCCCACATTTGTTTTCCTCCTACAATCGTTGATCTGCATTATATTTAATGATAACTCACTAGACTTAAGATAAAAATCCATACCATTCAGTATAACTGGATACGAATCATGGATTGAGAAGTGTTGGGGAACAGTTATCCCCAATATTCCTGCATATGTTGTGCATTGAATCTGGGCAGAGCCTGGCCATGGGGCAAAGGAGGACAAGCACGTTGAAGAACACTTCAGGGAGCAGTTGATCATAGCCCACTTTATTGACAATTACATACATTTTTATAGAGGGCCTTTACTTACCGGAGGTCACATAGAGCTTAACACTCTTGGCCTATCACCTTATTCTCTCTGCTTTGCCCTGGTCCAATCCATTTCAAGGCTATATGTTGTGGTTACAGTGACTTGTATAAGGCGTATGTGGTTTCTGCATTTAGGGGGTCATGTGAAGCTCAAGGCCAGACACATGGTGGGGGCACCCTGTTTTGCTCTCTCTGCCCAGTTACTCCCTCTTGAGAAGTTTCATTTCAGGGCTGCTTTTCAAGGTCAGGGTTTTCTTGCTCCAGTTCCTGTTACCTGCCCCACAGGGAAGGAGAAAGAGATTTCTTTCTTTTCTCCCATGTCAAGCTTCTGAATTGCTGTTCTGTCTGGACCTACCTTTTTGTACTACCTCATCTTCTCCCACTTCTCTCCTTGTCCAAGGTGAAGGCTCTCCCCTTGTAAATAAACCTCCATGAGAATAAGTGTCTGTTTGTGTCTTGTTCTTTATATCTGTTTGTTTAGAATAATGTCAGTATCTCAAGGTACTTATAATAAAAATTTGTTAATGGTATGTAAATAAGACAGTACCACACATGGTAAATAATCTCAACAAGAACAAGTGATCAATGTAAATAAATTTGTGGATATAAGATGAAATGGTAAGGATTATTAGAGATCAAAGTAATGGGATAAAAATGAAAGAGAACACAGGATGGTGAGAATCTGAATGAATAAGAAGACAAGGGAAGTCAAAAAGGCTGATACCATGGGTGGTAGAAAATTTCCTTTCTTCAGTTCAACTAAAGATGAACTATGCGAAGCCATCTTACCATATTACTTAAAGGTCAACATTCTACTCCCAGCCTGGGCATCTGTAAACCTCACTTTCCTATATTTTTCTCCATATTTAGAAAAGTTAAAGTACATGACTCTAGAAATTGTCATTAAAATATGCTTCTCAACATCTCTTGGTGTATTTTAATTTAGATTTGTGTGTTTTCTTATGATCAATTAATGTATTATTTCAATAATGTTTGTTGTTTGCTTCACGATATTTTCTAAGTGTTTTAATATGAATTTATATTAATGAGGGGTATACTACAAGCAACCTTACCTTTTCACTGGCCACTTGTATCACAGAAATAGATATGGCTGGTAATTTCTATCTGGACACTGAAGTACATAATCAATGAAAGGAATCCAACCTGAACATTGGCTTGAGGACTTTTACCAACAGAAAATATGGAGTATGGAACAGACAGCTATTCATTCTAGAGCTCCAATGAAAAGACCCATCTATTGGAGCTGATTTTCTGCCCCATGCTTTCCAGTGCTCTGTTGATGAAGCTTTCTTTAATGGCTTAGAATTTAACCAATGTATTTCTTCTATATTTCCTGATCTTTTTAATTATCAGGTTCTAATTATCAGAAGCAAGGAAAATTAATACTTGGAGTATTATTCCTGGGATACAATACATTCAGAACAGACATAAACGTTGATGCAGAAACCTCTAGAAGAAATATTAAATGAGAGCAGGACTTGGGAAATTGGAAAGAAAGCTTGGACAAATAATAAAAAAAAATTAACTAATAGTTGGGATGGAGTGATCGTACAGCAGCAGGGTGTTTGCCTTGCACATGGCCGACCTGGGTTCAATTCCTCCACCCCTCGGAGAGCCCGGCAAGCTACCCAGAGTATCTCGCCTGCGTGGCAGAACCTGGAAAGCTACCTGTGTTATATTCAATAAGCCAAAATAAAAGTAATAACAAGTCTCAAAATGGAGACATTACTGGTACCCGCTCCAGCAAATCGATGAGCAACAGGATGACAAATGACAGTGAAGTAATAGTAAATTCATGTAAGAGAGGCAAACAACACAACTCACGAATATAAGATTAGAGTTCCATTTGTCATTTTTCTGCCAGAACACAGATATTTTGGGTGGGATATTTTCCTATACTTATCGATCTTATAATCTTGCTCCTCAAAGTGAAATTTCTAAAGTTGGAAGCTGTAGAACAGATCATCCAGATCACCTGCAGTCCTATTTTAAAAAATATGTAAAGCGTATAAAAAGCTCAATTTCCAGAATTAAAATATAAGTTGAGGCAGAATGGTTATAGCAAAGGTAGTTCTGAACCTCAATGATAATTAGATTCTAAGCACACAGATGCTTGGAAAGGTTGAGACTCATCTCTCAATGTGGGGAGAGCATATGAAAGGAGCAGCCGATGAATTTGCCACCCAGGAAAGTTTCTACTCACAAAGAATGGTATTTTAATAAACTATAATACACTTGTTATAACAGTTAATTCATTTTAATTTATATTTCAGTTTACTTTAGAATTGTTTGACTCTAAACCAAGTTACAGAATCATCTTCAGAAATAGAATTAGGCTTGGGCAGTAACTCAAAGGACTAAAACATATGTGTTTTCATGCAGGAGGCTCCAATTTGGTTCCCAGTAATTTAGGGTTCACTGAGTATCACCAGAAATGACCTGTGAACCAACCAGAGTCTAGCCCTAGAGTACCACTGGGTATAGCACCAAAATTCAAAACAAAAATAAATAAAATAAAACTAAGAATTAACAATACAAGTCAAGGAGTATTCCTTCATTTATTCAAAAATATTTATTAAGCTGCCAGTTATTCTTGGCTGGAGAGTAAGTTTTATAGGCTGTTTGGATTACGGATGAAGTAGCTGCTGGCATGAATCTTGCCCTGAGGAAGGGCAACTCTTAAACAAAGAAGTATATAAAACGTGATTGTAGTGACAAGTAAAGGAAAGCACATGGTGTGTACTCTGTGATAGGAGAAACTAGTGGGGCCTTCACTTTATTAGTGATGATGATAAAGGAAATCCTGTCTGAGGAAAACTTGTTGAGTCTATAAAATGAACTGCTCTAACCAAGAAAAGGACGGGGGAGGCTAGTAGGAAAGGTTTGGAGGCAGGGAGTGGGCATTCCAGGAAAGCAGAAAGATTTTGCCAAGCTCAAATTAGAAGAAAGAATTTTGTGCCTTTGTAAAACCAAAGACTGGGGATCTTCATTCCTTCTCATGGCTTATTGGTGTTCTTACTGTATGACCCACAAATTGTTTTTCCAATTGGTAAGCTTTTAGACATTATTACAAGTAATGTTGGTCTTTTGTTGTTAGAAATAATGCTGCAAGAAATATATTTCCACATGTATTTAAACTTGATTTTACAACTTCTCCTGTAAATTAATTATTAGGAGCAGAATATAATTTCTTAGTCAAAGACTTAATGTCTTATATAAAATTGTGAATACTGGAAAATGTCTCTCTGAACTGTTTTGATTTGGTTATGGCTTTAAAAACACTAAGAACTTATAACAATTTGATCAAGTAAAAATGACTAATATTTATTTAACTTCCATTTCTTTGGCTATGTAAAGGTAACCAAAGGGGCTGGAGCGATAGCACAGCGGGTAGGGTGTTTGCCTTGCACACGGCTGACCCAGGTTTGATTCCTCCATCCCTCTCGGAAATTCGGGCAAGCTACAGAGAGTACCCCTCCTGCACGGCAGAGCCTGGCAAGCTCCCCATGGCGTATTCAGTATGCCAAAAATGTTAACAAGTCTCACAGTGGAGACGTTACTGTGCCCACTCGAGCAAATCGATGAACAACAGGACGACAATGCTACAATGCTACAATGTAAAGGTAGAACATTTTACAGTTCTCATAATCTACTTGTGTTTGTTTGTCTAAATTTACTTTTTTATTTTAAGTTTTTGAACTGAATCACCATAAGTTGCACAGTTACAAAGTTGTTCATGATTGGGTTTCAGTCATATAATATTCTAATACTCATCCCTTCACCAGTTCACCAGTGCACATTTCCCACCACAAAATCTCCAATTTCCTTCTACTCACCTGCGCTACAGTAGGCACTCTCTCTCTCTCTCTCTCTCTCTCTCTCTCTCTCTCTCTCTCTCTCTCTCTCTCTCTCTCTCTCTCCCTTTCAGTACTCAGTTTTTGTCAAGAGTGATCATTTCCAACTATTATTGTCATAGTGGCCCCTTCTCTATCCTAACTGACCTGACCTCTGCCCTCCCGCACCCCCCCACCCCCCAGGTCCCCCACACACATGGCAAGTCCCCAACCCTTGTCTTGGATATTAGTCTCATACTATGTTTTTTTTAAATCTCCAGATGAGTGCAATCATTCTATGAGAGCAGTTCCTCTCCTTTTGACTCATTTTACTTAGCACTATACTCTCCATATCCACCCATTTGTCAGCAAATTTAATGACTTCATTTTTTCATAACAGCCAAATAGTATTCCATTGCATAGATATACCATAGTTTCTTTATCCAATCATCTGTTCTCAGGCACTCAGGTTGGTTCCAGATTCTGGCTGTTGTGAATAGTACTTCAATGAACATAGGACTGCAGATGGTATTTCTGCTGTGTGGTTTTGGGTCCACAAGGTATATTAATAGAAGTGATATTGCTGTATTAAATAGATGCTAATTTTTTAATTTTAAATTTTTTATTAAATCACTGTGAGATAGACCCTTATAAAGCTGTTCATGATTAGATTTCAGTTATACAATGTGCCAACACCCAGCCCTTCACCAATGAACATTTCCCTCCCATCACACCCCCATGCCCCGACCCCACACCCTCCCTAGTCAGCCTGCCTCTATGGCAAGCAATTTTCACCTTTTCCTCTCTCTTTCTCTTTTTCTTTCTTTCTTTCTCTCTCTCTCTTTGCAATAAATATACTGAAAGGTTATCAGGAATATCCTTTTACCTACTTTAGGACTTATTCTTGTTCAGTTTCATCATTTCTAGTTATTACAGCTATTATTGTCATAGTGGTTATACCCTCCACTCCCAACACACACTTCTTGTTGATTCTAACCACTGACTGGTATCCCTAGCCCTTGTTTTCCCTGGCCATGGACATTAGTCTTCTAATATATATATATATATATATATATATATATATGAAGATATGCATATATATGTGTGTGTCTGAGTGTGTATCTCACAATAAATGAAGTTTAACAACAAATGCAGGTTGTTTTCAGATTTTGGCTATGGTGAAAAGTGCTGCAATGAACATACAAGTACAGATGGTTTTCTGTTGTATGTTTTTTGGACCCCAGGGTATATTCCCAGAAGCGGTATTTATGGGTCAAATGGAAGCTCAATTTCTAGTCCTTGGAGGAATTTCCACATTGTTTTGCAAAAGAGCTAGGGAAGTCGGCATTCCCACCAACAATGACGGAGAGCCCCTTTCTCCCAACATTTGTACCAGCACAGGTTGCTCTTGTCTTTTTTTTAATATATATCTGTTATGAATTTTATTTTTGGACAACTGTCATTCTTTTTTTAATTAATTTTTAAAAATTTATTCTTTTTTTTCTTTTGACATTTATTTATATTTTGTTTTATTTTACATTATTTTATTTTATTCTTTTATTCAACCAGCATGTGGAAAGTTACAAAGCTTTCAGATTTAAGTCTCAGTTATACAATGCTCGAACACCCATCCCTTCACCAGTGCACATATTCCACCACCAAGAATCACAGTATACCTCCCCCTTCCCCCCACCTCCCCAGCCCCCAACCCCGAATGTGTAACTGGTAAATTTTACTTTACTTTTACTTTACTTTGATTACATTCAATATTTCAACAAAAAAATCACTATTATTGATTTGGAGTTTCTCCCCCCTAAAGTCGATCTGCTGAAAAGAAAGCATTTGATAATTTGTTTTCCATAAATGAGAATGAAGGGATATGAGGTCGAGAGGCCACACTAGCAGCCACACGGGTTTGGATTTCTGTATTTTAGTATTTTAGTAACTAAGTCCAGAGAAATATTTGCCAGAAATTGCATCATTGTAAGCTTATACCTCTCAGCTACTTTATATTCCACATATGAGTGCAATCTTTCTATGTCTGCCTCTTTCTTTCTGACTCATTTCACTCAGCATGATACTTTCCATGTTGATCCACTTAGACGCAAATTTCATGACTTCATGTTTTCTGACAGCCACGTAGTACTCCATTGTATCGATATACCAGAGTTTCTTTAACCACTCATCTGTTTTTGGGCACTCTGTTTTTTTTCATATTGTGGCTCTTGTAAACAGTGCTGCAATGAACATAGAAATGCAGATGTCATCTCTACTATACCTTTTTGCCTCTCCGGGATATATTCCCAGGAGTGGTATTGCTGGGTCAAATGGAAGCTCAATTTCTAACTTTTTGAGAATCGTCCATATTGTTTTCCAAAAGGGCTGAACCGACGGCATTTCCACCAGCAGTGAAGGAGAGTCCCTTTCTCCCCAACACCGGTTTTCACGCCAACACCGGTTGCTATTGTATTTTGGGATGTGGGCCAGTCTCTGTGGTGTGAGATGATATCTCTTTGTTGTTTTGATCTGCATCTCCCTGATGATTAGTGATGTTGAACATTTTCTAATGTGCCTCTCAACCATTCGGATTTCTTCTTTAGGAAAGTTTCTGTTCATTTCATCACCCCATTTTTTGATCGAGTTGGCAGTTTTCTTCTTGTGGAGTTAAACCAGTGCATTGTATATCCTTGATATCAACCCTTTATCGCATAGGTACTGCGTAAATATCCTTTCCCATTCTGTAGATTGTCTTTGTATTTTGGTTACTGTTTCTTTTGAGGTGCAGAAGCTTCTTAGTTTGGGATATTCCCATTTATTTATCTCTGTTTTAACTTGCTTGGCCAGTGGCATGTCAGCTTTGAAGATACCTTTGGCTTCAATGTCCTGGGGGGATTTGTCGACCTTGTCTTCAATGTACCTTAGGGATTCTGGTCTGATGTTGAGGTCTTTAATCCATTTTGATCTGACTTTTGCACAGAGTGATAGGTGGAGGTCTAAGCCCATTTTTTTCGCATGTAGCTGTCCAGTTTTGCCAGCACAATTTGTTAAACATGCTTTCCTTGCTCCACTTCACATTTCTTGCTCCCTTATCAAAGATTAGATGATCATTTATTTAGGGGGTGTATGTCAGAGTATTCAACCCTGTTCCATTGGTCTGCAGCTCTGCCTTTGTTCCAGTACCATGCTGTTTTAATGACTACTGCTTTGTAGTAGAGTTGGAAGTTAGGGAGGTTGATTCCTCCCATTTTCTTTTTCCCAAGAATTGCTTTAGCTATTAGTGGGGGCGTATTGTTCCATATGAATTTCAGGAGCGCTTGCTCCATTTCTTTGAAGAATGTTAAGGGTATCTCTTTAGGGATCGCATTGAATTTGTACAATGCTTTGGGGAGTATTGCCATTTTGACAATATTAATTCTTCCAATCCATGAGCAGGGGATGCCTTTCCATTTCCTCGTGTCCTCTTTTATTTCCTGAAGTAGTGTTTTATAGTTTTCATTGAACAAGTCCTTTACCTCCTTAGTTAAGCTGATTCGGAGGTACTTGATTTTTTGCGGGGCAATTGTGAATGGGATTGCTTTTCTCATGTCATTTTCTTCTCTCTCATTATTTGCATATAGGAAAGCCATGGACTTTTGTGTATTGATTCTATAGCCTGCAACTTTACTATATGAGTCTATTGTTTCTAGGAGTTTCTTGGTAGAGGTTTTAGGGTACTCTAGGTATAGTATCATATCATCTGCGAATAATGAGAGCTTGATTTCTTCCTTTCCTTCCTGAATGCCCTTAATATCTTTTTCTTGCCTAATCGCTATTGCAAGTACTTCCAGTACTATATTGAACAGAAGTGGAGAGAGTGGGCATCCTTGTCTCGTCCCTGTTCTCAGAGGGAAGACTCTTAGTTTCTTCCCAAGAGGATGATGCTTGCCTTGGGCTTGTGATAAATGGCTTTGACTATATTGAGCAAGGTCCCTTCTATACCCATTTTAGCGAGAGTTTTCATCATAAACGGGTGTTGGATCTTGTCAAATGCTTTCTCTGCATCTATTGATATCATTATATGATTTTTATCTTTTCTTTGTTGATATGATGGATTATGTTGATTGATTTCCGGATGTTAAACCATCCTTGCATCCCCGGGATGAATCCAACTTGGTCGTGGTGTATGATCTTTTTGATGAGTTGTTGAATTCTATTTGCCAATATTTTGTTGAGAATCTTCGCATCTGTGTTCATCAGGGATATTGGCCTATAGTTTTTTTTTTGTGGTGTCTTTGTTTGCTTTTGGTATTGGGGAGATATGAGCCTCATAGAAACTGTTTGGGAGGGTTTCTGTTTCTTCAATTTCCTGGAAAAGCTTGAGAAGGACTGGCATTACGTCCTATTTAAATGTTTGGAAGAACTTGCTAGTGAATCCGTCTGGACCGGGCTTTTGTCTTTGGGAAGATTTTTGATTAGCATTTCAATTTCCTTGATGTTAATTGGACTATTCAGGAATTCCAGGTCTTCGTGGTTCAGGATTGGGAGATTATAGGAGTCAAGGAATTTATCCATTTCTTCTAGGTTCTCTTGTTTCGTGGCATAGAGATTTTCAAAGTAGTCTCTGATGATCTTTTGAATTTCATTGGTTTCTGTTGTGATGTCCCCCTTTTCATTTCTGATTCGGCTTATAAGTGTTCTCTGTCTCTTTCTTTGTGAGTCTTGCTAGTGGTTTATCAATCTTGTTTATTTTCTCGAAGAAGCAGCTCTTGGTTTCATTGATCTTCCGGATTGTCTTTTGGGTTTCCATGTCATTAATTTCTGCTCTAAGTTTTATTATCTCTTTCCTTCTGCCTGGTTTGGGCTCCTTTTGTTGGTCCTTTTCTAAGGTCTTGAGCTGTGAAGTCAAGTTATTTATGTGGGCCCTTTCTTCCTTCCTGAGATATGCTTGCAGAGCTATAAATTTTCCCCTTAAAACGGCTTTAGCTGCGTCCCACAGGTTCTGGTAGCTCGTGCCTTCATTCTCATTTGTTTCTAGGTACCTTTTGATTTCTTCCTTGATTTCCTTCCTGACCCACTCATTGTTCAATATCGAGCTATTTAATTTCCAGGTGTTTGATTTGATTTTCTGCATCTGTCCACGATTAAGTTTTATCTTCAGTGCATCATGGTCTGAAGAGATAGCTGGTACAATGTCTATCTTGTTGATTCTGTTGAGGTATGCTGTGTGGCCCAGTGCATGGTCTATTCTCGAAAATGTTCCATATGCACTGGAAAAGAATGTGTATTCCTTTTTGGGGGGATATAAGCCCTGTATAGATCTATTAGCCCTCTCTCTTCTATTTCTTCCTTCAAAGCCGGTATTTCCTTGGTGAGTTTTAATCTTGATCTGTCCAGAGGTGATAGGGAGGTGTTGAAGTCTCCAACTACTATTGTATTGCTCACAATGTCCTTCTTAAAGTCTGTTAGCAGCTGTTGTAGATATTTAGCTGGTCCCTCATTGGGTGCATAGACGTTTAGGAGTATAATTTCTTCCTGATGTACATATCCCATGATTAATAAAAAATGACCTTCACTATCCCTTCTAATCTTTTTCAATCTGAAGTCTATGTTGTCCGATACTAGTAAAGCCACCCCAGCTTTCTTGAGGGAGTTGTTTGCTTGCAGGATTGTTTTCCATCCTTTGATTTTGAGTCTGTGTTTGTTCTGGCTATTCAGATGTGTTTCTTGCAGGCAGCAGAATGTTGGGTTGTGTCTCTAAATCCATCTTGCCAGTCTGTGTCTCTTAATTGGTGAATTTAGACCATTGACATTAGGGAGATTATTGTTATGGGATTTTGCGCCATCTTTGTGTAAGGGTTTGTTGTGCTTATAGGAGTTGTTCTTGTCTTACAATAGCCCTTTTAGTGCTTCTTTTAGGTTTGGTTTTGAGTCTATGAAGTTTCTGAGCTGTTGTTTATCCCTAAAGTAGTGTATGATTCCTTTGAGTTTGAATGAGAGTTTAGCCGGATAAAGTATTCTTGGAGAAGCGTTGATTTCATTAAGTTTTTTCACTATATCCCACCATTGCCTTAGGGCTTGGAGGCTTTCCTCTGATAGATCTGCTGTGAATCTAAGGGGTGCTCCTTTGTATGCGATTTCCTTCTTCGACCTTGCTGCTTGCAGTATTGTGTCTCTCTGGATGACGTCCATCATTGTAACTATGATACGTCGTGGGGTTTTTCTGTTAGGATCTCTTTTAGCTGGCACCCTTCCGGCCCCTTGAATCTGGATGCCCGCATTGTCCAGCTCTGGGAAGTTTTCAGCAATGACTTGTTTGACTGTGGCTTTTTCGTTGGGGTTGGTTCCCTGTGGTTCTGGTAGTCCAATGATTCTAATGTTGTTCTTCTTGAAATCATCCCCTAGGACTCTGTTTCTGGCTAGAGCTATTTTGAGGTCTCTTTCTATGGTTTGTTGTTGCCTGTAGGCTTCTTGCAGCTCATCTTCAAGCATATGGATTCTGTCTTTCGCTGCAGTCATTCTATTGTTGAGGGCAGCCAGAGAGTTTCTGATTTCATCTACTGAATCCTTCATTTCTTTTTGTAGGTTTTTTTTTTCTGCTCTTATTTCTTCCTGTATTTTGTTGGCTGTCTGTTGTATTTTTTCTGCCAGGTCCTCCTTGAAGTTGTCAATCTTTGCATTGAGTTCATTGAACATCTTGAGTATCTCAACTCTGAATTCTTTATCAGAGAGCTCATGTTTGTAGGAAACGCCAATTGAGGTTTCTGGACTCCTTTGATCGTCCTCTGCTTGTGGTGGGGATTTGCGCTGTTTCTTCATGTTGTTGTGGTGGTATGGAAGAGGGACCTTGAAGATGAGTATCCCTGTTCCCTCTTGTTGCGAAAAAGGATTGTGGATAGGCTCAGTCAATGGCGGTTGCCTTTTTATTTCTCGCTTCTAGAACCTGGCCTCCCACTGAGATGTTCCTTCAATCGTTATGTGAAGTCTTGTGTTTTATTGTTCTACTGCTTATGAATAGCTAGGATGTTAGTCTTGGATACGATGTTGAGGAGACAATGTGCCGCCCCGTTAGCGTTGGCCAGTAGGAAAAGAGGACATGCCCACTTTGCCTAAGCCACGCCCCCTGACGATTAGGCCACACCCCTTCCCACAACCCGACAGAGGGTCAGGGGTTTGGGGGTGGTGTGCTGGCCACTCGGGAGGGAAGCCTGGGGTTCTCAGGGCAGAGGAGCAGGCTGGGTCTGGCTAGATGCCAATTTTTTTTATTTTTTGAGGAATGTCCATGTTATTTTCTAAATAGACTGGACCTGTCAGCATTCTTTCTCCTGTCATCCACCCCCGTACTGTTTGTTCTTGTTCTTCTGGATGTGGGACAGTCTCCGTGGTGTGAAATGATAACTCATTGTTGTTTTGATTTGCATCTTCTTGATGATTAGTGATGTAGAGAATTTTTTCATGTCTTCTGGCCAGTTGAATTTCTTCTTTGAGGAAATTTCTGTTCATTTATTCTCCCCATTTTTTGATGGAGTTGGATGTTTTTCTTGAAAAGTTCTACCAGTGCCTTATCTATCTTGGATGTTAACCCTTTATCAGATGGATGTTGGGTGAATATTTTTTCCCACTCTGTGCACTATCTTTGTATCTTGGTCACTGTTTTATTATATTTTATGGGTTTTTGTTTGTTTAGAGGTGCAGAAGCTTCTTAATTTAATGTAGTTTCATTTGTTTATATTTGCTTCCACTTGTTTGGTCAATGGTTTTTAAAGTCTGAAGATTTATTAGCTTCCATGTCATGGAGGGTTTGCCCACATTTTCCTCAGATATGTTATGTATTCATGTCTGATGTTGAGGTCTTTAATCCATTTTGATTTGACTTTTGTGCATGGTGTTAGAGATCTGAGTTCTTTATTTTTTTTTTCAAGTAGCTGACCAGTTTTCCCAGAACCACTTGTTGAATATCTGTAGCACTGTAGCACTGTTGTCCGGTTGTTCATCAATTTGCTCGAGCAGGCACCAGTAACGTCTCCATTGTGAGACTTGTTGTTATTGTTTTTGGCATACTGAATATGCAAAGGGGAGCTTGTTAGGCTCTGCCAATAGCTTGCCCAGCTATCTGAGAGGAACCGAGAAGTCGAAACTGGGTCAGCCGTATGCAAGGCAAACACCCTACCTGCTGTGAAATCGCTCCAGTCCTGTGTTAAAAGATATCAAACACTCCTGAAATTCATATGGAACAATAACCCCTCATTAATAGCTAAAGCAATTCTTGGGAAAAAGAAGATGGGAAGAATCACCTTCCCAAACTTTAAACTGTACTCAAAAGTAGGAATAACTTAAACAGCCTGGTATTGGAGTAAATTTAGACCAGCAGATCAGTGGAATAGAGTTCAATATCCTGACACAGACCCTCAAGTATATGATTATTTAATCCTTGATAAAAGAGCAAGAAATTTGTCTAGATTTTTATTCTACATATTATTATTTTTTTAAAGTTTTGACTTTGAGGGGCTGGAGCGATAGCACAGCGGGTAGGGCGTTTGCCTTGCACACGGTGACCCGGGTTCGATTCCCAGCATCCCATATGGTCCCCTGAGCACAGCCAGGGGTAATTCCTGAGTGCAGAGCCAGGAGTAACCCCTGAGCATCGCCAGGTGTGACCCAAAAAGGAAAACAAAGAAACAAACAAAAGTTTTGACTTTGAGTGATATTTTTGGCATTTTCCTATTTTTTTAGGAACTATTTACTTAATTGGGTAATTAGCCTTTATATTTAGTGAACATATCAGTACTATTTTATATTATTCTTATGGTCTGCTTTTGTAAAGCACACACTTTTATTTAATATGTAGGTAGTCAAAATGTGCCTCTTTTATAAATATTTTGGTTTAACTTTTATGTCAAAATGCTACCTACCTACCATCTATCCAGACTAAATAATTTAAAATACGGAGAATTGTGTATAGTGTCTTAATTTAAGCAAATGATTTATTGTTTGTAATTACAAGCCTGAGAAAATAGAATATGGCTATATATAAAACAAAAAAATCATATTTTTGCTTATTTACTTTATCTGTTCAACAATAAAAAAAACAAACCAAGAATGCACTGCTCTATTTGTTCTTTGGGGCACACCCAGTAGTGATCAGGGATCGCTCCTAATCTGTGTGCAGGAACTACTCCTGGTGGAGCTTGGGGGACCATATGTGGTGCCAGGTATCGAAGCTGGATCTGCCTTGTACAAGACAAGTGCTTCACCTGCTCTCTTATCTCTCCCACCCGAACCTTCTTTTTACATTGTTTACTTCCTATTTCTTGTTCTTTAGTAGTCAGATCAAGAGTTAAATTTTGATTTAAATGATTTTTATATGTCAATAGCAGGAGTATTTTAGAGTTCTAATTTTCATTGATGTTCTAGCATAGAACTAAAGAGCAACTACTAAGTCTGTTGGATGACTGTCATTTCTTATTCATGTAGTCTTTGAATTTTATTTATTCATGTATTCTTTGATTTGTTGATTCCCTTTTTAAGCAGTCATTTTTGTGTACTCCTCTGTGTTTATCTGTTATTTATATAAATATGCTTATCAATATTATGTTCTGAGAACTTAATAATCCTTTGAAAAATGAGTTGTATAATATGTTCAGAATATTTAAATATAGTTTACATTTAATGTTAACAGCAAAACATAGGTATATTTATTTTCCTTGATTTGTTCTGTGACTTTGGTTTCCAGATAGTATGTTTCCCTCTCATTCATTCAGCTTTGTAACCAACTAATTATAGAACTAATTCTCATATACACTTGTCTTCTATCATTTATAACAGAATTAGACATATGAAAATGTATTCCTCATCTTAAAATGTTTTACTTTTGTAGAGTATATATCCACGAGGGCTAAAAGTCCCAAATATATGACAATAGGATAATAGTAACCTTAAGATAATAATCTTATAAGACAATAAGTTTACAGAATGACAACTGTAGCACTGTAGTCCTGTTGTTCATTGATTTGCTCGAGTGGGTACCACTCACAATTGTAAGACTTGTTGTTACTGTTTTTGGCACATCAGAATGATAATAACCTTAAAAATAGTTATAGATTCTAACAAAAAATTAATATTTAATGAACATATACTTATAAGTTAGCCAAAAAATTAGATTTTATATGGATTTTCTTATTATTCAAACTTTACCATAATTCTATAAAATCAATAATAATATCCAAACTTAAAGATACACTATAATTCATGTTTCTTTTTTTTAACTTATATCTAATGTTACATGCCAGATTTTGTCCTATCCTGGAACTCTATACATACTGAAATTCAATATTTTATGTTAATTTTCTGGCTAGAATCTCCTGTTTTTCCTTCTTCTCACATTCTTATGTTTCAAGGTTATAATCTTAAAATCCCATAAGAGTAAGCTCAAAAGTAGAAAGAGAGTAAGAGGGAAATTGTCTGCCATAGAGGCAGGGCAAAAGTGGGAAAGGGAGAAGAGTGATACTGGGGACATTGGTGCTGGACAATGTGCACTGGTGGAGGGATGGGTGTTCAATCATTGTATGACTGAAACTCAAGCATCACATCTTTGTAACTGTATCTCACAGTGATTCAATAAAAAAAGTACATGACATAAAATCTACCAAAAAAAGATAGTAAGTTTATAAATCTTTCTGTGTCTCTATGCATCAAAGTTTCTATAATATAAGCTTTTCACTACTATCTTTAACCTCCCTGATCTTTAATTTTTCATCTGAAGCAATAAATTGCCACCTCTAACTCTAGAAAAGATGATTCATTCAGACATACTAGCCTGAAGGGTGATAAAAACAATAGTAAAAATCAGTAATCTATATACCACACTGATTCTTCATTTCTCAAACAGTTTCTGTGACTTTTGTATATCCGAAAACTTTCCAGAGGTTTTTGGGTTATTTACCCTGTTTTTCTCCATTATTTTTTAAATATATTATGTAATTTTACATAAGATTAGGTAGTTTTACAAACACATGCTTTTGTCAATTATTTTCAGATGTTTTGTTTGTCTTTCTTCACCCTGAAAGTTGAGGCCATCTAAAAAGACATTTCTTTATTTAATTCTATGTCTCCTGGTGATAGATTTCTATTAGAATGCCCCTACAATTCTATTATGGTTATTTTAGAAAAAAATTTGTTCACTTCTATTTATTTTCCTCTATTTTAATCTAATCACCTCTCTCAAATTAAAAATAAATAAAATGTTTAGTTTATTTCTCTAGCTACTTTACTACATTTCTATTGGCATTCCTTGCTATTTGTAATTAACTATACTATCTACTGCTCAAATAATTACATTCTAACCATTTATCTGGAATAACCCCTTTTAAGGTCAATGACTCCTTCTTTCAGTCTAAGGACTTGGAAGTGTAACTGATATGAAGGGTTAGATACAACAACTCACTCTGTTTTCTTAAAAGTACTATTTTAATGTCTTAAATATTCTCAAAACCTAAATTTTGTTTTTTTTTCTTTTTGTGTCACATCTGGTGATACTTAGGGCTTATTCCTGGCTCAGCATTCAGAAATTAATTTTGGTGGTGTTCAGGGGACTATATGGGGTGCCAGGGATCAAAACTGGGTTGACCTAGTGCAAGGCAAATGCCCTACATCTATGCTAGCATTCCAGTCCCTCAAAGGCTAACTTTTAAATGACTGTCTTTTGTAAGTTATATATTTCTTAGGCATTTCCTTTTAATACATTGGGTGCAATCTACAATAGACTAACATCTAAGAGAACAGAGAATTACTGGATTAATAGAAATCTTCCAGTTTTAGTATGTATTTATTCTGGTTTTGGTGCTATCATCAGCAGTGCTCAAGTTTTACTCCTACTCTGTACCCAGGGATCACTTCTAGTAGGACTCTGGGAACCAAATATAGTGCCAGAGATTGAATTTGACTGTGTGCAAGCCAAGTGCTTTACACATTGTATAATCACTACAACTTCCTCTGTACTCTCTTTAAATTTCCAAGAGTTTCTTTTTAAATTCCACATCTTTGTAAACATATAAATTTGTACTAAGCTCCAGAAAATTATATTCAATCTTCCTTTGGATTTTTCTACTTGAGTACTTCATGGCTATCTTAAGTTAATAGATCTAACATCACCTTTTCCCCAGACCCACACTCCTCCCTGCAACACACACACACACACACACACACACACATACACACATACATACACACATATTCACACACATATTCATTAGACTTGAATTCCTCATTTGCATCTACAATGCTACCTAGAAGCTTCCCTCCTATGTATTTTTTCCTTCTGATGTGAACATATTCTGTCAACCACCTTTCTCTGGTTATCTGTTACTTAAATAATTTATCTCAAATTCATCTCTCCTGGGAAGCTGCCTGCTGCCTTGGTACTCTCACAGAGTGAAGCAGCTCTGGACATCTATTATCTCCTGTGAGGATTCTTCAGCTGCTGCTCCATGTGCTGGTATGCACTCTTAGACAAGTTCCCAGATTTTTGTCACTCAAAACTAGTCAAAAAGTCAGATATAGAGCAATCAGGAGCTTCGTTTGACCAATCTGAAATGACTTCTGGAAAAATATCTCTAATCCTAGCTACGTCTTTTCCTATCAAACTTTGGATCATTCAATCACTGTATCACTGTCATCCCGTTGTTCATCGATTTACTCAAGCAGGCACCAGTAACGTCTCTACTCCTCTCATTCCTGAGATTTTAGCTATCTCTCCTTACTCATCTTTTCCAATGATTGGAGGCTCTTTCAGGGTCAGGGAAATGAGACCTATCATTACCCTTTTTGGCATATCGAATATGCCATGGGTAGCTTGCCAGGCTCTGCCCATGCGGGTGGGATACTCTTGGTAGCTTGCCAGGCTCTCCAGTGTATATATATATATATACATATATATTATATATATATATACACTGTCCTGTCATACCATTGAACAACTATTTGCTCTAGCAGGCCCAGTAGCGTACTCATTCATCCTAGCCCTGAGATTTTAGCAGCCTCTCTTTTTACTCGTTCTTCCCAATGGTGCCTCATTAGAGGCTCTTCAGGATCAGAGGAATGAGACCCATCACTGTTACTGTATTTGGCATATGAATATGCCACGGGAAGCTTGCCAGACTCTCCTGTGTGGGCAGTAAACTCTAGGTGTCTTGCCAGGTTCTCCAAGAGAGAGAACTAGGCTATCAGATGTCAGGGAGCTTGGTTTTATAGTCTCTGGATGTTGGCCATTGATGGGATTACATGGTGCCGGGGCAGTTACAGGATATGAGTGCCTAGCTACTAGAAATGGGGGATCTGGGTGGAAGAGGCCCAGTCTCCATCCGAGCAGCTTTGGAGATCTCGGCCCCAGGTCCCGCACACCTGGGTTCCTCTGCTGGTTCCTTCAGCATGAGGCTTATTCGAACATGTGGAGAGTGGCCTTGAGCATGGCTATGGCTGGGTTCCTGAGGGTTTCAACTATTGGGGCTCTGCTCGGGGCAAGGAGGGAAACTCAACCTGTTCCTCCAAGGGGCCCCGGTGAAGACAGCCAGGTTTGGGAGCAAGAGACTCTGTGCCATTCTCTTCCAGAAGCTTGGTTTTGTAGTCTCTGGTTGTTGGCCATTGATGGAATTACACAGCACGGGGGGTGGGGAGGGGGAGGAGTTTGTGGGTGTGGCTGCCAACCTACTGTGAAATGGGGAGTTTGGGTGGAAGAGGCCCAGTCCCAATCCAAGCAGCTCTTGTATATCTCGGTCCTGGGTCCTGCACACTTGGGTTCCTCTGCTGGTTCCTTCATGCGTGAATCTCATTCGAACATGTGTAGAAGGGCCTTGAGCATGGCTGTGGCTGAGGTCTTCAACTGGATGATTCAATATATTAAAATATTTATGTTTCTAGGGTCCTAGAGCCTAGGAAATTCATGTGCACATGTAGGTACACATAGTTACAAAGGGGTGCTTAAAGTAAGGATGCTACCTTTAAGTAAAAGAAGCACTGTGTGTAGGTCAGAGAACATTGGTAAGCCACCGCAATTCATAAATACAAAGCTACTCATCTGGAAACATGACACCCACCATTTCCTGCTGAGATGTCTGCTGTAAGGTCAATCTATTTGGACATTTGAGTAATACAGGTTGGCACTGCATGGGTAAATTCAGTTTCAATAAATACATTTTAAAATTCTGCGTCTCCATGGGTTCTTCAATCACGGATATCATGGTGATTATAAAACATTTATTTGGAGGCTGGAGCAATAGCAAAGTGCGTAGGGCGTTTGCTTTGCACAAGGCTGATCCGGGTTTAATTCCCAGCATCCCATATGGTCCCACAAGCACGCCAGGAGTAATTCCTGAGTGCAGAGCCAGGAGCAACCCCTGAGCATTGCCGGGTGTGACCGAAAAATCTTAAAAAATAATAATAAAAATTAAAAAATGAAACATTTATTTGTTCACATTTCAACTTACAGGTAGCCTTTCAATGAATTACGTATAAGTCTAACAAAAAGTTTATTGGTACCTGAAAATTTTAAGGTGAGGATGTATTCCTAATTCATAAAAATAATTGGTTTTACTTATACAGAATATTGCATGCCTTACTACACTGTTGTTTCTTGAAGGTATACATTTACAGAGTAGTAAGTAAGCCACAGAAAGCTAATGAACAGTTAATTATCCAAGTTATTTGTTTGGTAAAAACAAATTATATAATTTATAAATATTATCTCAATGGCAGCCATATAAAATATATAGCTATATATGTAATATATATGTAATATATGTTACTATGTCAAAGTAACATATTTTACATCTTAAATTATAAAATGCAACATGTCTATGTATCTTTTACTTGTGATGCTTTTCTTCAGTTGTCAATTCCTAAACTAGCTAATAGACTGTATATTTAGTCTAATGACAACTGAACACATAATTAATTCTGTGCCAAATGTGGAGGTATTTAAATTTGAAATTAATCTGAAACAAATCAAAATCATTTCATTGCCCTTTCCTTGGTATAGTGTAAGTGTGGTCTGGAGCGATAGCATAGTGGGTAGGGTGCTTGCCTTGCACGAAGGTGACTCAGGTTCGATTCCTCCATGCTCTTGGAGAGCCCAACAAGCTACCGAGAGTATCTCACCCGCACGGCAGAGCCTGGCAAGCTCCCCATGGCGTATTCAATATGCCAAAAACAGTAACAAGTCTCAGAATGGAGACGTTACTGGTGCCTGCTCGAGCAAATCAATGAGCAACGGGATGACAGTGCCAGTGATAGTGTTAGTGTATGAGTAAATGCATTAAATATAAATTTTTACTACAATATTTTAGTCGTTCTTTTGAAAATTCTTCCTGTGTACCTAATTTTATACTCCTGGAGGGGAATGAATCTATACAATATAATATATACCACTGCTTTTCCTTGAATGAAAAAGCAAAAAACGAATAAAGGAGGAAAATATATTTACAGATTGTAGGTCCTTATTTTCTAAAGGCATTCTAGTCTTATTTTTTAAGGCAAAAATTATTATATATTATATAATATAATAAAATATTATATTTTAAAGCATATAGTTATATAATAAAATATCATTAGCTTGATATTAAAGGACTTTTAAAAGAGTGCTTAGATAAGTTGGCATTTGGAACTCTTCTATTTTAATGACATTTGGAACTCTTGAGATCACCATAAAAGGCATTTTTATACCTCTACCTCCAAAGAAGAGAAATGTGTCAGACAGCTTCCTCTTGGACTATTGCATCCAATTCTCCAACTTGGCATCAAATTTTTAGACTAATATTCATAGGATTGCAAAAAACTCTTTTTTTTTGGCTTTTTGGGTCACACCTGGCGATGCACAGGGGTTACTCCTGACTCTGCACTCAGGAAATACCCCTGGCAGTGCTCAAGGGACAATATGGGATGCTTGGAATTGAACCCGGATGGGCCGTGTGCTAGGCAAACGCCCTACCCGCTGTGCTATTGTTCCAGTCCCTCAAAAACCCTTCTAATAAAATGTTCGGAAAATATAAAAATGGCACTGAAAATAGTTACAACTAGAATGATAGACAGATAGATAAATAATAGATAGAGATGTATAGATATAAAGCTATAGATATATACCAAAGAATTTTAAGACCCTTAAAATCTTTATATCTTTCACTAATCTAACAAGATTTGCTTTTCTTTCTGAAACTAGAATCAGCATTTAACTATTTAAAACCAGATGGCTTTTACAGACAATTTTTTGACATCCATTTCTCTTAAAAATACTGATTTCTGGTCTCCCCTAAAATGTAGAGGAAAAATTTCATAATCTAGATTTTTATTTTGTTCCCTTTAAACCATTAATAATTTGTATTAGTAAGGTATTTTTTCTGTTTTTTGTATAACCACTCTCCCTCTGCCACTGGAACATATTCACATATCTAGAACACTTCCCTGCCAAAATCAGTTTCAGAAAACACAGCTGACTGATCTTACATAAGAACAAGTTCCAGTTGCCATGTGGAATGCATGCCTATGAGTTTGCATGTGTTTGCAAACATGTGTGCTTTCATGTGCCCTTGGACTGCCTCCAAGGACAGCAAAACTTAATCATTATTCAGCAGAATCATTTCTGAGAAATCTTTCCATCACTGATACATTCTTGGATGCCTGGGACTATAAATTCACCTTCGCACCTGCACAGCTTAAGGGGAAAAATTCCCTCTACTTTGAAATACATCCCCCTCACAGCGAGTAGGGTAACAAACCTTAAAGGGACACAATGATGAATAATGAGATTGAAGAGGCTAAATTCAAGTGATATTTACAGGAACCTTAGTGAGCAAAGTGCAATGACAAGATTCAGGCTTACATATTGCTCTTGATTATTCATCATTTTCTTTTGCCACCCATTATCTCTTTTCTTTTCTTTGTCCACTATCACCAGACAATAAAGTCCCATATATAAGGGCAACTAGGAATCAGATGCACTGATTCATCAAAGTGATTCCTGGGTATTGCCACAATCTTTTTATATCCTAGTTGATTTATAAACACTGAGTTTTACTATAAATTTTGTAAACACCTATATGAATAATAAGATATTAAAGTTCTTGCAATGACACAGGCATTGTTAAGAAACCAACTGTTAATGTAAGGGATTATATAGCTGTGTATACAGACACACACACATACACACAAACATATGCAAAACAAGATGAGAATATTCTGACTAAACTACAAGGCTTAAAAGTTGTTCATTAGAATAAGAAAATAAGAAATCGATATTAATCAAAACAAGTGATAGCTCTGCTTATTTACTTTGTATAACTAACTCAAAAATGAACTATGAGTGAACTTTCCTTTTACACAATTAACTAGCTGTTTCTTGTTGTTTGGCATTCACATAAAATGAGAGTTTACCTTCAATTCACTGATTTTCTTGTGACAATAATAAGCCTATCTTTGCTTTTTAGTTATCAAAGAAGGAGAATATTGTCCAAAATGGGGAATTGTCTCTTCCTGAGATTCTCTCGGAAATGTATTCCTCTAAACACTGACCCAGCTTAACCCCACTTAGCTTCTCTGGGAAGATGAGATCATATCCTGGCAGGGTGGTGCTCTGCCTTGTACAGTGCCCCAACTATAACCAACATAACTTGTGTATAAAATGAAGCTCAGAATTTTAGATTGTACAACTAGCAAACAGAGAAGGGTACTGTCTTTGTGGGGGAACACTACATAATTCATATTTTTTGAAAAATTAAAGTCATGTTTCTTTGATGTGTCAACAACGATGACTCAAAGTAGATTGTAGTCTTTGTACTCCACAGAGAAGAGGAAAGAAAGGAGAATGGGAGAGAGAATTCTCTCATATCAAGCAGGAAGAATGATACTTCCAGAAAATGTACCTAAATCATGTGCACAGCGCATGGAATGTAATAGTGTAACCTAATGATGTGAGAAAGTCAGTGGCAAGAAAAGAAATGTGAACAGAAATAATTATTTTTAGCTAGCTAAGAACATAAATGAAAGCACCCTCTGAATGTCTGTGAGGCAAGAAAACAAGGACACACATTGAGAAAACAGGCAGGAAGAGGAAGACACCAATCCCAAAATAATTTGGTCCATGAGTAGAGTCTATATAAGACTTATCTTCCTTTTCCTTCCTTTGTCATCACTCGGCTGTGAGCCTGTCAACATCACTTTGAAGATGTAAGTTTCATTTTTCCCTATGCCAAGCACATATATCACCTTCCAAAATAAGAGTTGAGTAAATGAAGCCTATGTGCAAAATTATTTCACTAAATTCAATTAAAAATAGATGATCCAACTCTATGGTAGAAGGGAAGTGGGTGGTAGGTGGCAGGTGGCTGTCTTTCTTTCAAGGAGGTGAGAAATTTGAAGGAGATTAGAAGACAGAAGGAAGGTGATTCATCCTCTTCCCTTTGTGAGGGTTCCCTTCTCAATGGTCTGTTTCAATAATTCTCAAAGAATTTCCAGGCAATATTTTCAGTAATATTCCCTGGAAATTATATCAGGAGCTGAATCATAGGGCTTTTCTGTCCCACTCCCAAAGATCTTTTCCCCCGCTCAGACTGGAGATTTCAGTGAATCTATTACTGAAAAGCCTGGGTCTTCTTCAAGCAAGGCTGGGACAAAATATTAGAGAAGTCCTAGGGTAACAAACTATACCCATTCCTGCATCAAAGAGTACAAGCTGGAAGCAAAAGGAGCCCACCATTCTCTGCAAGACTGTGTAGAATTACCTGAATTTCCTAAGGAATTTCAAATGCTCCATAATGAGGCAACATATAGTTTCTCTCTCTCTTAAAAAAAAGCTTCCAGCTCTCTAAAAGATGACCCAGTATGGGCAACTGAATAGAGACTCAATAGAGAGACAGCTGAACTGGAAAAGTAGGCTAAATACAGATACCATAACTTGAGTTTACAGGTACTCTATGTATCACTTGCATCTCCAACTTGACTCAACTGCAATTTCACATGCAGAGGTTTCAGTTACAAGTTCTCACACACAAGCCAGCAACGGCCCATCCATAAAAGCACCAAAAAACATACATACAACCTGAGCAGTGCTAAAATTACTAGAAGCCTCAGCTGGTCAGTAATGTAAAGCTGTTTCTACTGAAATTTGAAATACTCTTATTAGACAGAATTATAAAGAATATCTGGCAAGGTTCCCTGCTCTTCAGGAAGCTATACCAAACGGTAGGGGTGGGAGTCAACCCAAATTATAGAATATTATGCTGACAGGCCCAGCATCACTGGCTTGCAAAGACGTCATTGAATGTGACAGGCTGAAAGTCTAGGTGGTATAATGAGACACATACACAATATACTTAAGGGTGCTGGCAGCCATTTCATAGCCTTTTTTCCCCAAGGCAAGTAAGCTTCCCAAATTCATCTGTCTATTTTCATATATTTTTCTTCTTTTCATTGTTCTTCCCCCTCTAGCTAATGTACTGACATTCAGTGAAGTGTGCCACATTTCAAATATATCCATCCCTCCAGGTAATAAAAAGATATTTAGACATTTTTACCATTAAAATAAAAACTGAACATTTGACTATAGGATCAAAATAATTGCCTTCTAAAGATAGTCTCATATAAGATGGACGCACTGATTTAATCTGAAATTACATTTTAAAATTATTTTAGTTAAAATAATAAATTATCAAAGTTCATATAAGACAACTACATTTGATTTTCTTTTAAATTTTAGAACTGGGCAATATAAAATAAGATTGAAGCCGTAAATAAGAAGTATGATGTGAGCTAAACTGGGATTGTGTAGTGAATATGTCCCAGTTTTCTGCAGCAGTCAACCTCAGTTACACCAAGAATAAAATTATCTGCTTCCCTGATGCACATTTAAAATTTATTATAATAGGGGCCAGAGAGATAGCACAGCAGGTAGGGCGTTTGCCTTACACACAGCCGACCTGGGTTTGATCCTCTGCATCCCGTATGGTCCTCTGAACACTGCCAAGAATAATTCCTGAGTGCAGAGCCAAGAGTAACCCCTGAGAATTGCTGAGTGTGAAAAGTAAAATTTATTATAATAGATGATATAATTTAGCTGAATATGTCATGAAAGACCGACAAAAAGAAACAAATAAACCATGAATTATATCTATTTAATAGAAGATATCTCAAAAATAAGTATTCTAAACAAAATTGTTCAACAAACTGGTTTACTTTTAATATTATATTTATAAGAATAAATAGTAAAGCTTTTAGTCATCTGAATAACTGCAATGAATCCATCTTAATACCATTGGTTTCTTTACTTAGTCATTGGCATGCAAATAGTTTAATATACCTTTGTAATTTGGGGTACTTATGTGCTTTGCGGATAGAAAAGTAGGACTTAGTAAAAGGTCAGGAAATTTTAATTTAAAAAATATTTGTTGCTGTTGTTGTCAATATTCAGGCCTTATTCCTTATC
Organism: Sorex araneus; assembly: GCF_027595985.1. Taxonomy (NCBI): domain Eukaryota; kingdom Metazoa; phylum Chordata; class Mammalia; order Eulipotyphla; family Soricidae; genus Sorex; species Sorex araneus. Next base: position 204,866,821 of record NC_073302.1, on the reverse strand, counting down.
TCTGTGTTCAGAAATTAGTCCTGGTGGTTTGGGATGCTAGGGATTGAACCCAGGAAAGGAACACACAAAGCCAACGCCCTACCTGCTGGACCATCATTCTAGCCCCATAAGGGTTTTTAATAGGTAGAAATACGTAGAAAATGTAGTTATTGTCCTATTTTGGCTACAAGACAATAAGCATGTTTCAGCTTTTCTGCCTTAAAAGGGAAATTAGAACCCCATTTTCTTAGGATGATGACCACAAGGATCATTCTGAGAGATTGTGTTACTGATGTTCATCCTCTTCCCATCTCTCCTGTCATAGCCTCTCTTGTTCTTTCATTTGTCCTTTCATTCACTTTGGGGCCAACATTTCTGAGGGCTGTAAGGAGTTCATTATAAGAAACATGTAGTCACTGCCTCCTAGTCCATGGAAGGAGACATTCGGTGAGTGTGTGCTAGGTGGTTTAGGAAAACACACGGAGTCACAGGGGGTCATCGGAGCATCCTTCTGCTAATATGCTCTGTAGATCCTTAATGCCTCATAGCTTTATTTCGAAAAGAGCATCCTTGCTGAGTTCCCAAGGTTCTACTGGATTCTGGTTTCAATTCTTCAGGTTCTCTGTGCTAAATATTCCTGTGTTTCCTGGAAAAGACTGAAGGGGAACAATGATGTTTGATGGGAATATTTCCCCTTTGGCTCTCTCCACAAAGCAAACTGGTGAGAGGATTAGTTTCAACTGTCATTTCTACAGACATGATGTTTCTTATTAACCAAAACTCAATAGTTCTAGGACTAAAACAATCTTATCATCTAAGTAAATAATGCTTACCTTGTACTAATACCTAGGTATAGTGCTAAGCACATACCCAATGTTATTGAAAAATAAGTATTATGAGATATGGAGTATGATCACTTCCATATCACAACAGGAGTCCATCACTGTTCCCAGGGTCCACAGTCAGTACTGACAAATAAAAAATGCAATGCTCAACTATTGACTTCCGTATACAGCACCATAAGTCTCTTGTGTACAATGATTATCCTGCTTACTCTTCATAGGCTATAGCAAACATTCACAACTTCTGTGAATCACCTAGGACATCCACTTAACTTGTGCTGTTTGTATCTCTGATATATGGTACCAATTTACTTTATTTGTTGAGTTTCTGTTCTTAAAACTTGCCTTTTATTTGAATATACTTTCCTGTCTGATTTGGGTTGTTAGGCATTCGAATGAATCAATGCTCATGGCCAAGTTTGTGTTGACAAAGACACTGATGCCACCGACGCCTCTGTTGTCACGTGTTCCGAGGAACAGTTCCTCTCCAGTGTCGAAAATGGCATGATGTGATTGATACCTTCTCGTTTCAGTCAGACCAATGATATCGTACTTGATCTTCTGGGTTTGCACCCTCAGGTCCTTGATGTATGCTTCTGATGCCAGCATATGTGCATTGAAATTACAGACAGTCATTTTAGCCTTTCTTCATTTGGGCAGTCTAGTTTGTCCCTGAGATTTATCAGCCTCTCCTTGCTCATCCTTCTTAACACTGCTGTATTGGGGGCTTTTTCGGTGTCAGGCAAATGAGGCCCATTGTTGTTACTGTTTTTGGCATATCGAATATACCACAGGTAGCATGCCAGGCTCTGTCGTGCGGGCGGGGTACACTCAGTAGCTTGCCGAGCTATCTGAGAGGAATGGAGGCTTTTAGGGAGGCCTTCAGTCACCCTTACAGGTGTTCCCATGGTTCATACCATATTTAAAGCCCATCAAATATGATGAGAAAATTATGGAAAATGGGTATTAAGCATCCTATGCTGTGTCGCATCATATTCAATCGAAGGTTTTTGCCTTACTGATGTCACTGTTGTCCCAAAATTCCAAACGGCATCGGATCACCTTCTCCTTCATGCAAAATTCTACTTCACAGAGCAGGGATAAAGGACTGCAAAGTTTAAGTTTAAGAAGAGGACTCCCAGAATGATCACAAACTGGAAGCTCTTTGGCACTATTGCGGCAATGTGGGAAGATGCTGTGGTTGACAACATCAACGAGGAATACGATCGACTGGTTCAGCACCTCCATGATTGTGCAAAAAATGCCGAGTGGGAAAGCCATAAACAGACGTCTTTCTTTGGAAACTCTCAAGCTCATTCGCCAACCTGGTTTGGCATGAGCCTCCGGCAACCACAAGCTAATGTCTGAGCTCGCAAAGCTGTGCAGAGAAGTGATAAGGGGAGACATCAAAGAGAGAAGTGCAGAAGTATTGGGCAATGTGGCAGAAGCCTGGAAAAGTATTCACAATGCTCACCTGTCCTTCGCCAACTACAAGACCAAGATGACTGCCCTCCGACGTCCTGATGGATCTATCAAATCTTCCAGAAGGCAATGGAGAGGATTATTCATGACTTCTAGTCGGATCTCTTCGACAGCCATGTCCACCTGCCCACATATGAAATTCCACAGGATGGATATGTCATTCCCAATGACCTCTCTTCTGAAATCCAACATGCTATTTCATCAGTAAAGATGCATACAGCACCTGGTCCAGACAAGGTCAGACCTGAACACCTGAAGAATCTGCCACCAGTACTGTTCAATACACTGGCTTGACACTTCACATGTTACCTGTCCAAAAGCAAGTTTCCATTCCAATGGAAAACCAGCAGGACCATTCTGTTGTACAAGAAGGGAGATATCCATGACATCGGCAACTATTGCCCAATCTGTCTGCTGTCCGTCGTCTACAAGTTGTTCACTCAAGTCATCCTGAATAGAATAGGCAGAACACTAGACAAAGGACAACCATGCGAGCAAACAGGGTTCCAAAAAGGATTCAGCTCAATTGACCATATCCACACAGTGACCAAACACATTGAAGTTTCGCAAGCGTTCAAGAGGCCGCTCTGTCTAATGTTCATCGATTTTAAGAAGGCCTTCGATTCTGTTGAGACAGAAGCGGTCATCGAAGCCCTAGCCAAACAGGGCATTCAAACTCAGTACATCAAGATATTCCATGAGCTGTATTATGGGTTCACCACCAGGATCTCACCATTCTACAAGGAAGTGATCATCAATGTAAAGAGAGGGGTTCTGCAGAGTGATACCATTTCACTGAAACTCTTCAGTGCCACCCTCGAGAACTTCATATGATGACTGGAATGGAAAGGAATAGGAGTGAAGATAGACAGTCGGCAACTACACCACCTCTGATTTGCTGATGACATTGTTCTCATAACGCCAAACATTAGCTAAGCAGCACAAATGCTGGCCGTCTTCAATCTCGAGTATGGAAAGGTCAGACTGCAGCTGAATCTCAACAAAATCATGTTTATGAAAAACTAACTACTCGTGGCATTTCATTTGCTCTCAACAGAATGGACATCTCCAAATGCAGCAGCTATGTGTACCTGGGATGAGAACTCAACAAGAGGAATGCCTTGGCGCCAGAACTGTGTAGGAGTAAGAGAGCAGTGTAGAATGCCTTCAAGAGCATCAAAGAAGTGGTTAAGAGGACAAAGAAGCTCCAGCTCTGGGCACATCTTTTCGACTCCACCATTCTTCCTTCACTAACATACGCCTCAGAGACCTGGGCCCTACGCAAACAGGATGAGAAAGCTATTCAGGTATCCCAAAGAGGAATCGAAAGAGCCATGCTAGGAGTATTGCATTTCATTCAAGTGAGAGAAGTAATCCGGAGTTCTAACTTCCACCAACGATCAAGAATCAGGACTCTGCCTTGTTTGCCAAGGCGTTGAAATTCAGACGGGCCGGACACATAATGTGATTCAGAGACGTCCTCTGGACTAGAGTTGTTACTGACTGGATTCCACGGAATGTCAAAAGACCATATGGCCTCCCACCAATTAGATGGTCAGACTTCTTTGTCAAAACCCTGAATGAACGATTTGAGGCTCTTCCTGTTTCTGGAGCAAGCATATATCATTGGGCTACAATCGCACGTGACAGGGACAAATGGAGACATTACTGGCACCTGCTCGAGCAAATAGAAGATCAACAGTATGACAAGTGATACAAGTGATACTTTCCTGTAGTTTCTGCCTTTCTAAATTATTTAAAGAAGTCATTCTATGCTTAAGTTATCTCTTGGTTCCAAGTGGAATTTCTTTTGCAACCCCTTGTAGTTATTATCTCTGTCTCTTTCCCTTGCCCTTTTAACGCCACTCCAGTGGCGTTAGTAACAGTGGTTGTTACTCTCCATAGTAACAACACAAGATCAGAAAAGTACTTCACAAATTATATAGTGCTGTGAGACTGTTATTTATGAATAACTAATTAAAATGATAATAGTCTGAGAATAAAATAAATACAGTGATGTAAATTGAACTAAGGTAATTTTGGCATGACAACAGTCTGTATCTTTGTAGTAAATATGACTAGCAATGTATGTCAAATCTTAAATTAATATGATAATATCTACTTCACAGCATGGTTGGGATAATTAGATTTGATATATAATGCCAGTAAGACCCAAGAACTTGGGTACCACTTACATGCCACTAAGGACTTGACAATATATTAATATACCAATTATATTATACAATACACCTTATATATATACACATATATACATATATACACACTATACACTGTACACTATTACATTATGCCACTTATACCACTATACCAACTATTGAAATCCTACCTCTTAGCATGACGCATCTGCTGGCAAGGCATTTAAAGAGTTAAGTAAGGTTGAATGAAGTTGTAAGGGAGCGTCCCTCATCCAATGAGATTGATGTCCTTCTAGGAAGACGCTCCCTGCTGCAAGCTGCACATCAGAAAAGGTTATGTGAGCGCACAGCCACCTACAAACCAGGAAGAGTCCTCACACAGAATGGAATTCATTCACACCTTGATTCTGAGCTTCTTGGATTCCAGAATTACGGGGCAGAAAGATTCTATCTTTAGAACTATTCAATATGTTTCATAAAGGCAGCTGTAGTAGACTAATACAATACTTAATGTTGTTACTTGATTCAGGAATAAAAAGTTGGGCTTATAATCATCTTGATTTATGGTAAAGAAAATTCAGTCTCAGAAAGATTAACTAGTTTTACATTAGTACCTTGAATATAGTGTTGATATTCAAGTGCTGATATCTTCTCAAGAGGCATCTGGCACACTACCTGGCATCCTATAGCTGTTTAAACACATAAAATGTACTATATTGTCCAGGGAATGTGCTCCCAGTAATGTTTAACCCAAATATTTCTTTTCAATTTTTGAGCTCTACCTAGTGACGTTGAGGGCTTTTTCCTGGTTCTTCACTGAGGGATCACTGCTGGTAGCATTTAAGGGTCTTTATGGGATGTTGGGGACCTAATCCAGGTAGGCTGTTTACAAGGTAATTGCCATATACTCTATTATCTCTCCAGCCCTTAGCCCAAATGTTTCTACCCCATTTTTACAAAACCAGGAGGCTGGCACTTTGCTAATGCAATCTAAAGGTTTTCCACAAGAAATCTTTAAGTCTTTTTTTTGTATTCTCTACTCAAATGCTATTCATATCAGGAGTATTGACGGGAAAAGAAAATTTGGTTCTTATTAAAAATATTTTTATAAAGTCAAATTGAAAATTCTTTATACATATATGGAGTTTTCTTATAAAATCTCTAATAAGATCATTGTCTACTCATATTTCTTTGATATTGCTTTTTTCCAGATATAATTTGCTGTCTTGAATAATTAATACAAGGTATGCAATTATTGTAAAGTTTAACTGAATGTCAGTCATTGCTAATACTGGATAGTGCTCTTTGAAATAAGTATTCTCATCAGAGATTCAAGTAGTATATATAAATATATACTATTATTATATATACAATAATATTTCTCTAAATGTGATATATGTGCTAAAGTATGCTTCCAAAAGAAGAAAGAAGATAATACAAAAACAATATTGTAACAAAGAATTAAATAAATGTAACTTATAAAAATAAAATTAGTATTTTAGTATATTTCAACATAATAAAATAGATATCTTTGAACAAATTACCCAAAATTAATATGACTTTTGTTCAATTCTATATTATAAATTCTTTGAGATACCTGAAACAAATGCAAAGTCTCTCTTACTAATATCTTTCAATAAAAAATTCATGACTCATATTTTTAGAAGATTTAATATATATGGATGAAATAAAGTATGACACACTTAACCAAGGGAAAATAGAAGGAATAGTGAGTGATATTGGTAAAATAAGACAAGCTATCACTGTAACAATTGAAAAAATATTTAGTTAATTTAGAGCTTCCAGATTATAAAGAAATTAGACACTCCTTAGTTAAGTCTTAATTTTACGCATTTGTTAATATTTTATTGTACTTTGCCCTAAACTATGGCATTGAGGATGTAGTTAAAATCAATATTTGCATTATTTAAATAAAGATATCAACTGAATGTTTAACTGAAATGAAAATGTGTATCTTATCTGGAAACTTGGTTGGTTGCTCACATAATAAATATATTAGCATTAGCTTATGCTTTATTAAATATACTTCAAAATAACTCAATACAGTCATCAACAAATGTAAACTGATGCACAGTTTGTCTTTTTGCATAGATGGGTATTTATATGTGCTTTTTAATAGTGATTCATTTACAAATAAGTTAACTCTTTTGATTAAAAAACTGGTTTAAGAGTTTGTTTTTTATATTTATTGGTTTGGGAACCATACCCAGCAGGGCTTAATGATAACTCCTTGTTTTGTGCTCAGGGATATGTCCTGGCAGTGCTCAGGGTTCCAAACACAGTGTGGGAAATTGGACCATGTTGGATGCAAAGAAGGGAAGCATATTACCTTTCTAGTTCTTTTCTGGTCCTTGGTGCTGAAATTTTTAAACATAATTTATTTTTCAAAATTTACTATTTAAAATCTATTATTTTATTAAGATTTTTAAAAATTTATTTATTTTTTTATTTTTAATTAGTGAATCACCATGAGGGTACAGTTACAGATTCATAAATTTTTGTGCTCATGTTTCCCCCATACAAAGTTCGATAACCCATCCCTTCACCAGTGCCCATTCTCCACCACCAGTAAACCCAGCATCCCTCCCACCCTCCCCAGTCCCGTCTCCCCCCACCCCAAACTGCCACTATGGCAGGGTATTCCCTTTCATTCTCTCTCTCTGATTAGGTGTTGTGGTTTGCAATAAAGGTGTTGAGTGGCCATTGTGTTTAGTCTCTAGTCTACATTCACACTTCACCCCTCCCCCGCATGACCTCCAACCACATTTTACTTGGTGTTTCCTTCTCTGAGTAGCCCAGAATGAGAGAACAGCCTCCAAGCCATGAAGTCAACCTCCTAGTACTTATTTCTACTATTCTTGGGTGTTAGACTCCTAGTCTATTATTCTATATTCAACAGATGAGCACAATCTTTCTATGTCTGTCTCTCTCTTTCTGACTCATTTCACTTAGCATGATACTTTCCATGCTGATCCACTTATATGCAAACTTCATGACCTCATTTTTTCTAACAGATGCATAGTATTCCATTGTATAGATGTACCAAAGTTTCTTCAACCAGTCACTGTTCTAGGGCACTCGGGTTTTTTTCAGATTCTGGCTATTGTAAACAGTGCTGCGATGAACATATAAGTGTAGCTGTCATTTCGACTATACTTTTTTGCTCCTCTGGGATATATTCCCAGAAGTGGTATTGCTGGGTCAAATGGAAGCTCAACATCTAGTTTTTTGAGAATGGTCCAAATTGTTTTCCAAAAGGGCTGAACTAGTCGGCATTCCCACCAGCAGTGTAGAAGGGTCCCTTTCTTCCCATACCCTCTCCAACAGTGGTTGCTTTTGTACTTTTGGATGTGTGCTAGTCTCTGTGGTGTGAGGTGGTATCTCATGGTTGTCTTGATCTGCATCTCTCTGATGATTAGTGATGCAGAACACTTTTTCATGTGCCTTTTGGCCATTTGTATCTCTTCCTTGGAAAAGTTTCTGTTCATTTCTTCACCCCATTTTTTGAAGGGGTTGGATATTTTCTTCTTGTAGAGTTCAACCAGTGCTTTATATACCATTGATATCAACCCCTTATCTGATGGGTATTGTGTGAATATCCTTTCCCATTCTGTAGATAGTCTTTGTATTTTGGTCACTGTATCTTTTGGGGTGCAGAAGCTTTTTTGTTTAATGTAGTCCCATTTGTTGATCTTTGTTTTTACTAGATTGCTTAGTTCTGTGTCATCTTTGGAGATATCTTTATTTTCAATATCATGGAGGGTTTTGCCGACCTTGTCTTCAATGTACCTTATGGTTTGTGGTCTGATGTTGAGGTCTTTAATCCATTTTGATCTGACTTTTGTGCATGGTGTCAGGTCAAGGTCTACGCCCATTTTTTTGCATTTGGTTGTCCAGTTGTTCCAGCACCATTTGTTAAAGAGGCTTTCCTTGCTCCACTTCACATCTCTTGCTCCCTTATCAAATATTAAATGATCGTACATTTGAGGTTGTGTGTAGGGATATTCCACCCTGTTCCATTGGTCTTCAGCTCTGCCTTTGTTCCAGTACCATGCTGTTTTAATTGTTACCGCTTTCTAGTAGAGTTTAAGGTTGGGGAGGGTGATGCCTCCCATCATTTTTTTCCCAATAATTGTTTTAGCTATCCGTGAGCGTTATTGTTCCATATAAATTTCAGGATTGCTTGATCCATTTCTTTGAAGAATACCATGGGTATCCTTATAGGGATTGTGATAAATCTGTATAATGCTTTGGGGAGTATTGCCATTTTGACAATGTTGATTCTCCCTATCCATGAGCAGGGGATATGTTTCCATTTCCTCATGTCCTCTTTTATTTCATGGAGTAGCGTTTTATAGTTTTCTTTGTAGAGGTCCTTTACTTCTTTAGTTAAGCTGATTCCAAGGTATTTGATTTTCTGGGGTACGATTGTGAACGGGATTGCTTTTTTCATGTCCCTTTCCTCTGTCTCATTGTTTGCATATAGCAAGGCCATGGATTTTTGGGTATTGATTTTATATCCTGCAACTTTACTGTATCGGTCAATTGTTTCTAAGAGTTTCTTACTAGAGCTTTTATGCTTCTCTAGGTATAGTATCATATCATCTGCAAATAGTGAGAGCTTGATTTCTTCCTTTCCGATCTGAATCCCCTTAATATCTTTTTCTTGCCTGATGGCTCTTGCTAGTGCTTCCAGTACTATAATAAAGAGAAGTGGTGAGAGTGGGCATCCTTGTCTTGTGCCTGATCTTAGAGGAAAGGCCCTTAGTTTTTCTCCATTGATGATAATGCTTGCCATATGTTCGTGGTAGATGTCTTTGACTAATTTGAGAAAAGTTCCTCCAAAACCCATTTTGGTGAGAGTTTTCATCATGAATGGGTGTTGGATCTTGTCAAATGCTTTCTCTGCATCTATTGATATGATCATATGGTTTTTATCTTTACTTTTGTTGATATGATGGATTATGTTGATTGATTTCTGAATGTTAAACCATCCTTGCATCCCCGGGATGAATCCTACTTGGTCATGGTGTATGATATTTTTGATGAGTTGTTGTATTCTATTTGCTAGTATTTTGTTGAGGATCTTCGCATCAGTGTTCATCAGGGATATTTGTCTATAGTTTTCTTTGTTAGTGGTGTCTTTGTTTGCTTTTGGTATTAGGGAGATATGTGCCTTGTAGAAAATGTTCGGAAGGGTTCCTGTCTTTTCAATTTTCTGGAAAACCTTGAGGAGAACTGGCAACAAGTCTTCATTAAATGTTAGGAAGAATTCGCCAGTGAATCCATCTGGGCCTGGGCTTTTGTTTTTGGGGAGACTTTTGATTATGGTTTCGATTTCCTTGATATTTATGGGCCTAATTCAGGTATTTCAGATCTTCTTGGTTCAGTCTTGGGAGATTGTAGGAGTCAAGGAATTCGTCCATTTCTTTTAGGCTTTCTTGTTTCGTGGCATACAGACTTTCAAAGTAGTCTCTGATGATCCGTTGAATCTCCTTGGTTTCTGTTGTGATGTCCCCCTTTTCATTTCTGATTCGGTTCATTATGGTTCTCTCTCTTTCTTTCTTTGTGAGTCTTGCTAGCGGTTTATCAATCTTATTTATTTTCTCAAAGAACCAGCTCTTTGTTTCATTGATCTTTTGGATTGTTTTTTGGGTTTCCATGTCGTTAATTTCTGCTCTAAGCTTTATTATTTCTTTCCTTCGATCTGGCTTGGGTTCCTTTTGCTGGTCTTCTTCTAAGATCTTGAGCTGCGAAGTCAAGCTATCTATATAGGCCCTTTCTTCCTTTCTGAGGAAGGCTTGCAGAGCTATAAATTTTCCCCTTAACACAGCTTTAGCTGCGTCCCATAGGTTCTGGTAGCTTGTGTCTTCATTCTCATTTGTTTTGAGGTATCTCTTGATTTCTTCCTTGATTTCCTTCGTGACCCACTCGTTGTTCAATAGTGAGTTGTTTAATTTCCCAGTGTTTGATTTGGTTCTCCGCGTCTGTGCGCGATTAACTTCCATCTTCAGTGCATCATGGTCTGAAAAGATAGTTGATACAATTTCTATCTTCCCGATTCTATTAAGGTATAATTTGTGGACAAGAACGTAGTCTATTTTGGAAAACGTGCGCTGGAAAGGAATGTGTATTCTTTCTTTTTTGGTTGTATAGCCCTGTATAGGTCTATTAGCCCTGTCTCCTCTATTTCTTCCTTCAGAGCCATCGTTTCCTTGCTGAGTGTTGTTCTTGTCGATCTATTCAGAGGTGATAAGGCAGTGTTGAAGTCTCCAACTACTATCGTGGTGTTAGTTATGTCCTCCTTAAATTCTGTTAGGAGGTTCTTTTAAGTATTTAGCTGGTCGTTCATTAGGTGCGTATACGTTTAAGAGTGTGATTTCTTCCTGTTGTACATATCCCTTGATGAATATAAAATGCCCTTCGCTGTCCCTTCTGATCTTTTTCAGCCTGAAATCTATGCTATCGGATACTAGTATGGCCACCTCCGCTTTTTTTTTTCAGGGAGCTGTTTGCTTGCAGGATTGTTTTCCATCCTTTGATTTTGAGTCTGTGTTTATTCTGACTATTCAGATGTGTTTCTTGTAGGCAGCAGAAAGTTGGGTTTAGTTTCCGAATCCATTTTGCCACTCTGTGCCTCTTGATTGGTGCATTTAGACTGTTAACATTAAGAGAAATTATTATCATGGGATTTTGTGTCATTTTTCTGAAGGGTTTTCTTTGTTCTTGTAGGTGTTTTCCTTGTCTTATAGTAGCCCTTTGAGTCCTTCTTTTAAATTTGGTCTTGAGTCTATGAAGTTCCTGAGCTGTTGCTTGTCTGTGAAATAGTGTATGGTTCCTTCAAGTTTAACTGAGAGTTTAGCCGGGTAGAGTATTCTTGGTGAGGCATTCATTTCATTAATTATTTCACTATATCCCACCATTGTCTTCAGGCTTGGAGGGTTTGTTCTGATAGGTGTGCTGTGAATCTAAGGGGTGCTCCTTTGTATATGATCTCCTTCTTTGATCTTGCTGCTTGCAGTATTGCGTCTCTATTCATGGCATCCATCATTCTGACTATGATATGCCTTGGGATTTTCTATTTGGGTCCCTTTTAGCTGGCACCCTTCAGACTCCTTGGATCTGGATGTCTGCATTCTCTAGCTTGGGAATTTTTTAGCAATGATGTCATTAATGGTGTTTTTTTCATTGGGATTGGTTCCCTGTGGTTCCGGTACTCCCATGATTCTTATGTTGTTTCTCCTGAGGTCATCCCCTAGGACTCTAATTCGCTCTAGAGCCATTTTGAGGTCTTTTGCCATTATTTGTTGTTCCCTATATGCTTTGTGCAGCTCATCTTCAAGCTCACTGATTCTGTCTTCAGCTGTAGTCATTCTACTATTGAGGGCTCCTACCAAGTTTTTTATTTCATCTACTGACTCTTTTAGTTGTGTGACTTCTGTTCGTAGCTTTGAAATTTCTGCTCTCATTTCTTCCTGGATTATCTTGGTGTAGTGTTCCAATGCTGCATCCATATCCTCCCTTAATTTATTGGAAGTTCGTTCCATAGTTGCTTTGAGTTCGTGAACCATCCTCACAATTTCCTCTCTGAATTCTTTATCTGAGAGGAGTTTATATTTCTGGGAAGTCGCTTCTGAGGTTAGTGAGATATTTTCTTGGTGCTCTCCTGGTGGTGGGGATTTTCGCTGTTTCTTCATGTTGTTATGGTCTTTACTATCCGGTGTTCTCCTTAGCTTGGGAGGGCCCTCAAGTGAAGATGTGGGGCTATGCTCTTTTTACAAAGGACTTTTAAGTGCAACTTGATGTGTTCACTGACAGTTTTTGTGAAATTAGGATAGGCTACGTTACTTGACTATTAACATATAGTGACTAAGATGACGAGGGAATTGTTCAGCGGAGTGGGTTCTATCAATTGTGGCCAAAGGACAATGCATGGAATGGAAAAAATAAAACAAAACAAAAAACTGTGGCCGCATTAGCGGCTGCAGCTCCGGAAAGAAGCCACGCCCACGTTTGAGGCCACGCCCCCTAAGATGAAGACACGCCCCTAACCAGCAGAGTGGGGATTGGTCAGGAACCCACGGCGGCGGCGGAAAGGTGCCAGGCGGGGGCTTCAGGGCAAGCCCCAAGCTGAGGCAGGCAGGGGGCGGGGAGCTTAAAATCTATTTTCATTCATGGGAATATATTTTATGATTTGTACTTTTATAATCTTTAGAGAAATATTTGTGTATTACCATACTTTTCCAAGAAGAGTTTAGCTTTTGTCTAATCTTTGAAATCCTGTGATAAAACATATTAAGAATAACCCAATTCAAGGCAAAGTTCAAATCAGGTCAGAAAATGAACTTAGGAGGCATGTCACCCCTTTTCAAAAACTTTTTGAGTGTCTATCTCATAGCAAACATATTCATTTCAGATAGGTAACTTAAGTAATGTAAATCCTTGGAAGAAACAATCCTGTCATTTGAATACACTAAATGATAGCATTTTTCACCATTATGTATGTGCTCGCCCTCTAAAGGTACTTGTCTTATTTCTATGTTAAATGAAAGTAAATGAAAGAATGAAACAACAAATTGATGATGGATTTATTACTTGAAAATCAGCCATTTATGTCTTCTCTGTCATTATTTTTTCTTCTATAATCATGATTATTTTTCTAGGCTCCAGACCCAGAATATCAGCATACTTACTCTGAGATCACATTGACAAGTGTTTAAGGGATGGAATATAGGGTTTCCCACATGATAAAGGAATGTTCTTCTACTTGAAATATCTTCCCTGCCACCCCTTTTTACTTTTAAAAGATGGGCTAATATTATTATGATTTCAATATGCATAATGACTATACTGTTAATGTATTGTTGTCTCTAAAAGACCACAATTGATTCCTAAATATATTAGTGCTAAAATTCTCTTTCACAGAAGACATATTGTCCAAGTTTCCTTTTGTCAATTTCTTCTAGCAGGGAAAATGGAACTGAAATAATCTTAGTCCTTGGTCTACTATTATATTCCATCGTTGCCTGGGAGGCTTATGCAGTGCTTAAACAATAGAAATGTATGAGTATGAGTATGAGTATGAGAAACCCCAGATCAAGGTATGATTTAACTAGATTCCTGGAAAGTCTGTTCTTCACTTGCAAATAGTCATCTTCCTCATATAGCAGAGAGAGTTAAAGGAAACGAGTTCTCTCTTTTTATAAAGGCACCGAGTTCATCTTTAGAACATCTTTAAAACCAAGTTACATCTCAAATAACAGATCTCCTAATATTATGACATTACAAATTAGTCTGTGGAGATAGCTCAAAAGACTCATGTGCATACTTTGTGGGCCTAAGTATTGGGTTCAATTACTAGTACTGCATAGTTCTGAGCACTTAGCTATGAGTATCTCCTAAGTGCTGCTGATGTCACCCCAAAACCAAAGCTAAAAAAAACAGGGACTATAGAGATAGTGCAGTGGGAAAGGCCTTTGCCTTATGTGGCCCAACCAGGTTTGATTCCTGGCACCATGTGTGACCCTCTGACCACCTCCAGGAGTGATCTCTGAGCACAGAGCCATGAATAAAACCTAAACATAACTCCCTGTGGCCTAAAGTAAAAAGCAGAAAAAAAAGAGTAATTAGTACTTTTGTGTCTGGAAAGAAAAATCACTTTGTTCTGTAAATAACCCCTGAGTTCTATAATTTTTATTTATTCTTCTTTCAATATGTATGCTATGATCACTTTATATGGATTTGGGGAAGATATGGATTTGGGGAAGCACATTCATTCAAAGTTCATAGTAGAAAATTATTATGCCATGAATGTATAAAAGGATTTATAAGCTCAAAAGAATCATATTTATTAAAAATGTTGAAATTATAAAGCTTAGATAAAGTCAGATGTAAGAAGCAAACCTTTGTGAAGGGCTCACTTCATGCAAATCACTATCACTACATGATCTTATTTGTCACACGTATCTGTAACAGTATTGCTATTATCAGTAGAAGAAGAAATATCTCCCCCACAAAGTTAAAGTATTGCCAGATTATAATGTTCAGACAAGACAATAAAGAAAACATTTTTAACATATATTTGACTGGGCAAGTCTCCAGTGTAAAAAAATATTAAGGGCGAAGAAAAATGGCAAAATCCCAGGGTAATGGGGATAATAAATTTGTACTACCTTTTGTTCACTTTCACATATTTCATTAATCAATATGAACTAGAGGGCCTTACAACTAGATTCAAATTACCAACTTCAAGGTGCTGGGTTGATAGAGCAGTGGGTAGGGCACTCGCTTGTGGGTTTGACCTAGGAACCAATTAATAGTCTCCCAAGCCCACCAGGCGTGACGCCTGAGCGGAGAGTCAGGAATAACTTCTGAGCATGTCGAGTGTGACCCCAAAACAAAACAAAATTCAAGTAAAAGAAATAGTAAAAAACTAAATTAAATGGGCCAAATTTCTAGTGGAATGTCCCTGTGGAGAGTCTGTGGAAATGACACTGGGTGAGTGCATGACTAAGACAATGCATCACATCACGCTCCAACAGTCACTAGAATACTCCTGCACATGCCTTATAATCAAGGGCATATATTTAGTTTGCATGGAGTGGTTTTACTTTTACAAAAACATATGAAAAATTGTGGGCAACACTGTTGCATTATATTCCAGTCATCTTACTTCTAGAACAGATAATAAAATTCTGAAAAGCATCTTAAGTGACCCAAGGAATATAAAAAATTAGGCATAATTCACAAAATCTGTAAACAAAACTCAACCCCTTTCCTTGGATGCAATAGGAAAGCTTTGACTTTGTTTCAACCCCCTAAATTGAGTTGGGTCTGCATGAAATAAAATCACACCTAGAAACATTCTTGACCAAATGGACAAATTCCCCAAGGCCTATTGGAATTTTGTGTCTGGAAAGAAAAATCACTTTGTTCTGTAAATAACCCCTGAGTTCTATAATTTTTATTTCTTCTTCTTTTAATATGTATGCTATGATCACTTTATAAGTTAAAGAAGAGCCCATTGTATATTTACTAGGTTCCTTCAAAAGAAATTCTCTTGCTCCACTCTTCTTTGTTATAATAGTCATCAATCTTTAATAATTGTAAGAATAATTTGCATAATGGCTGTTACAAGGACAAATGAGTAAAATTTGGAGGGGAGTTGAAGGTTTTTAGGCTTATTTGCAACAGGGAAGACATAACCATAGACAGAATTCAAGTAACTCCCTTTAAAAAGCAGCTTGACCTTGATCTTGCAGAGATGACCTTTGGTAACCCTATAACTACCTGCCTGTACTACACTAGATGGCATTAGTGTTCACTAGGGGCCAAAGGAAAAACAGACAGTGACAAGTGAGAGAGAAAAGATAAAAGCCAGATCTATTAAACATTTAAACTATACTCAAAATATTTAATTTGCATTTTATTACTTAGTGCAAGCAATAGACTACTAGAATGAGTTAATTCTACCCCTATTTTCTACTGACAAGTAAACTGGTGTGCAGAGGTACTAAAAATCTTTTTCAAGGCCAGATATTTAGTTTAAATATGATCACTTCAGTCAGTCTAACTCTAAACATTTAACTTCCAGTTCTCTAATAGATCGTATACATCAAAATAATATTATTTTCATTACATAATAGATGCCTAATTCTTCCCACCTTATATTGGTATAAAATATGGCTCAGTCTTATGAAATAATTTCTTTGCAAAATTGCAAAGTCAGACTATCTTGAAGACAATGCATGGCATAAAACATTCAGGAAAAACCAGTTCCAGGTGATACTAATTGAGCTTCATCAGTTGTGACAGTCAACACGGTACCGTATGTGAGGCATTAGCTTACTGGAATGTACATCTATACTTTCTGGCACCCAACCATCCTGTATGTTTTTCATTTTGTTCACCTCATTGCAGATGGGTTTGTTTTATTAGGAGAGATGTGTGTGTAATCAATAACATGGAAATGGAGCCTGGCAGCTGTCTAAATTATATAAATTCTTGTGTTTCACCCATGCCTACAGACAAGACTCAATCGCAAAAACATTAAGATAATACACACTGGTTAAGAGAAATCTGCCAGTTAATAGTATAACCTCTAGAGTGCCAATGAATATCACCTCTGAAGTGCCATTTGAATTTAGCTGCATAAGTTAGAATGCAATGGAATGACTCAGTAAGGAAACCAGCACCTTTTAAATACATTTACAAACAGTACTTATTTAATATGGGCTCTTATGGCAGAAGTACTATTTCTAGATTAAGAATAAAAAATAAAACAAGAATGCAAATATAGCTAAATTCGCATAAAATGAAACTAGACTTACATATTTAGTATTTTAGAAATCTCTTTGGAAAGGTAAATTTTGATTATGACTTTTTATTTGATTGTTTTGGGGGATCATAGCCAAGTTTACTCAGAACATATTTCCAGCTCTGTGCTCAGAAATCATTCCTGGAAGTGCTCAAGAGGCTATATGAAGTGCCAAGAATTGGACACAGGTCAGCTGCCAGCAAGACAAGCACCTTATCCATTGTACTATCTCTTCAGCACCTTAAATTTTGACTTAATCATAGGAAATCAAGCTTTGCCTTCTAGAAACATAGAAATATCTAGAGACAATATTACATATTTTAGATATAAGGATGTATTTTTGAGAAGTATATGGTATACTATGTGTGGGTGTGCAGAAGAACGTTTTGAGTAAAGAGAGATAAACACAACCCAGACATACTCATTTTCCTTTCGGTGTTGGGGAACTGGTGATTTAAATCAAGGCTTCACTCATGTAAGGCAAGTTCTCTGCTACTGAGCTATACACTTAGCTGCAATATAGATTTTATTTATAAAGTCATTCCAACAAAGTGTATCTATTGAAATTTAAAGAATTAATTGAGTTATGAATCAATATGACCTCTCAGTGATTTTTTTGGATTATAGTAAAGAGATAAAGCTACTAAAGTGAAAAATTTGAACTTGACGATAAAATTGATATCATTCAAATGTTAACAAGATTATTGATAAGACTTTCCACACTGTGAACACATTTGACTCAAATTCCAAATTCTATATTGATCATCCTAGGATAATACTGATTTATTATTCATTGCCTTCACCCCACACACTAAGAAATTTTATTAGAGTCAGTAATTCTGCTCTTGTACCTTTCTCCTTGATTTCACCCAACATATACCTATAAATACTTAAGGTACCACTTAGGTACTGTGAGAAAGTTCATGGCTAGTTATTTCCAATGTCAAAAAACTTACCAGATTGGGGCAGTGTACTCCCTACCTGCTTCTACTATTAGCTCCTTCCATTCCATTTTCTGTACTTGCTACTAATGTGATAGCTCTAGTAAGAAAAATCAAATTATGAAACTGACTTCAGACCCTTAAAATGCTTTCTTAATTTCTGTAGATGAAACTATAAACTCCTCTACTAGGCATATATATAGGACTTCAAGATCTGGCTAGTGCTTAGTATCAAGTCTCATCTGTCGTTTCCTGCACTTAGCAAGCCAGCAATGCCAAACTGCAGCTTTTTGAATGCATTGGGCTCTGTGCTGAAGCCCTGCATTTATGAATGCATTTCCTGGAGTAGTCTCTCTTACTTGTATGATGCAAACATATTCATTCTTCGAGCTTTGGTTCAAATGCTGCCTTTTCTAATTGTTTCTTAGACTTCCCCAAGCAGTTGGCTGATAATTTCACCTTAGTCAGTGCATGCATCTTTAAATATAGCACTATTTTGTTTACTGGTACTTATCTCTTGCCTCTTTTACAGTTAGAAGAAGATGAAGTCCAAGCCATTTTATTCTCTATATCCAGCATCTTCAACAGTGCCTCACATAGAATGAGACTCAAAATGGGGCTGGAGCCATAATACAGCAAATAAGATGTTGCTTTGCTTGCTGCCATCCTGAGTTTGACTCTCCGTACTCAATATGGCCCTCTGAGCACTGCCATAAATGATCCCTGAGTGCACAGGCAGGAATCAGCCCTGAACACTGCTGAGTATTACCCCAAGACAGAAACAAAAAACCCCATGAGGCTCAGTGTACACTGAATGGATGAATTTGCAAATGAAAGAACATCTTGTGACATTGACTGTTTTCTCAAGTAAACAAGAGAGAAGTTCAATAATAAATTCAGTCTTCTAGATTTAATTTGAGCACAGCGGGTAGGGTGTTTGCCTTGAATATGGCTAACCTGGGTTTGATTCCCAGCATCCCATATGGTCCCCTGAGCACCACCAGGAGTAATTCCTGAGTGCAAAGCCAGGAGTAACCCCTATGCCAAACCCAGTGTCATCCCAAAAAGCAAAAATAAATTAAATAAATAAATAAATAAATAAATAAATAAATAAATAATAAAGACTTAATTTGGGTATCTTAAACAGTGGTTAAGTTGGGTCAGTCCTATGACTCTGCTCAGCAACCTACATCACCAGAAATATATTTTATAAATGACTGACAGACCCATTGTAACTACTCAGTAGCCATTTATTTTCAATGAAAATGTTGAGGTGTATTATTCATTCCATCTGCATCACCTACAATCAACTGCTGCAATCAGCTTTTCCTTGTAATCACCATTCTGTGTTTTCTAGGTAATAAATGAAAAGTGGAGTACAGCACATTGACCAAGAGTGTGCACACAGAGGCATTAATCTTATCTCAACCCTGTATGAATATGAACTAAGGTGTTAATACCAACCACATTTTTATACCATTTATGTGCCTGAGGTTCCTGACCCCCAGCTCCGTTATGTCTTATCCACCTCTTACTTCCCCCCTCGATTTCTTTCCTTCCCTGCCCTCCTGTCTATAATCCAGGGTCAAGGGTAATCTAGTCATCCCACATCTAATATTTTATACTTAATCTTAAAATTATGTAAAGCTTTTCTGAACCTCGCCCCCCTACCCCTAGCCAGCCTTCTGCTCAAAATGGTTTCTATTGTCTGTGCCTTAAAAAATGCCACAGATATGTTTCATTCTGAAATTTGTTTTTATTATATCCTCCTATTTTTCCAACGGAATAGTCTTCTGGATATTTGATGAGAAATTGGTTCATAATTCATTAATCTCATCCTATTACATACATGGGTTTAAGTATTTTCATACAACGTGATCAATTCTGGATCAATATAAAATTTAGTCATAAAATTTACATTGGAAAAATTGAATAAAATTTAGAAGTATAATCCAGAATTACTATTATAAAATCTCAGACCAGTTGGCCCAATGTGTGCAAATTCACTCCAAAATGACTCATGCAAGCGTGATAACAATAAGGGCTAATATAATTAGACTTTGGAAATGAATTGACTGAGATTGGGTTGTGTTTCATAATGGACAGAGAAAATATGAAGGAAACTCTGCAAATGTTAACTAAAGGGGAAAAGACTTTATAGGATGATTTTTTTTCATTTTTCTCATTTATTGCAAGGTGAAATTTGACATAAACAGTCAGTAACCTTTTTGAGTTTCTTCAAGGAATATTTTCTTCAATAGCAATAAGCAATATGAAGTTTCTAATATTTCTTAATTGGTCAGTCTCAGTGCCAAAAATTTACAAACAGATTTGTTAATGCCAGATTTGAATTCTTTAATGCATTTTTGTGAAAATAATAACATTTTCTTTTAAAATGACTACTTACATAGGTTCTCCACAATGGGTAACTATTGTGCAAATTATTTTTATGAAGTTAATGCTTTAAAAATACTAAGCTATTTTCCCATTTAACTGAGCTCTATTATTAAAAAATCTGTCTATTCAGATAACACACATTTTTAATACATCTTCTTTTTGTGTAAACTCAAAATACAAAATCCATGAACAAAATATCTAACTCAGTTGGAGTTTCAGAACCATCTATTTTTATAAATGATGGCTGTTCCATGAAGGAAGTCCTTGATGTAAAAGACAAATAATGGTGAAAATAAGGAGAAAATTTGGGGAACTATTTGGTTTGACAATATTTATGTAGGTATGTCAACTTAAGTGCAAGAGTTAAGACTTAAATTGAAGTTAATCACAGGAATCCCAAGTACCTAAGTATCACTTTCACTGTTTAGCCTAGGAATAATTCAAGTGAATATATCCCAAACTAAATTCATTGCTCTTCCTCCTCTCGATTTTGTACAACTTACCTCATCTGGTTCAATTATAAAGATGTTACCAACTCAAATACACACGAGAATTCAGCATATAATAATAGTAACACTTTAATCAGTAAAAACGTATGTCAGGTGCATTTTCTCCTTTTAGAAATGTGCCTGCATCTAAACCTAAGATGGATTCTCCCTCTTTCTCCCTCTCTTTGTATGACTTTCCCTCACTTTCTTTCTGTGTCCCTCTCTTTCTACGTTTCCCTAAATATGAATATTCCCCCCTCTTTTCCCATTTCTTTAAATAAAACTATTTACTTCACTAAACAAGAAAATATCTCCTTCAATAAACAATGCCAGAAAATAATAAACATTCAGAAATGAAACACAGAGTTGTAAATCAATTCTGTTTCATAAATTACTTCCAAAAAGGTAAAAGAAGTATGTCTTTCTTTATGACTAAAGAATAGAAAAGATCTTTACAGAAAATATATTAAACTCAAATGATATGTAACTAAAAATCTTTATTTGTTAAATTTGAAAAATTATTTTTACTCGAAATTTTAGCCTTTGCATCAAGAAAAGAAATAGACAAATGAACAAAAAATTTATTTGCATAGGCATACACATATACCTCTAAAAATATAAACATAAATCATTCTAAAACACCACTAAAATTACATGAATGAAAATTAAATTGCAAAAGAAATATTTCCTTTTATTTAATAGTTTATATCAGCTCAGTGTACAATTTTTATAAATCAGGGCCTCTATATTTGATAAGTTGCAGAATTTTGTTGAAAATCAGCTATTTAAGAAATGGAGAAAGTTGGAGTATTATTTGATGAGTTTAGACAGTGATTTAGGAGCAATAGTCTGGAGATTTCAAAGTAAGTTAGGCAAAGGGCTCTCATATTTTGATGGACTCCACCATCTCCGTGGGGGCTTGTTAACTCACTTATTTCTGAAATTCATTCCCCAGAGATTCTGACTCAGACCATTTATGACTAGGTTGGACATTTATATCCTTGAAGAACATGGAACTTATAATGCACATACCAAATTTAAAGTTGCTTCCTACTGAGAAGTTACACTTATTTCCTTACATGATCACTGCAAATGTAAACCGAAAATGTGGATTAATCTATAAAGTAACTTAATCAAAACTGAAAGAAAGAGAGAAAGAAAGAAAGAAAGAAAGAGAGAGAGAGAGAAAGAGAGAGAAAGAGAGAAAGAAAGAAAGAGAGAGAGAAAGAAAGAGACAGAGAAAGAAAGAAAGAGAGAGAGAAAGAGAGAGAAAGAAAGAAAGAAAGAGAGAGAAAGAGATAGAGAGAGAGAAAGAAAGAAAGAAAGAAAGAAAGAGAGAAAGAAAGAAATAGAAAGAGAGAGAGAGAGAAAGAAAGAAAGAAAGAAAGAGAGAGAGAGAAAGAAAGAAAGAAAGAGAGAGAAAGAGATAGAGAGAGAGAAAGAAAGAAAGAAAGAAAGAAAGAAAGAAATAGAAAGAGAGAGAGAGAGAAAGAAAGAAAGAAAGAGAGAGAGAAAGAAAGAAAGAAAGAAAGAAAGAAAGAAAGAAAGAAAGAAAGAAAGAAAGAAAGAAAGAAAGAAAGAAAGAAAGAAAGAAAGAAAGAAAGAAAGAAAGAAAGAAAGAAAGAAAGAAAGAAGGAAAGAAAGAGAGAGAAAGGAAGGAAGGAAGGAAGGAAGGAAGGAAGGAAGGAAGGAAGGAAGGAAGAGAGAAAGGAAGGAAGGAAGGAAGGAAGAAAGAGAGAGAAAGGAAGAAAGAAAGGACGGAAGGAAGGAAGGAAGGAAGGAAGGAAGGAAGGAAGGAAGGAAGGAAGGAAGGAAGGAAGGAAGGAAGGAAGGAAGGAAGGAAGGAAGGAAAGAAGGAAGGAAGGAAGGAAAAAAGATAGATCTTCCCTTATAGATCAAAATGCAGCAACTGAGAAAATATTCTGAAGTGTGTAAATTTAGACTTCATTCTGGATAACAGAAGGGAGATTGTATATCACACTCTTAGAGATATTGGATATAAATAGGGTTTATACTCTCTGGCAGGTGCCATCTTGTTGATCTCTTAATACCGTTCTATTGAAGCATTGCCTCTCACTTTCCTTTATCAAACTCTCTGGGAAAATTTCTGAGAGCACCAAACCTAGCAAATATGTGAGATAGCTAGGAACTGAGAGAAAATTATTATTATTATTATTATTATTATTATTATTTTGCTTTTTGGGTCACACCCAGCGATGCTCAGCGGTTACTCCTGGCTTTGCACTCAGGAATTACTCCTGGTGGTGCTTGGGGGACCATATGGGATGCCCGAGGATCGAACCCAGGTTGGCCGTGTGCAAGGCAAACGCCCTACCTGCTGTGCTATCGCTCCGGCCCCTGAGAGAAAATTATTAAGAGTCCTTTGCCCGGTCAGGGAAACAGATCTGACCCCTGTCAGGTATATATGACTTCTAGCAAATAAGCAACACCACAAACAGAGGAAAGCACCCTCAAGACACCCTACAGCATAGCCAATTAGCAAAATGGTTCCACTGTGTTTGAGCTCCTTGGATGACACTTGGCCAGTCAGAAGCCTGTTTCTTGCCAACTCTGTAGTTCTCCTTCCTCTTAAACCTAGCTTGCAATAATGTCCCAACCACTGCCCAGTTCTGTGCAACTATGAGAATCTTGCAGCTGCTAAACAGGTGATACTAAACCACTATCTAGCACCCTCAAAGTTGGCACAATGTTTCCCCCACATATTCAATATTTCAACCCTGGTTGCAAGATAGCCTCACTCAAACGAAAACCCTAGTCCCCAGAGGCATCCATGGAGCACTAGACATAATGGGGATATGAAAAGATCCACCCACACCAGTGGGTCAATTGAATTCAAAAGAACCCCTAATATGTCAGAAATATATAAGCTAACCAAAGGAGACTTCAAAGAAGCAGTCCTAATGACATTCACTGAAATGAGCAGTCGAAAAGAGCTTCACAAAGACAGAGGAAGTATAAGAGAAAATTTTTTTAAAAGTTCTAGCAGATTTCATAGAGGTAAAGAATATGGTAGCTAAACTAAAAGTACTCAACATAAGGAGTCAACAGCAGTTTGGATAAAGCCAAAAACTGAACCAATTGTAAAGTAGAGGAAACCATCTTACAGTAGGGGAGACCAGAAAATGAAGAAAGACTCAAGAACAATTGAAAAACAACAACAACAACATACTGACAGGGGTGAGAGATAGTACACCATGTAGGGCATTTGTTTTGCAATCTGCAGCCCTGGATTTGATTTCTGCATCCATATGATTTCCTAAGTACTTCTGGGAGTAATTCCTGAGTGCAGAGCTAGGAATAATGCCTGAGCATCACGGTGTGACCCAAAAACCAATAAACCAAAATGACAATACACACACACATTCACTACATGGGATAACATCAAGATGAATAATATTCACATAATAAGGTTTTCCAGGAGGAGAAGAGATAACATTAAAGGGGTAGAATTGAGTCGGGGCCCGTGCTCGGCTCCGGCCGGCCGGGTTTTCGGCCCCGGCGCCCATGCCCCTGCAGAGCCGGTGGATGTGGAACAAGCGGGAACCAGAGACAGCTTTAGGAATTGGGGTTCCAGCAAGTGCTTGCACCCATGTATGGAGACTGTGAACTAAGCTTTTGCCCCACGCCGGCTAACGGAGGAAATAACCTTCCTTCTTGGTCTCTCTCCCCTCCGGGAGAAGGCGTGGTGTCCGACATTTTGTGGGTCCGTTGAGAAGGTATGAACTTTGGCGCGGAAAAAAAAAAAAAGTGTGCTTTGAACTTGAAACAGCCGCGGGATACAGGGCCAGCCCCAGTCGGGGCCACCGCTACCGCGGCCGCGCGACATTTTATCTCTTCATTCACATCAATGGAAAACTTATTATCAAATATTTCCCTATTAATAGAGCTGTATTCTTAGGGGATAAATTCCAACAAGAATAGTGAGTCTGTTTTGAAACTAAGAACAATAGTGAGTTATGTGTTGAAATCTGGAATGTAATCAAGGTAAAGAGAAAAGGAAGTGAAATTATCACTCACCTATGGGGTGGGTTGGGGGGTGAGGGGTGGTCTGTATACTGTTTTTTCTTTTGTTTGTTTGTCTGTTTTGTTTTTGCTTTTGTTTTTGTTTATATTGGTGGTGGAATATGGGCACTGGTGAAGGGATGGGTGTTTGAGCATTGTGTAACTGAGATATAAGCCTGAGAAGTTTGTAACTTTCCACTTGGTGATTCAATAAAATAAAAAAAAATAAAATAAAAAATAAAGGGGTAGAATTTTTCAATAAAAAATAAAAGTCGAAATATTCCCCAAGTTGATATAGGAATTAGGCACTCCCGTCCAAAAAGCTCAAACAACTCAAAAAAATGAACACAAACAAGTTCACACTATGACATGCTATAGTTATAATGAAAATCCATGAAAATCAAAAATAGAGTGAATCCTAAATGAAGCAGGAAAATATAAGAGTCTTGGGCCAAAGTGACAGTAAAGTAGGTTAGGCACTTGTCTATCATGTGGTCAACCTGGATTTGATCCCTAGCATCCCATATAATCCCCTGAGCACCACCGGATTCCTGAGTGCAGAACCAGGAATAACCTCTGAGCTTTGCTGGGTGTGTTTCAAAACTCATACATAAACAAAGGAACAAACAAACAAATAAATAAATGTGTCAAGTTATTATGGATTTCTCCATAATAGCTCAACAGATTTTTCCCCAACTCTAATAGCCAGTAGGGAATGACATGATATACACAAAATACTGAATGGAAGATTTCCAATCATGGTTATCAAGTGAATCTGAAGAAAGAATAAAGAGCTTTCTAGACATATAAGAGTTAAAGGAACATATCACCATTACACTAGACCTCTAAATACTTGAAGTATTTCTATAAAAGGTAAAAAAAAAATCCCACTACTTGAAAGTGGTTAGATGTCAAAAAAATATAAAGCACAGGATAGAAAAAAAATAATGGAGATTCGTCATTAATTTTCAAATTTACTGATGTTTCCTTGCTATCTTTATTCTGTTAAGCTTATGGACTTTTATATTTTAGAAATAGTATGCATATTTTAGTTCTAAAATTTGTATTTGATTTTTTAATAGATCTTATTTATTGAGATGTCATATATATCAATGAAATTTGATATTATTTTTCTCTATTTAACATCTGGCTTAAATTATAGTTGGTCATATTGATTTTTCTTCTCTTTTAAGGATGGTTCATGTTGTCCTAATTTTCTTTCTCTGAATAATTTTGGACTGAATCCCAAACATTTTAGTATTCTATTCTGAGTTTCTGGATTTTATGTCATTCCTCTGGCACATATTGCTTTGGTTTCTTTTCATATTTTAATTCCATTGTACTCAAACTGCACAATCTGTCTATGGTAACTTTCTGCTCATTTCTTTCATCCTTTACTGTGAGGAATTACTCTACCTGTGCATGGCTAACTTAGAGGTCATTAAGATATTTAGCCACAGTTACATACAGTGTTTGTTATAACTCCTCTCTGCCCTTTCTTCCTCTTCACTGAAGTATCCCATAAATTTCTCTAGGTGTCAAACTTTATTAATTTTCAGAGGCCAGTATGTTACCAAATTTTCTATAGGACTTTTAGCTGCTGTCTGTGCTGAATGGTTATGCCATCACATTAGGAAACGTAAAGTGGAAAGCTCATCTCCTACCTCTTTCCTTATAAATCTTGTCTTTCATTCTTTCAAAACCTGCCTGCATACACTCAGTGATTTTAGATTTTTTTATCTTCTGATGCTTTTTTGGTTTTTTTACAGTCCATGGTTGTTTTGCAAGGGAGTTAAATCAATATGAACCCATTTCACCACATAAATGATGATACCAATTAAAATATACATGCCTTATAATAATATTACCAGGATCTGGATCCTATATACCTCTGATATCATAGCTTTTTCCATTCTCCATTTTTTTTATAACTCACCAATCAGATTAGCCTTCCATGAATACTCCAGACTTGCTTTCCTTTAGTATCTTTTGCATGTTATTCCCCCACCCCCACCCCATACCTATCATCTCTATTCTAGCTCTTTAATTGCATTGTTTTTTACTTTTATTAAATTATCAATTTATTTTATTATTTTTTTTTAAATTATCATTTTTACATGTCAAAACCAAAATCAGTAGGTAGAATGAGTAGAGGTAAAAAAGAGAAAGAAAAGATTATTTTCAGACATGGAGGGCATGTACATGGGTATGAATCTGTGTTGGAAAAGTGAGCTGAAGGATGACCTTACTATGCAGAATAACTTCAATAAAAGCTTCTCTGCTAGGAAGGAATACATTTTATTTGAATAAAGGAAACTGAAGAGTATTTCAAACTGTGCTAAATATCTGTATGTAGAAAAGTTGGCTGCAGGGTTTCTTAGAGAAGTCAAAGGAAATACTAATTGTATCACCATAGCAACAGTACACTTAATTCTGTTTCTGCCTCTTCACTTTCTTACACTAGCCCTTAACATTCAAATCCTTACACATCCCCTGTATAAATGGGGGCACAAGCATCATCATGAAATAATAACTATGATTTCTTTTCTCTCCTATTCTTTTGAAAACTGTTTAGAGTATTGTTTAAAATCACAATTCCTCCTCTAAAAAAGACCTACCTGTTCAAAGGAATTGTATTTTCCTCTTAATATTAAACAACAACACCCTTAGCACCTAAATATTACTACTTTGTGCAGTATTTGGAAAGCTGAAGAAACATTTTCTTCCAAGATACAATTCTTTCCTAATTTCTAACCTGCAAATATTATTTAACATGTCAAAAAATTATTATCACATATGGGAGGAGAAGTGATTTAGTTAAGGATATTAAGGCAACCTATATCTTCCTATACGTTTGTGAACCTTGTATGAAGCAATTAAATGTCCTTAAAAAGATACAGTGGACAATAAAACACAGATATGATGCATAATAAGGTGGGGATGTGACCTCAGAAATAGAGAAAAGGGTGACATGATCACATATCAGAAAGAAAGAAGTAAAGAAATAAAAGAAAGAGAATAAGTTGAAATGAAGAATGAAAGAAAGAAAGGAAGAAAGAAAGAAAGAAAGAAAGAAAGAAAGAAAGAAAGAAAGAAAGAAAGAAAGAAAGAAAGAAAGAAAGAAAGAAAGAAAGAAAGAAAGAAAGAAAGAAAGAAAGAAAGAAAGGAGAAATGGCAGCAAGTACCAAAGATGGAAGAGCTATAAATTCTCCCTAGAGCTTCCATAAGAAATATATCATGCTGAGACTATGGATTTCTTACTGCTAGATGTGATTGTGATAACCTCTGTAATTTATAGTCACCTAGTTTGTGACATTTTTTTCTAGAGATTCTAGAAAACTAACATAGACATATAAAGCACTACTTGAAAAATGCTCTCAAATTTAAAAATGGCTTGCACATTATGAAGTGTATGTTGAAGAATTCTAAGTTGGCTTGAACAGACTGTTGGTGTAAATGTGTATATTAGGATCTGGAAAGATGACTCACAGGGTGGGAGCACATACTTTGCCTGTGGTAGGTCTGTTTTCAATCCTTGGCACAGCATGATCTCTTGAAGACCACCAAGAGTGACTTCTGAACACCACAACTGAAACTCTCCCAATTACAACTGGGTGCCCCCAGTTCCCTCCCAAAAGACATACATACAATGGTCAAAGGTGAGAAAGAAGTAAGAAAAGTAGTAAAATTGAATCTTCAAGATATATCTGGGAAGGATTCAGAAGAAAATAAGTACTGGGTAATAGAATATTGGAGAAAAAGTGATCCTTGTCACATAATCTTAGGAAATTTTATTGAACACCATTCTACACTTGTAGGTAAAGGAATCATAAGTGAAAAATTTGGATAGTAAAGCAAAATGTTGAAAATATACACTAATATTTTTCTTACTTATTTTAGCAAAATGAAATAGAGGAAAATTAACAAAGACCTGTTAAGCTGAAAAGGACAGCACCTTTGCTGCAATCTGGGTGGAACTGGATGACATCATGTTAAGTGAAGTGAGTCAGAAGAAAAAGTACTGGATGATCTCACATATCTATAGTATAAAGAACAACAGGGGAGTTAATGTGAGGTATCAAAGGGCTGATACTCACATTATCTTGACTCTAGAGTATAGAAAGAAGAGGGCAGGGATGCAAAGAATGCAGGATGGCGGATAAGAAGAGATGGAGGGAAAGTAATTGGGGTAGGGGCCACTGCCTTAAGTACATTGGTGATGTAAAGATGCGGTATATGTATTTATCTGAACAACAGACTCAATACTGTAAACTAAAATTCTAGCTAAAACAACCAAACTTAAAATGTGCTGGTCAATGAGATAGGCTGGAAGGTGGAACATTGATGGAGGAAAGTAAATAGTGGTGGCGGGATCGGCATTGCGATATTGGACACCTGAAGCTCAACTATGAGTAGCTATGTAAATCAAGATATCTTAATATTTAAAAGATTTAATGCAAAAATTTAACTACACAAAGGCAAAGGAAAGGCAGCAATTGGTAATTTAAGAAATATTTAACTTACACAAAAATGATGTCAGAATTCATACCTCTGCAGTTGAGAAAGCATACTCTGGAAAGAAGGCTAGACATAATTTAGAAAACTTTAGAACTGCCTAGGAGTATGGCTGATACGTCTATATAATCACTTAAAGGAAGCCAAGAACTGAGATGAGATTATCTTGAAAATGTCTTTGTTTATTTATTTATTTATTTTTGATGATGTGACTTGCTGTGACACACACAGGAGACCTCTACAGTTTTAGAGAATGTCATATCAATAGAAACACTCTCAGCTTAGACTGAAAGGAATAGTGATAAGTGACATACAAGAAGAGTAGTGGATTCCTAGAATTCTACAATCAGGAAACAAGCTGATAAAGTTGCTCAGTTGCAAAGTGCTATCCAAGACAAAAGCCTTAAAAGTCTATAGATCTGAATCAAAGGGGAAATATTTTAGACTTTAATATCCTTTCACTTTATCTCCCTTTTAGAGTGAGCCTAACTATAGTTTTTATTGTATACCTGTCCTTTATTATAATTTGGAATAAGATATATTTTTTTCTAACTTCTCACATATACAGCTGAAGAGAAAATTTGCCCAGAATAAATAATTCTGACAATAATTCACTCTTACATCATTTAGATGATGAGTTCTTGGACTATGAGACTGGCCCTATTTAGATGAGATTTTGGATTTGAATATATGCTGAGGTGTGTTGAGCATTTAAGGATGTTAGAATAGAGTTACTTATATTTCATGGGAGTGCTATCCTAGAAAAAGCACAGGAATTACCTAATAGAAAAGAAGTGCATTTATGACAATGAAACAATTTAAGTTTGAAATAATGTCTAACAGCATGAACTGAAAAACAGAAATAGGGAGATTAGCTTTCTGGCCATCTTAGGTAGAGCCATGTAATAGCTTAGACATATTCTAGTAGTTTTTCAGGAAACTTATACATATTCATAAGAGAGAACTGCAGAGCACACATCATGTACAAAAAATAGCAGAGAAGCTTCATGGGTGTGTGTGTGTGTGTGTGTGTGTGTGTGTGTGTGTGTGTGTGTGTGTGTGTGTTTCAGTGTAGTATTGAAGCCAAAGGGTGTCAGAGATCGGAACAGGTCTTATTGCTCTGTCTCCACAGCCCACCCAGTATTGTAAAGCCAAAGTTTTGAGATCCTTCTAAGTGCAAAAGTGATGCTCAGATTTCACTCTGACCTAATCAGTGTCATCAGAGTCGATCTGAACTGATAGAATACAATGGACAGCTTTGAAACTATAAGCCTCAGGCTAGTCCATTTTAAATTTTCCTAACGCCAGGGAGTCCCAATTTTTCAGGAGAAGGGAAGAGAAGGGTCATAGTAGCAAAAACAACTTTGATGTTATGGGGTATATATGAAACTTTGGCAAATCTGTGGGAATTTGGGAAAAATGGGGACTATTGGGAATTTGGAATATTTGGGGAAAATTGCAGAGCCAGTTATTTTTTTAAACTAAAAAAAAATAACCCAAACAACTGGCTCCTCAAAAATATTGTCAGTACTGCAAAATACTTGTAAAAACTGTGAAATTTTGGGTCTTGAGGCATTGATCTTGGATGATCTACATAAGACTTAAATGTCATTAAAAATTTCCATATAAATGCATCAGACTGAACTCAAGTCCCAAATCCTCCAAGATGGGACACTCCAATCACTGAGACAGTGATTTGAATGATGTAATCCAAGTAAAAGAATGACAATAAGCCAGCAGAAGCTTGAAGAGGAGTTGCATGGATTTTATCCTAGAGACTATAATAAATACAGTCTTGACAATACACTGATTTTGGACTTCTGACCTCCTGACTAAGAAAATTTGTATTGTTTTAAGCCACATTGTTTATAGATTTTTTTTAACAGCAGCATCAGGAAACAAATTAACAGAGTAAATAAAGGTCTGAATTTAATTTTACTGCTAGAGGGAGGAAAGCACTTATGAAGAGGAAATTTAGTCTCAGAACAGTCTTCCTCAATCTAACTTCCTTCATATATATATAAATAAATTCTGGAAAATGGGGACTGCAGAGATTTAAGCCTACCGCTGCTTGAAAAGAAAACAACTGCCTACAGCTGTAATAATTAGTTTATGCCTAAGAAGTTGTCATTTTCCTATGACTCCTAGGTACCCAGGGACATCTTCATAAACACCTTTCCTAATTTAAAATGCATTACATGCCCTTGGATTTTTAAAGAATAAAGACCAGTTTCAGCTTGCAAATAAAATTTTCTTTGACTTCCAGCTATTGACCATAATAAAGATAATCTCCTATTTTGTTTTTTGGCTCACCCAGAGGTGCTTAAGGCTTACTCCTGGTTCTACACTCAGGGATCACCCTTGGTGGGCTAGGGAGACCTTATGGGGTTCTGCAAACCAAACCTAGATCACACATGTGTAAGGTAAATGCTCTACCCGCTGTACTACCGCACCAGCCTCAAGATATTCTCTTTTTATAATTCTGTTTCCTTATATTAATATGGAAATGGAAAACTAATCATGATCTGTCTGTAAGGTGTACAGAAGAATAAAATGTGACATATAACACATTCTCAAAAATCATTCTCTCTCCTCCAGCGAGCCAGGATCATTATAATTCATTCATTTGCTTTTACTTCTAGGGGAATTAGAAATAAATTTAATGTTAGATATAGTAGTTCATAAACCTGATTGATCAGTATATAGTAGTTTTTAGGTATATGTATTTATATTTTAAATTTTATTAATTTTAACAACCTTGCATACATTCTTATCAAAATACTGGTGAAAATGAATTAGGTAGCTTTAATTCATAATAGATAAATTTTGTCTGTGTAAAAGCTTAATAGTCTCTATCTTGTGCTTTTTGATTTGTTGGGTATTGGTGTTCTTCAAGCCTTTGGTAGGAAGGAAAATTAGATCCCTTTAAACACTCAGCTTATATTTAACCCAGGAAACTATTGCTACCTTGGACAAGAATGCCTTCTTTTAAAATGAACCCATTCCTTCCACTTGTATGTTGTGGATTTGAGATCACACCTGGCCATGCTCAGGGCTTACTCCTGGCTCTGCACTCAGGAATCACTTCTTACAGTGTTCAGGGTACTACATGGAATTCCGGGGATAAAAGCTAGGTCTGCTATTTATAAGGCAAATTTCCTACCCGCTGTTCTATCACTTTGGCCCCCAATTAACCCATTTTGGTTGAAGAAAGTCCTTCTTTCACAAGAGATAGAAGGTTTTTCAAGGAGAAACCACAAAGATTAAAGTATATATGACTAAGAATGAGTGACAGAAATGTGTGGAAGGGATTTCAAATTCTGTCTTCTACATGCCAGATAACTGAGTATAAATAGTGATTTAAAATATTAAAAATTATTGGGGCCGGAACAATAGCACAGTGGGTAGGGTGTTTGCCTTGCACGTGGCCTACCCGGGTTTGAGTCCCAGCGTCCCTTATGGTCCCCCGAGCACCACCAGGAATAATTCCTGAGTACATGAGCCAGGAGTAACTCCTGTGCACTTCTGGGTGTGACCCAAAAGCCAAAAAAAAAATCTTAAAAATTATTAGGATGCCAAGTGCAAGAATAGTACACTATGCATTCCACGTAAGACTTAAACTAGTATACCTGAGTGCGTTTGCAAAGCTCCCAAAATAATACTAATTTATTCCATTATACATACATTTAAGTCAAACCAAGTTCTCTTTATCTCAAGTATACATGTTCTGGGTCAAGCTTACAACTTTGATTAGAGCCTCCACACTCAGTAATAATATTGGCTATGACACCGACAGACACCACTAACACAACAAAAGAATCTTTCAGATGGTTTTTCAAAGAACTGAAAATTTATGTATCTTTTCATAATAGACAAAAAATAAGAGCCCCCTTATTTTTTATATGTGGCCTAACTACATCAAAGTGACTTTTTTGTTCACCCAAACAAAATAATGATTTTAGATATTATCTATCATTTAGGAGTCGCAGGTGAGATTCATGCTGTGTGGCAACATCAGAAACAAAGTTCAATGACATTCGTGCGTGAGTGACAGGCACTTAGCCCAAAATATTACTCTATTTCTTTCACACAAATTCCACACTCACCCACCTGCAGTCTCCAGGACTCTGCTGGGAGGAGAAAATAGGGAAGCATAGAACTCAGCATGCTTCTGGCAAGCTCTGTCTTTTTCCTGCATGCCTCTTTCCTCCCAGACCCCCCAGACTTCAAGAATCTACTGAAGTTGGACCATCTAACAATTCTTTGGAACCTATTATCAAACTGAGGGAACTCATGACTCCTAAGTCACTATTAGGTCCTCAACATCAAATTGACATGTGACTGTGCATTGCCCTTCTCTTTTGGGGATTGAGGGCTTCCAAGGAGCTCAGGAGGCTCAGGAGGTCTGAGGTCCTTCCCTGAGATTCTCAGATAACTGGGCTTACAGGTTCAATGCAAGGGTTCAAGAATACCCTTTAATCAGGTTTTGTGGTGCAAGAAGTTACTTAGACTGCTCTGGATGGCGCTGGGGGCCTCTAAGACTGTGTCCAGTGATGCCCTGAAGACCATGTGGTGTCAGGGATGGAAGCCTGTGCACTGACAACTGTGATATCTCCTAATAAGTCTCCTAGTTTTTTAACCCTTGAAAATATTCCAAGGTCTTTTGCGGACAGTACAGACTTGTGAGACCCTCACATCATCTCGCTCTTCTGAAGGCGCTCACTGCCCTCTTATTCTAGTGGGAAGGGGCTCTTCTTGAGGGCATTGGCACACTGGAGCAAGAGTTATTCTTCCATCTATTTCCATTATTGGACTCTGAAAGGTGGGCCAAGTATAATCATTTTTCTCCATGCTGCTTCCAGAGCATTGTCCCTTCCATCTTTCTTTTAAGCTTTGAGCAGTGGTTTTTATCTCATTAGGGTTGGGAGTAAATAGTGCAGCCACACTGTCTGCCTAAAGTAGAAACATTAATGCTATTATAAACCAGTTACTTTAATTAAAAAGTTTTAATGCTTATTTGTATTATAATTAAATATGTTTTTAAATTTAATGTCATAAACAATTTATCCTCACAATTTATCCATTTTATTTCTAGATGATTTTAGTGCTGACTTACTGTCAAAGACTTCAAGTATTGCAAATGCTTTGATGTTTCTAATACTAACATTCTGTATTATGAAGTCTAAATTCTAGAATTTACCGTAGTACTTATATCTTGCCATTTATACAATTTAAGCTGCTGATCAAACCCATATCATGACCAAGACCTATCTTCATCCTCTTCATAAATCAATTTCAAGTGCTCCACTTTTTTTGTATCTACCAAATATCTTGCTATCTTGCTATAGTGCCTCTATCCTAATAGTTCTTCAAATCAAGTGTGACTCCTCTATTTTTGTTGTTGAAGTTGTTTACCCAATTTTTATTGAGGCATTGCGATACATAATACTTTAATGATATAATTATATCATTGTTTCAGGCATGTAAGTTTCAACATCACACCCTCCATCAGAGTATCAGTGTCTCCCTACAAGGCCTCAAGGTCCTCTTGCAACCAACTCCACCCCACACTCCTCTTGGTAAAGTTAGTCTCTGTAGGACAGCTCTCACTGACTGTAACGTCCATTGATTTCAGTGCATTTTCTTATGAGCTCATTATCTTGTGTTTTTGATAATCTTTTTTATTTTTTGCCTCCAAAACTGCATGCTCTAAGTTGCATTGCTTCTTAGGTATTTTCCTTTCTCATTCCTTTTTATCTCCCCAATTTCTTATCATTGGATTACAGAACTTAGTCCGTTTATATCTTTTTCTCTATGTCCCTCTTAATCTCTTCCAGAATTTCATGAGTCAAAAATTCCCAATTTTTTCAGCAACACAAGAAGCTAGTCTGAATCATAGACTCAAATATTTAATGCCTGTTAAGTATTTCCACTGGAAAATACATTAGAAATGTAACTTTTATTTAGACCTGTACAGTTGATCTGCTCGTATTATGTGATCCTTTTATCTGTCTTATTCATTTTAATTCACTTTAATTAATGACAACTTATACTTCCAATTATCAATTCATGCCTATTAGAGTCATCATTATTTCTTTTCCTTTTTTAATCATCTGAATTCAATCGGTACCATACCTCTAAAATCTTGAATCTGACATTTTATATCAAATGTGCTATCACCCTGATTTAGGATGATCATATTCTGTCCACTATTGACTCTCAAATTATTCCCCCTCTTTGCTGTAGTATAAACAAAGGAATAGGAGATGTAATTTTTAGATAGTTCTTATTTCATTACTCGAACTCTGTTTATATAATTTCTTGGTAATTTGGAGCTTTTATTCTTCTTTTCCTGATTATTTTTTGCTCCCTATTACTATCATTTTATATATATATATCACTTTATATATATATATATATATGTGTGTGTGTGTGTGTGTGTGTGTGTGTGTGGCAGGTACATGATCTTTAATAGAAGATACAGTTCCTTTTTTTCACACTTCTCAAACTAGTATAGGTAGTGCTCAGGGATTGCCACCTTTTTCTGCTAAAAAGAAAATTTGGGATTAATGCACATCTCGTTGAAGCACGAATTTTACTTGATTGTAAGTCATTTGAAATAGTTAAAACAAGCTTTGGGGTATTATGAAAATCTAAAGCAAAGTTCATTAAAATGTTACCACTATGGAGCGTTTCTCAATCCCATTCCCCTGCTTCCCAAGGAGCTCTGCTATCTCTGGGTATGCAGCCCCTCCTACAATACGTGCTACAGAGAATGAAAGGACATACAGACAGATTTATACTTGTTCATAGATTCATATGAACAAATTCACAACTAAGTTCAAGGATGCTAACCATCTTATAGATTCATGCTCCTTTTACTTCTTTCATTTAAAGGCAAAACAAAGACAATTGAAAAGTATGATAGTGCCACAGAGTGAAGCAGGTTGGGAGTTTGCACACAGCTGACCTGGGTTTGATCTCAGAACCCCAGAAGGTACCCCGAGTCCACAAAGAGTGATCTCTGTACTCAGATTACATGTGGTCCCAGCACCCCCAAAATAGAATATAATAAAAACCCATCTAAGTTTTACAGAGATAAGTGAAAAATTAAAAAAAAATCATTCACTTATAAGGAAATTGGGTAAAGAATACTTGACATTTTATAAAAACTGTGGCTGATAGCAAGGTGGCCTATGATCTATTGGGCCCAGATCTCTTAACTATTTACTGATATTTTATATCTATATAATTTTATGCGATTCAAAAATAATATCTAAATTACTTCCTCTAAATGGTGATCCAAAGGTTAAGTAACATGCTGTATTCCCTAACTAGTCATTTGGTAACCTCTGAACATTTCTCCTTTTTTATCTATCTCTGTATATTACAGAAAATCCCTTGTTCTTCTAACAAACTATGTAAAGGGTAGTCATTTCATCCTTGCCTTTCTTTGGTCAGCTTAGCTCACTTTAGAATAATTGTTAATTTTTTTTTTCAGAACAACTCAGACTGTGATGTGTAGCTTTATAATTCATATGATATCTTCTTCATCTGTTGTGGTGATTTTTAAACAAGGTTCTACCAAAACAGAAGGTCTTTGTCTATCTTTGCAGCTGCAGTGAAGTGACTGAGATTCTCACTGACTATAAGCCCTGGAGAGCATACTTTCCATGTGTTATTTATATTTATGCATCTTTAGTCTTACTCCAGAAAATTATTTTAAGCATCTCCTTCCTAACAGTTCTTAATTTCTATGAATTTTACACCTTAGAAATCCTATGTAATGGTCTCACACCTTCACATCTGTTCTAAAATCTTAATTTTTCCCCCTGTCTGTGTTTCATCATGTTTAGTTTAGATATGACTTCCACTTATCTTTGCTGTGCATAAAAATCAAGGATAAGTTAGATCTATGTTTAGTCAATTCTTACTATCGAAAATATCTTAATCGGTATATTTGACTCAAAATGTTTCAGTAAATCAAAGAGAAAAGCTGCAATCTGGGTATCCATTTATTCAAACTACCTCGGGTTGATTGTCTGCATACATGGCAGCAAAGAACGGGAATGCCATTTTAAATTGTATAATGAGAAGAATTTGAGACTGATTTATGACTTTTTGTAGGTGAATTACTTTGCTGAAGTGCAGAGTATGATAGAGAAACTCGACTTTCATCACTTATGGCAAGCATTCCTTTGCAGTCTTTTTAAAGAAAATATAAGAACAAAGATTTTCATTTCTGACAGAAATAGAGGATTTATGATACAATGAATGCTTGTTAAAATAATAATGATGCAGATTTTACATACTCAAAGAGATCTGTCTCCATCTAATCCAATCAGCTATTAGTTTACATAAGCATGATACGAAAAAAATTGTGAACCAACAAATTTATATACAAGTGACTTTCTGATATATTTAATATAGCAACATCTAAAAAGTTCAAATTTTATTCAGAAGTTTCTAATAGTCAAAAACATTTTAATGGACCAGATATCTGTTTGAAAACTTAGAATGTGGAGTTGGAAAAATAGTACTGTGGATAGGATTCCTTGCACACAACCACAAGTGGTGGAATTGGTGCTGAAATATTATATGCCTAAAATGCAAATATCAAAAACTTTGTAAATCATGTGTTTTAAAATTAAGTCAAATTTGTAAAGTGTTCATCTCACTTGATATCATGTAAGTGAAAATCAAAACGTAGCAGGGAAATTGGAAAAGACTAGAAACAGCCAGTGTTGAGGACACTGTGGTAAAAATGGAATGCTTACTTACTACTGTGGGAATGTTGTCTGGTTCCGCTCCCATGGAAAACAATATTGGGATTTTTCAAAGAAGTAAGAATAGAGATCCTATATGAGCCAGTAATTTCACTTCTTGGTATCTACCATGAAACACAAACAATATATTCAAAAAAAAAAAACATATGCACACGTATGTTCCTTGGACTGGAACAATAGCACAGTGGGTAGGGTGTTTGCCTTGCACATGGCCGAGCCAGGCTTGATTCCTCCTTCCCTTCGGAGAGCCAGGCAAACTACCGAGAGTATCCCGCATGCACAGCAGAACCTGGCAATCTACCTGTGGCGTATTCAATATGCCAAAAACAGTAACAATAAGTCTCACAATGGAGATGTTACTGGTGCCTGCTCAAGCAAATCGATGAGCAACGGGACGACTGTGCTACAGTGCTACATGTTCCTTGCAGCATTTAACCAGGATTTGGAAACAACACAAATGTCAATAGAGGGATGAATGAATAAAGAAATGATGGTATATATTCACAATGGAACACTAGGCAGCCACACAGAGGAATGAAATAATTCAATTTTCACTGCAACTTTTACAAAGACAAATGATGGTCATTCTCAATTATCTGTGGTATATAGAGTAACAAGATGAGGATAAAAGACCAGAAATACTTTGGCATTAGATTACAGAAATGGAAATGTTGGGGATGGAGAGGAATTAGTATGGGAAATAACAAGAGGTGCACTAGAAATCACATACAGACATTATTTAGGGGCCTTGATGCATTGACGGTGTAGAAGGAATGTATTGTCTATACCAAAACCAGAAGACCAAACACTATTATAAGCATGCAACCCCAGTTACAAAAAGGACACCTAAAACTGTGTCTGTTATCCCAGTTACAAAAAGGACACCTAAAACTGTGTCTGTTACCCCAGTTACAAAAAGGACACCTAAAACTGTGTCTGTTAAGTAGGCAGGGTGGAAAGGGATGCTGTTGCTGCTGGTGGGACTGGGCTTGGATCAATGTATGCCAGAAATTGAAATTCTATTAATAGCCTTTTCAAAAAATCATAATATCTAAATTTTAAAAGGAAGAAAAGGAGAGGAGAGGAGAGGAGAGGAGAGGAGAGGAGAGGAGAGGAGAGGAGAGGAGAGGAGAGGAGAGGAGAGGAGAGGAGAGGAGAGGAGAGGAGAGGAGAGGAGAGGAGGGGAGGGGAGGAGAGGGGAGGGGAGGAGAGGGGAGGAGAGGAGAGGAGATTGGAGGAGAGGGGAGGGGAGGAGAGGGGAGTGGAGGAGAGGGGAGGGGAGGAGAGAAGGGGAGGGGAGTAGGGGAGGGGAGGAGAGTAGGGGAGGGGAGGGGAGAGGAGAGGGGAGGAGGGGAGGGGAGAGAAGGAGAGGAGAGGGAAGGAGAGGAGAGGGGAGGAGAGGGGAGGAGGGGAGGGGAGGGGAGGAGTGGAGGGGAGGGGAGGGGAGGAGAGGGGAGGAGAAGAGGGGAGGGGAGGAGAGGGGATGAGAGGGGAGGGGAGGGGAGGAGAGGAGAGGGGAGGGGAGGAGAGGAGAGGGGAGGGGAGGGGAGGGGAGGGGAGGGGAGGGGAGGGGAGGAGAGGGGAGGGGAGGAGAGGAGAGGGGAGGGGAGGAGAGGAGAGCGGAGGAGAGAAAACCAAGACCTGGGAAAGTTCCTCAGTGAAGCTTGAGGACCAGGGAGGCCAAGCTTGGTGACCCGCAATGCGGGCCTGAAGGTTCAGTGCTGGTGTTCAGTGCTGGTGCCTGGTGATCAGTGCTGCTGTACTCTTCAGGTCCAGGGGTACTTGACTAGGGACAAGATGGGAAGTCTGTGGGAGAGAAGAAAGTGGTGCTAGAGATAGGAGCTAGCTCAGGGATTGTACTCCACTTCTTTGATCTATCTCCTTCCTTGTCCCCTTTAAATGTTTTCTAAAAACTTTTTAAAATTGTGGATCAGACACATTGGAGTTTATCATGTTACCTTCTATACATTAAAAATAATGTACATATATAAAATTATTTATATATAATAGAATTAGTTTAACAGTGCTCACTAAATAGCAGCAGCAATCTTTACATTTCCATTATGGTGCTGATTCTCTCTTAATATATGACATCAGCTTATTAATTTTTGCCTTTTTTCCTACAGATAATTCCTGAAAAAGATTAATCTAAATGTTAGAGAAGAGAAGCGAATTAATGGACGAGAGCTAAATATTATGTATGATTGGCATTCTTCAGCAAATCTCTTTCATGCTGCATTAGGTATGCAGGCAAATAGGCACACTGCCTTGAGCATCAATGTCATCTTTCTATAGGATGATCAACTTTCACTGGATTAGGACTAAGTCTGTGTCTTATTTATAACTCTGTTTCATCTTCTTTATCCTCCAGCATATTTATTTTATGTTCTCTTCTTGTAAAGATCACACAGAACTATTGCATTTACTAAGAGTCTGGTTATGAATGTTTAATAGCTTCGTATCCTAACTGAAAATCAATCTGTTCTCTGTGTCTCCTTCCTCATT
The DNA here is from genome assembly GCF_027595985.1 of Sorex araneus. Classification (NCBI taxonomy): domain Eukaryota; kingdom Metazoa; phylum Chordata; class Mammalia; order Eulipotyphla; family Soricidae; genus Sorex; species Sorex araneus. Next base: position 204,826,370 of record NC_073302.1, on the reverse strand, counting down.
TGTACTTCTATCTTTCAACAGCGAGAAAAACATAAAGACAAAGATAATCAGCATGAGAGAGTAACAAAAGCAAGTGCCACAGGAACCAGGCAAATAGAGTATATAAGCAGGAAATAGGTAAAGAAAGAATGAGAGTTTACATCCTTTCTTTATTATATACTCTAGTCTTAACAATTTATTTTTTGTTAAAGAACATAATTTACAAAGTTATTGATAATTATATTCCAACCCCAACCCCAACCCCAGAGTCAACTTCCCTCTACCATTGTTCCCGTATCCCCTACCCACCTCAACCCCCAACCCAAGAGGCATGTTACAGAGTTCCAGGCAACTTAAGTCTCATGTTATCAGTTTTGTTGAGTCTGTGTTTTTGATATGATATATGGCTACGCCTCTCACTCATATCACCAGTATAACTGAAGCTCTGGTGCCTGTTCACCCTTTACTTCCCATTCCCTTCCCCTCGCCTTTGATTTCTTTCTTTCTCTGTCCTCCTCCCTAAACACTAGGCACCCACCCTTTACTACAATGCATTTCCTCATCCAGTATTCTGTATTCTTTAGATAAATTCATTCTTTTAGGTAGAGACACTAATTAGGGGCAGACTAGTTTCAAAAATTCAAAATAATTGTGCTGAGTTGCTAGTTTGTCCTATTGTAAAGAATTCCAGATATATGCTGATTTTTAATTTTTTTTTTATAAAAGTAGCAACTAATTTGGCTTAATTTTAACTCGGGTCAAACCAAAGGGCTCTTCACCCACAATAGCTTCTAGGCTGCTTGTTGAAGTTTGTTCTTTCACCCCATGGAAACATTCGCCAATGAAGGGAAAACCATTTCTTTTGGCCTGGGAAGGAAAAAAACAAAACCCAGCAACAAAAATACTTTATGTTCCTGAGGCAGAGCCCACCAGCTGCTTGGAAGCACAGATATGATGAAAAAGAGTGTGTGAATGTAATTTGGAAACAGCTCCAGGGAGTGGCAGATAGCCTGCTCCCACACGAGTCCTAGCTTGGTCCTCCTTGCCCTCTGGACATGCTTAATTGGAGGGCCAGGGGATGTCTTAGAAAATGGCTCTCCTTCCTGAATCTTTTAATTCTGTCACTAAATCGATCCCGCCTTTTAAATTTTTGTTTGTATTTTCTTCTTTGACTTGAGTATTTAATAGAAATGTTTTGCCCAGTTCTTATAATAATTCCTTTGGAAAACAACCTGAATGTCCAAAAACTGGGAAAGCTGTTAAGTAAATACTGTAACATCACATGAAATAGTATATAATAGTAGAATGAATCATTATGAATCTATATTCATGGTTGAAAATATGTATTTTCTTTAAGGAGTATTAAAAGAAAGGAAGTAGAATACTTATACTATGATTACAATGATATAAACCATCAATCAATCACATTTTTCATTGTGTGATGATGCTACTTATAGATTAAGATAACTTGCAAATCAATATGCAAATGTAAACTCAACTTTCAGTACTATTTCTGTGAAAAGAAAGATTAATTCTTCATTCTTTGCCACACCCTCTAATAATTTACTCTTTACTGTAAGTTCAGGGATCAAACCTGAATAAGCCTTGTGCAAGCATCATACTTGATGTAACTCTAGCTATGTATCTCTAACTTGGTTGGGGGGAGGGAGTAATGGTGGGTGGTCACTTCTGGCAATGCTCAGGGGTTACACCTGGCTCTGCACTCAGGAATTACTCCTAGTGGGGGTCTTGAGGTACCATAAGGGATGCTGGGGGTGGAACCCAAGGCAAGCACCTTACTTGCTGTACTGTTTCTGGCCCAGAGGGTTTATCTCTTTACTTCCTACTCGTCCCACTAGGAGATTATGATTATTACTAGCAAGTCTCTCTCTAGGTAGAGATAGAGCTGCCAATCATCTATATTCTCCTTTATCATTTCAGAATTTACCAGACATCTTTCAATGGAGGCTTCATGGCTCTGAGAGAGAAATATTCAAAAGAATCTCAGTCTCATTTCACTAACAGGTCTCTTAAATGGTCCAATTCACACTGGGCACTACACAGCAGAATTCACCTTTGAGAGAAGGGGAACTGTGTTTGCTATACCATGTTTGTGAGTCTTCTTTCTGCTCTAGGATAAAGAAGTAAAGACTGGAGCGTTTGCAAACTATTGTGTTTCTCTGAAAGAAGTATGGAAATATGAAGCCGGGGGCTGGAGTAACCCCTGTGCAACACTGGGTGTGACCCAAAAAGAAAAAATAAAATGAAGCCCAAGAAACCCAACAAAGTATATAAGCACCTAATTCATTTTCTATCTTCTCATTCTCCCCCCTGAAACATTAAAATCCGTACTTTATAAATAAAGGATGAATTCTCCAAAACAAAGGCCAGATGATCTGTTTCTGTAATTTGCCACATTGATTTGAAGAAGTCATTATCTAGAGATTGTGAGGTTAGATATATAAATTGCTTTGAAATACATGTCTTCCTTTGGTACTTAATTAGTTTAATCAAATTAAGAACATATTCAGAGTACTGGTTCTAGATTAACTTGCTATTCATAGAAAATAATTGGTTGAAGAAGGAAAGGAAAAACTAATTTTTGTTGAGAACCTGCTCTGTCCCAAGAACTTTATATACGTTATTTCTTTTTAATATGTCATTAGCAGTATTCTGAAGTGAACAATTTGATTAACTTTTTATAATAAGATAGACTTTCTATAAATATGAATAAGATTAGAACTCACTTTACCAGGCTGTTGATATTTTGAAAGAAAATATGTTTGGAGTACTTAAACATGGTATATGTAACAACTGTTCCACAAATGTTCATTTGAATTAAGAACATGGTTTTAGGTATTGAAAATATCATTGTTGAATATTATCTCTGTCCCTGTGCATGTAAACATAAATTCTCAGTATAGTAGAGATACTAGGATAATTGAATTTGCAAAGGAATTAAATTTAGCAATATATGAAATTCCCTATAAAACTTAAGTAACAATAGGTATCAGTAACAGGGAGTATAGTAGAGATACTAGGATAATTGAATTTGCAAAGGAATTAAATTTAGCAATATATGAAATTCCCTATAAAACTTAAGTAACAATAGGTATCAGTTTCCTGTCCTTTTGTTGGACATGTTCTCTTCATACATAAAGAGAAGTGGTTATATAATCCCAGACTGAATGTTTTAGGATTTACTCTCTCAGTCAATTTCTTGCATGCATATAATTAGAATATAATTAATAGCGTAACTTCACATATATGACAACTGGGGCACAGAAATTCCATAAGATTATGAGACAAACCAACACAGGGAGCAACTTCAGGGTATTTGTGTTGTACTAACAATACCTTTGTTTGGAGTCTAATGCTGATCCTTGGGATTAACAGGTGAGATAAGATGATGCTGAGACACTGTTCTGGGGGTTGTTTCTATGTAATCTTTGTGAATTTTGTTCTTTGCATGAAAAAAATAAAGATTTCTGCTGCATATGCCATCTGTTCAGTCTCTCAATCTCCATTTATCATCTGGTGACCCCAGATGACCTGGTCACCTGATTGAAGGCAAGAAGCAGAAAAAAAATAATTTACATTCCTTACCAGAAAATTAGCCAGTTCTCCCTCTTGGAGAACCTGGCAAGCTACTGAGAATTTCCTGCCTGCTCAGGAAAGTCTGACAAGCTCCCTGTGGCGTATTCATATGCCAAATACAGTGGGTCTCATTCCCCTGACCCTGAACAGCCTCTAATGCAGCACCATTGGGATGGACGAATAAAGAGAGGCTGCTAAAATTTCAGGGCTAGGATGAATGGAGATATTACTGGGCCTACTCAAGCAAATCGTTGATCAATGGGATAACAGTTATAGTGATAACAATACCATGAAAAGTAGTTGTCCTCTGAGCAATGGTATGGCAGAGTGAAGGTCTGTTACTTATTTTATTCTTATCTTTCATAAAACCAATAATCACTACAGTGTAATTCTCCATAGTCAAGGTCTGGAAACATTGTAAATGTCCATCAATGCATGAGGATAAAAAAAAATGGAATATATACACTATGGGTTTATTCAGCTTTAAAAAGATTGAATATTATTTTTTTTTTTGCTTTTTGGGTCACATCCAGCAATGCTCAGGGGTCACTCCTGGCTCTGCACTCAGGAATTACCCCTGGCCGTGCTCAGGGGACCATATGGGATGCTGGGAATCGAACCCGGGTCGGCCGCATGCAAGGCAAACACCCTGCCCGCTGTGCTATTACTCCAGCCCCAGATTGCATATTCTGTAGTAAGCAACAATATCAAAGTTACGTACATAGGTGTCTAAAGTGGACAAACCCAGAGAAGTAGACAAAAGGAACCAAAACACATATTAAATTAAATTCTCTCAAGCTAAAACACATCTACAAAGGAAAGTAAACTGCCAGTAATGTGAAAAAGCAGTCTTTGGAATGGGAGAAAAAAAAAATCACACATCCAGAAGGAGTCAATGCCTGAAATATACAAGGGAACTTGTTCAGCCTTATAAAAAAATTAATTTGAAAATGTTAATGGGTAAGGAATGTCAATATATTTCTCCCAAAGAAAATATTCAAGTAATCAACAGAAATTGTGCTCGGCATTTCTAATCATCAGGACAATGTAAACCCAGACTGTAATGGATATCACCTCACACCTGCTCCAAGGGCTGCTCAAAAGCATAAGAAATTGCAAGTGCTGGAGGACATGGAGGGAAAGCAACCCTTGTACACTGTTAGTGCAAATGCAAATTGGCACAGCCCTGATAGTTCCTCAAAAAGTTAAAAATAAAACTACCTTATTATAAATATAACTTTTGGGCCTAGAGTTAAAGGAAATGAAAAATTTGTAACCCTAACCCTAGCCCTAACCCTAACTCTTGGCAGTATCTAGGATGCCATTCAGTTGTGGAGATCAACCTCAGGGCCTGTACATGCTAGGTTTTTTCTACCACTTACACTATCTCTTTGACCCAGGAATGACAACTTTTTAAAAACTACTTATGAGCACATGAACATGATAGCATTATTCATAAATGAAAAGGTATGGTAAGACATACCTTTTAAGGTAAAACAGAATAATAACAGACAATGGATATGTTATATATAATTATATGCATATATATTATCTAATGACATATTATCCAAACTTAAAGAAGAATAAAATCTTATCTTTGTGACAGCATGGATACAAGGATACAATTGAAGGGCATTATGCTAAGTGAAATAAGTCATATTAAAAAAGACAATGCATGGTATCACTTAAATATTCAAGAAAATATAGTTAGAGAGAAACACCTTGGGGTTGGAGAATAGTAAGCAGCTAGGACACTTGCTTGCACTTCTCTGACCTGGATTTAATCCCTGGCTCCACATATGATACTCAAAACGTGTCACAAGTGATCCCGGAGCACAGACCCAGGAGTAAGCTCTGAGCTTAGGCAGATGTTACCCAGAAACTAAAACAAGAAGATACATATGTCATTTACGCAGAATATAGGCAAAAGTACAAAACAGAATTTGGTAGCAGGGATGGGACCAAATACTAAGAACCATATATTAGGAATCAGTATCATCAGACACTGATGATGAGATGAAGAAGTCGGGCTCATGATGATGAGGATCTATAGGCTAAATGTGTGATGTCATTCAAAGAACAGCAAAAAGGCATAGAAAGAGGGAAGCAATGCAATACAGTGACAGTGTCCTTCTTCATGCTCTACCCTGGAATGAGGACATTCTTGGTCTTTAATTTAACATCCTTTGCTATCTGATCTGATCCACTGCTGTTCCTCACCTGACCTGGTGCAGTGCCCTGGGGAAAGATAAAGGTTTTGTTCCCCAACAAACATGCTTCCTTGGATAGATTTCGAGAGCACAGCAAATGAGCAGAACACAGTCCAGTGAGGACTCACATAGTAATATACTATGACCTCAGTGTGTAGTATCCAATCTAGCCCCAAATGCAATACATGACAATGAACCAAGTGGCATTCGAGGAGAGTAAACCATGTAAAGTAGAGGCAGGGCCTAAGAGTACAGTGGGCCTGATGAAAAGGGAGAAAGGGTCCCAAAGTAAGAATTGGATGGTGGCAAAGATCTCTACAGGGTTTCTTAATGTCTGAACACAAATAAAAAACAGGCCTAAAGGCAGGGATTTGGGACAAGGATTCTAGAAGCTGCCAATGTGCTTTGGGATCACTGGTCTTGTGGAGACCCATCTCAGAAACTGAAAGATTCCGCTCAGTGAGCGATTTTTTAGCAAAAGACCTCCTCCAGGCTCTTGGTGACCTTCATTCAGTTGTCTGCTTTATGTGAGTGTTTTTTTCTTTGAAGGGGAGGATGATTAAACTTTTAATTTAATCTCTGCTCCAATTTTCTTGTTATTGATATTTTCTGTTATATGAACCAACACATTTCTTTGGGGCCATGTATCAAACCTCCTTTTGCTAAAAGATCCCTCAGTGAGCTGAATCTTTCAGTACTTTTGAAAAGAGGCAGAGGAAGGTTTATTTTCTCATTTTTTAAAGCCATGTCATTATATACATATACCTGTGACCATGAGGTCAACTGGTCTATGGCCTCATGGTCAACTGGTCAATAGCTATTGTGCTATTGACTGCTACCAAGCCTACTACCTTTGCCCTTCCCATAGGCTGGGTCCCTGATTTCAAAAGTACAGATTTTTCTCCCTTAAGTTCCAATCATGAAAAAGTCAGACTCTATATAACCAGCTATCACTAGACATTAGTTTTTGGAGAAATAAAGTTCAAATCTCATCAAAATAATCAACTCATATTATTATGAATTGATCAGTAACTCATAATAATCAGTAACATAATATCTTTCTGGTTCAACAGTAACCTCTTTCACAAGCTTAAAATCATATTATTCTAAAACAATTTTACTACAAAGTCTGTTCTCATTGTTCCCTCCACTGATCTCTTCTTTCTTATAATCAGAGTCACAGAGGCACTTTCTCACAATGATCAACCATAAGGTAATTTGTAGACAACATCTGAAGTTGTACATGCATACCAAAGGGAGTGTGTATGCTTCATGTCTTTAAAACTTGGACTTGGTAGTCATTCAGCCACTCTTTTACACAGTGAATTCTTAGTGAATGCAAGATCTAATTTAAGTTCTTAACTTGTGGCCTAATAAAAATTGTGGCTGTTGGACAAACCTGCATACCTGAACTGCACAATCTAATTTTTACTGTAAAGGGTAATAAGCTCAGAGACAGACTAAGTATTGCTCATAGGCCTAAGGATAGAGTCAGATGTTCTTGCTTTTTATCCTCAGTAAATATTGAAGCATAAATAGAACCAAGACTGTTTCAAAAGAAAGCACAGGCATCCAATAATATGAGCTGTCGGCGTCATATCCTCTGAGTATTAAGTACACAAAGTCAATTTGCCCTCCCTTCTACTTGTCATCTTGATCACTGTGCCTAAATTTAAAAAAAAGGTTTTGAAAATTAAATTAAATGTAGATGCTAATTAGTCAATGCCACATTATGTAACATTGGTACTTTGTGGTAGATATTTTTGGATAGAAGTGAAAAATGGGAGCAAATAATTTTTCAATATAATAGTAATGGAAGAATACTTATGTCATCATCATCAGCATCATCCCGTTGATCATTGAATTTCTCGAGTGGTCTCAGTAATGTCTCCATTCTTCCTAGCCCTGAGATTTTAGAAGCCTCTCTTTACATGTCCTTTCCATCAGTGCCGCATTGGAGGCTCTTTCAGAGTCAGGGGAATGAGACCCATCATTGTTACTGGTTTTAGTATATGAATACATCATGGGGAGTTTGCCAGGCTCCCCAGTGTGAGCAGGAAACTCTTGATAGCTTGCCAGGTATCCCAGAGGGAAAACTAGGCTATAAGATGCTTCCAGGAGCTTGGTGTTATAGTCTCTGGATGTTGGCCATTGGTGGGATCACACAACACCAGAGGCACAGCCAGTGCCTAGCTGCTAGGCACAACGCCTAGCTACTGGAAAATGGGGAATCTGGGCAGAAGAGGCCCAATCCTGATCCGAGCAGTCTTGGAAATCTCAGCCCCAGGTCCCACACACCTGGGTTCCTCTGCCGGTGCCTTCATGCGTGAGGCTCGTCTGTACATGTGGAGAGGGGCCTTGAACATGGCTGTGGCTAAGCTTTGGAGGTCTTTGGCTGCAGGAGCTCTGCTCGGGCTTGGAGGGAGGCTGAGGTCCAACCCGTCCAATGGGCCCTGCGTCTCTCTCTTCCTGGAGCTTGGTGTTATAGTCTCTGGATGTGCTATAAGTTATTCTCAAGAAAGCATCTGAACTGAAAAATGGAGATCCACATAATGAGTGTACCTTAGACAGTTGGTCAGGTAAAAGCCTTCATCATAATCACTTTGAGAATGCTTGGAATACAAGTGACAATACACTTGAAGAATTAGGAAGAAACCTTGGGAAAAGGTTAAGTCCTCTTCCCAAGGATTTAACATCTCAATGGAATATGTCTAAAACTGGTTATAATAATACCAAATTGACATTAGCTGATACCTTTATGGAGTTTTATAAGTAACTTATATAGACATGTAAGCTAGAATCATAAATAAAAATGAATATAAACTGAAAGAATTATCTTGATGAAAACAGACAAGTGGAGGATTGCTTAAGTGCCATTTATTTTGGGAAATTAATGAATAGATTTTTTAATGAAGTTGCAGAAATTATGATTTAATCAATAGTCAAAATGATTTGTAGAAATAATAGAAGCAAATATAAAATACTAACTGTTATTAATAATGAATATGGTATGCTATATCAGTTAGCAATTTTAATTTGAAACATGATTGCTATTCTTCATCTTTCAAGCACTAAAATATATTTGAATAATTGTGATATTCTTGTAGCCTAAGAAAGGGAGTAATGCACATATCTCCACTGAGTATCTCCAAAGTCATCCAAACAAGGGCAATGAAACTTGTCTTTGTTGATCTTTAGGCAACACTTTTGAGAAGGGCTGAAAGAGAAAGAATTCTAAAATCAATTGCATCCATATTTATAAACATAATATGAAAAATTAGGATGCATAAAGGCCTTATCACTGATCCAAGAATTTGACTACTGCAATGAAAGCAATTTACATCATTATGTATAAAGACTTAAATCACTCTCCACAAATTTTTATCAGGTTAGAGGAGCAGGCTATGGAGCTCATTCATATTATATAAAAGAAATGGTTCTCAATAGAAGAGTGCTTAACTTTGAATAGAGGTCCCATCTCCATTCACCTAGTATACTTGTTGGTTGATAAAAGAAATATGATCATGGAACCATGCAGCACCAAGAATGCAATTCTGAATTAGTTCACCTTTAAAATATTTTTGTCCATAGGAATAATCTAAACCTTTCCATTTTGTGCTTAGAATCAGTACTATGGATTCTCTCTTAAAGATGTGACCTTGCAATATAACATACAGTCTGGAACAAAAGACTGTAGACAAGTAACTCTGAAAACTTTCTTTTCCTGGAGAAACTGATTCTATAAGTTAAAATCAAAAGTAACAAAGCCTGGTTGGTTTTTAAGCAGATCAAAAGTTACAGATACACGTTAACACCACAGAATTTTTGGAAGGTGATTTTCCTCAGACAACCTGAAAATTAAATCTGGATTCATTAACCTTACTTTGCTGACTCATAAGCCTATAAAAGTTTACTTTCTTGACTTTACAGTAAAGGATGTACTATGATATTAGTCTACTTGAAACCTTTGGAAGTTTCATTGCTTCTTCAAACAAGTCCATTCTCATCTAGCAAAATCAATAGAAGAGCTCTAATTGAATTTGTTTTGCTATTACAGACATCTGTCAGTCAGAGACTCTAGTATTTGTAGATAAAGAGATGAGAGCCCCATATTGTCAAAAATTATTTACAGCGTTGGGGAGGTAGCCTGTGGTTAGGGTCACTAGTTAGCTTCCCTGAACCCTTGAGATAGGGCACTGGTGCCCCTGAACCACCAGCATACACAATTAAGAGTCCCAAGGCCATTGAAGTGTCTGACCCAGTTAGCAAAGTATTACTGGAAGTAGCCCCCAACCCCCCACTCCAGGTATATGAGCACTGCTTAGGAGCACCCCCAGCCACCAAGCAGATGATTTTCCAAGACCCATGTCAATATATTCAACAGTGTTTACTTATTATCCAAGTTAAAAATAATCTATCTTCTTGTTAAAATTTACAGTTGAGCAGGATTAAATTTTTAGTTTTACAAACTTTCTGTTAAAACATATTACAAAATATGTTTGCATACTTTATGTTTCTTCCTGCAGTAACATACACCTCAGAGACCTGGGCCCTATGCACACAGGATGAGAACGCTATTCGGGTATCCCAAAGAGGAATCGTAGGAGCTATGCTAGGAATTTCATGTTTCACTCAAGTGAGAGAAGGAATCTGGAGTTCCGACCTCTGTCAATGATTAAGAATCAGGGACCCTGTCTCATTTGCCAAGGCATCGAAAATCAGATGGGCTGGACACGTAATGCAATTTGGAGATGACTGCTGGGCTAGAGCTGTTACTGACTGGGTTCCACAGGACGTCAAAAGACCGCGTGGCTGCCCACCTGACCAAGATGGTCAGACTTCTTTGTTAAGACCTAGAATGAACAGTTTGAGGCTCTTCCTGTTCCTGGAGCGAGCAGACACCATTGGGCTACACTAGCACATGACAGGGACAAATGAAGATGTTACTGATGCCCACTTGAGCAAATCGATGGGCAATGCATGACAAGTGACACAAGTGATGTTTCTATGATTTCTGAGGATATAAATATTTTCACATTAAATTAAGAATAAAGAGCATTATTTCTTTTGTTGTTGTTATTATTATTATTAATTATTATTTTTTGGTTTCTGTTCCATACCCAGCAGTGTCTGGGGTTTACTACTGACTCTGTGCTCAGGGATGACTCCTGTTAGTGCTAAAGACAAGAATACTACCTGCTATATTATCTCTCTGGTCCCCCAAACCATTATTTACTTTAGAAATTCTGTTTTATATAATGCATCATGAAAAAATGAATACCCAATGCAATAAAATATAATATAAAGTATATATTTCCTGAGAGCAAATACAGTTTTCATATGATTTTCCAAAGAAGACTCATAGCCCAAAGAAAAATCAATACTACAAAAAAAGAGTTCATAGGCATGTCCGTGTTCTAATTTATTTTATTTTTTGTTGATACTAGATTGAACAACATACAACTGCCAATATGTGACTATTTTGACTAACAAAAATGGAAATTTAATAAATTTCAATCTTATATCTTACATGAATTGGGAAAAGGCATGTGACACCAAAAAGAATAGAAGTTTGTCCTGCTCCCACCCAGATGAGACTCCAAGCAGCTGCCAACGAACAGCTCCTCCCCTCCTGAAATGCCATGATACCAGGAGCACACAAACCAATCTCGGAACACAGCGGCTGCTGGCAGAAATGCTCCTGGACTGTGAATTAAGCTACGGCCCTGTGCTGCCCCAGGAGGGGAAGGGTTTTTTTCCCTCAACCTTTTCCCCTTTGCGGCAGCATGGCGACCACCACTTTTCAGAGCCTAGACAGAGACGTAGGAGCTTGCAGTGATGGGGTGCATGGGAAATGAGAGATGGGGGGGGTGGGCAGAACCAGCCCTGCTGCCCACCCAGATAAGACCCTGAGCTGCTGCCCATGAATGGCTCCTCTCCTCCTGAATGGCCATGATCCCAGAAGTACACAAACCATTCTTGGAACCCAGCGGTTGCAGGGAGAAATACCGCTGGACTTAATTACTAAAATACCAGAAATCTAAAATCAAGACATCATATGCTCTTCATTATCAGCAATAGAAAACAAATTATCTAATGATGCCTTTTCAGCAGGTCTAATTGTTGGGGGGAAATTCCAAATAATAAGAGGGGGCTTTCTGTCAAAAATTGAATGTAATCCAAGTAAAGAGAGAGTAAAGTGAAAATCATCTGCCACAGAGGCAGGGTATGGGGGTGGGACAGGGGTATACCGGGGTTCTTGGTGGTGGAACATGTGCACTGGTGAAGGGATGGGTGTTTGGTCATTGTATGTGAGGCTCAAACCTGAAAGCTTTGTAACTATTCTCATGGTGATTCAATAAAATAAAAAAATTAAAAGAAAATATCAATTTGGGAAAATATCTGGACATTTGGAGACAGACGAAAGAAATTGATCACAATAAAAAAAACAATGAGAAAAGGTGAAGTTCTACACTGAGCCATAAAAAAGAAAAATTTTAGGATATAATCATCATTATCATCATCATCATCCCGTTTGATCATCAATTTTCTCGGCAGTCTCAGTAACTTCTCCATGCTTCCTAGCCCTGAGATTTTAGAAGCCTCTCTTTACTCATCCTTCCCAAAGGTGCCACATTGGAGGCTCTTTCAGAGTCAGGGGAATGAGACCCATCATTGCTACTGGTTTTGGCATATGAATATGCCACGGGGAGCTTGCCAGGCTCTCCCATGAGGGCAGGAAACTCTTGGTAACTTGCCAGTTCCTCCAAGAGGGAGAACTTGGCTATAAGATGTCCAAGCTTCAGGGAGCTTGATGTTATATTCTCTGGATGTTGGCCATTGATGGGATTACACAGTGCCAAGGGCAGTTTTTGGGTGTGACCACCTAGCTACTGGAAAATGGGGTATCTGGGCAAAAGAGGCCCAGTCCCGATCTGAGCAGACTTGGAGATATCAGCCCCTGGTCCCACACACCTGGTTTCCTCTGCCGTATCCTTCATGCCTGAGGCTCGTCCTAACTCATCAGAGTCTCTTGCCCTTGCTTCTGCCTGTCTTCACCGGGGGCCCTTGGAGGAGGTGGGTTGAGTTCCCTCCCCGCCCCGAGCAGAACCCCGGCAAAGTTTCTTAGCTATACACTTAAACTCTGAGATTGTAGTTTTTCTAAACAGCAATTTTAGTCTTTGGTAGTTCTGCTTTGGATTTCTCTTTAGTGCTACAACCACAGAAAACAATTTAGCGCAGGGCACCACAGCCCACAGAGGCTACTCAGGTGAATTCCAAAGAATATAATTGAATCTTGGGGTCTCCAAGAATTCTCTTTTTGCACAATCACAGTGACTCTTATTTCATGTTCTTCCTCAAGATTTCCTATCTTACCTAAAGAACCTTTTTATTTTTTTAACCCCAAAAGCTTTCAGATATAAAACAGCTCTTTTTCGTTGAGAATGGTAAAGCCATCTCTAAACTTCTACGTCCGACATGCTTAAGATGCTCTCTTAAAAGCGTATTCAGGTAAAGTACCACTTGACGCCAGTTCAGGATGTGGAAGGATATTTTATTATAAAGGTAAAAGGAGACACCAAGAATTTAAATCACAACTAAGCTGAACATGAAGTAATGCTAAGGCAGATGTGCTAATGAAGACTAAAGCAACTGTAACATTAAAAGAGTCACATGATCCCTTTTCTCTCTAGTAGTTTGTTTTGCTTTCTTATTAAACTCTCGTAACAGTGCTTTGAAATACTGATGGCTCCATTTTCATAGGTGATGAAGCTCAACCTCTGGGAAAACTCCATAACTTGTCTATAGCTAATAAATGTCAGGGAATTTATGTAGTACCAAAGAATGCTATAATGATAATAATTATCAATAAGATTCATTGTTAAAACTTTTAATCTCTTCTTGAAGACCAGAAACTATTAAAAATGTAAACTATATTATTTCGCTCAGTGATAATGCTAGTACTTATAGTAGCCCTATTATAATTTTTTTTTTACTTCTAGTAAGATATCCTCTATCTCCTTTATGTTTGATTTTAGTTTTTCCTTCTATCTCTTCTTTCTGTAGCATCTTTAGTCACATCTCTCTTCAATTTTCTTTCTTACTATGTTGTATCAAATTAATATCTTTTTATTATATTGCCTAAAGCTGATAAAATTGTGAGAAAAAAAGATATGGAAAGTGCAAAAATAGAAAAGAGGTAAGGAGATATTTTTAAGTATATCTTAGGTTTTTAATGAATTAAATTTAAAATGTTGTAGATGGAAGTGCAAAATAAAACTTGTCCTTATATGCAGGATTTGTGACCAAAAATCTCCAGGCTTTCACAGAGTCAGGAATGGGTGACCTCCCTATTTTATATAATGTACCATAAAAAATGAATACCCAATGCAATACAAAGATATTGTTCTTCTGGGAACCTGGGAGTCTTACCCATGAACTGCCTCTGGCATCATATAAGCTCACAAATAAATCTCAGAAGAGAACCACAAGCTGCAGAGATGTCTCTCCACCCCAAAGTCACCATCCAGTTAAAAATTAAACTCCATCTCTATCATCCTATTTAAAATGTTAGAATTCTTGGAGCAACATCTCATTCTCTATGCAACTGATGTACCAGGAGTAGCACACAACATTTGATGTGTAAAGTGAAGGTAACCTATCTCAATCGAAAAAAAATATTAGCACAGAACTTAACCTGTAACATGTTGATAATCTCTTATAAAAGAGCTTAATGTCCCCGCAGTGAGATACAATAATCTTCACAAATTTTCCTCTAAAGAAATTTTCTTGGATTTTCATTGGATTATTCATTACAAACAATATAAAATAAATTATTTAGGATCTGCCTTTGGGGCAAGCTTGGGTGGTGGTGGGAAAATTAAAAATAATGGTGGTGGGAAGATGTAATGGATGTGGGATTGGTGTTGGAATGTTGAACGCAATAAGTTATTGTGAACAACTCTATAAAAAAAAACCAATAAAACTTCGTCCTTAGGTTACAGAAGCTAGAAGGCTCTTGGAGAATTCCTAAACACCAGCTTAACCCATCACTCTTCATTTGTCTAGATTTCCATTAGAAATGAAGCAATATTTTAGTCATTACTTGGACTGAGAATTAGTCATACTCAAAACAATGTGACAGAAAAAAAAAAGAAATGTAATCAACCTTGAATTTCTTGGTAAAACAACTATATTGGAATATGTAAATACATATATATGGAATTTTAGGGCCTCCCAAACTAGGTGTTGGGACCACTCCGAGAAATACTAGTTCAACTAGACTTTACTGTTCAGTGTAGTCCTGCTTGGTCCCTTGCATGTTGGGACCAATAGAATTCAGAACGAGCAGAGCTGAAGGGAGTGTATGGCTATACCGATTGGTGCTCAGAGAGCTGGGGTGTGTGTGGCTGGGGCGGGAAGGGGGGATGAGGAGGATCATGCTGTGTCAGAATCCTACACAGAAAAATGTGCCCTGACCTGCCCCTGTGGTATCTTCTAGGCCCCATCTACATTTTTATTATGAAGATTATTTAAGTTAAAAAAAAAAACAAGATTATTTAAGGCAGGTATAGCTCAAGGTTTAAATGTTATTCTTTTCATAGTCAGTGAGCTAAAAATAATTTTTAAATGTTTAAATAGTTGAAATAAATGTCAGAAGAATAAATACTCCGTGGAACATGAAAACATAAAATTCAAATGTCAGGATCCAATCATCGAGATGTCCTGTGCAAGTCACAGTACACTTCTGTTTGTTGTCTGTGGAGGCTCACTGGCTGAAGTAGCACTCTGCAGAGAGGCGAGAGTGTCTGGGCCACTGAGCAAATTATCTTTGCTATGGGCCTATCTGCCAACAAACACAGAAACAATAACCCCACAGATCCTGACTTAAAGCACTGTTTATTTCCAAGAGAAAAAGTAGGTTTTTCTTCCTGTAGTATCATTTAATTGTCTACCCCTGTGGCTTCCTACATCTGACTCCATTTTGTGCTTCAAAGGAATAAATAAACACCAACATTATAAATGTGTTAGTCTGATTTTTTACTTATCAAAATGACAACAACAAAAACCACCCAGATTGTCATCCTGTTGTTACTCTTTCAGATAAAATTTGTAAATAAGTGAGATTAAAATGAATAAATTTAAATACCAAATAACCACAAATTTGCTTCCTATTGTTCATGGTTTTATTTGTGGATACTGACAATAGACCAAAAGAAAAAATATCTTCAAATAAACATTCCAGACATAACAAAATTAAAATGTTATAAATTTAATTATAAAATCTATGATCCAAAATTTTAAGTAATTTAAGGTTTCCTTGTCTTAATTATTAAACAAGGCATTTATACAAAATCAAAATTCATGACATTTTGTCCCACAAAGATCTTTCTGCTCAGATTTAGTAAGAAGGTCAATGTTCATAGAAAAAGGCATTCCCAGATAAATCAAAGAATTTCAGTATAAGATTTAAATGCTGAAGATAAGTAACTAAGGTATGGGGTGGGGAGCCACTTAGCCCTATGGTTTTCAGATAGTTTGCAAGTGTTAGAAGAAGGTATGAGAAATCATAGAAACCATAAATACTTAAATAATATATTTTCAGACACCTAACCCAAGACTTCACAAAAATCCTGAAGAATTATACAAAAATCATATTAATTCAACACTTATGTTTTACTAGGGAAAGATACATTTTATTTTGTAATGGTATATACACTGCTTTACTTCTACAGCATTAAACATTTTCACAGCTGCTTTTGTAAAACCTCCCATTTATTATTCAAATATATGTACCAAGTTTTGTGTAGATGACAATGTTGTTCCTATAAACAATAAAAATTGAAGTGTGATGTTGATACTGGAAAATGAAAGCCAGAAATAATTCTTCTCTGTGTATTTGTTTTATAAATTGATTGCTTTTTGGCATAGCTAACATTTAGATTAGTGAGTGAGCAGATATATTAAGCAATGTTAGAATAATTGAAATTAAAAAAAAAAAGGAAGCTAAAGTGGAAGGTTCAAATGCTGTCTCACCCAGAGTGATTCAAACTGTAATCCAGTTGAAATAGCTGGTTCACCCCATTAACCATCAACCTTCCAATTACAGCTTTAGGGGTGACCTTTTGTAATGGGCACAATAATTTGAAGTAACCAGTAATTATGTAATTTAGAAAGTCTCCACTCATTATGACAAAGCTTCTCAGGGGAAAGAGGGAAACAAGCAATGTAATAGGCTGATTGTACAGTCTTTTTCAAATTAATTTTTTATTAAGACACTTTGATTTGCGAAGTCATTCAGAGTTGAGTTTTAGGCATCCTATATCCCAGAACCAGTCCCATCACCAGTGTCAACTCCCTTCCGCCAGAGTCCGCAGCTTTCCTCACATCCACCCTTATACCTGGCCTCCGTAACAGGCGCATCTCTAGACTTGGTCGTCTCTGCTTGGGAGATAGAGCCATAACATATCTCTATGCCACCAATGTACAATATTTTGATGGTGTAACTAATATTACCATTTGTAATGGTAATGGTTCTATTTAACCAAAAGCTAATCAGGTACAGCCTTGCGCTCCATAAATCTTAAATTTCCAGTAGGTCTTTCTTTTTCAGAGAACTAGTTCATGGCCTCAGAAGCAATAGAAAAATGACATCTCTCAATCCTTACTCAGAATCAGTGTGAAATAAGTTTGTGTTCCAATCCAGAAAAAAAAGATTGCTTCCAAAATTGGGTTGGTGCCATGAATTAAGGACAAATTCAAGTGGACAGGCAGGACATTGCTATAATTTGAAGGATCCATTGATTGGCTCTCCATTCAGCTGTTGACTCTGTTCACAGGACGTTTAATGGAGATGATGTCCTATTTGACATAGAAGAGCAAACCAGGCCTCCTTATCAACTCCTAGTCCAATGACTCTACAAAACATAGAATAGTGATATACTGTGATATTAGTTTTGTTAAACATATAAAAATGCAAATAAAACAAACATATTTGTGTGTATATATCTACATATACAGAGTTTCTTGTCCCTGCATCTGGCTGTCTTCATCAGGGCCCTTCGGAGGGGGAGGGTTGAGTTTCCCTCCCTGCCCTGAGCAGCCGAAGACCTCCAGAACCCAGTAATAGTCATGCTCAAGGCCCCTATCCACATATTTGGACGAGCCTCACTCATGAAGGAACCGGCAGTGGAAACCAGGTGTGCAGGACCTAGGGCTGAGATCTCCAAGCCTGCTTGGATTGGGACTGGGCCTATTCCACCCAGATTCCTCATTTTCCAGTAGCTAGGCAGTCACACCCAGAAACTGCCCCAGGTGCCGTGTAATCGCATCAATGGCCAACATCCAGAGACTATACAACTAAGCTCCAGGACATCTAATAGCCTAGTTCTCCCTCTTGGAGAACCTGGAAAGCTACTGAGAGCTTCCTGCCTGCATGGGAAAGCCTGGCAAGCACCCTGTGGCATACTCATATGCCAAAATCAGTAACAATGATGGGTCTCATTCCCCTGACTCTAAAAGAGCCTCCAGTGAGGCACCATTGGGAAGGATGAGTAAAGAGAGACTTCTAAAATCTCAGGGCTAGGACGAATAGAGACATTACTGTGACTGCTCGAGAAAATCGACAATCAACAGGATGATGATGATGATGATACATATATGTATATATATGCGTATATATATGTATATATATATATCACTGTATCATTGTCATCCCATTGATCGTCGATTTTCTCGCGTGGGTGCCAGAAATGTCTCCATTCATCCTAGCCCTGAGATTTTTGCAGCCTCTCTTTACTTGTCCTTCCCAATGATACCGCATTGGAGGCTCTTTCAGGGTCCGGGGAATGAGACCCATCATTGTTATTGTTTTTGGCATATCGAATATGCCACGGGGAGCTTGCCAGGCACTGCTGTGCAGGCAGAATACTCTTGGTAGCTTGTTGGGTTCTCCTGACAAGATGAACAATGGGATAATAGTGATACATACAATGATACAATGAATAATTTTTACTATGAGTTATTTGGGAGTTATCTATGAATATTGTGTTATTTGTGGTTTTATTTCTTTCCAGTTAAGATAATTTCTAGAACCTTTTCTTTGTAATATTGTTTCTATGACTTCTAACACTATATTGAACAGCAGTATCATGACTGGATGTCCTTGACTAGTTTCTAATCTTTGAGGAAAAGCTTTCAGTTTTTCAACACTGAGTATCATGATGGCTATTGTTTTGTCACAAACATCAATTATTATGTTGAAATATGTTTCTTCATATTTGTTTTCTTGAACACTTTGTGTCATAACATATGTTGTTTTATGTTATGCTTTTTCTGCAAGTATTGAGATGTTCATATGATTTTTGTCCTTTTGTTGATGTGGTGTATAATGTTTTCTGATTTGCATTGTTAAAATCCCTATACATCTCAAGAACTTAAATATCAGTTTTTCTTACTGCATGATTCCTTTAATGTACTGTAAGTTCATTGTGCAAACATTTTGTTGAAATATTTTGCGTTACTTTCATTAGAGATTTTGCTTATGATCATATTTTTTGACATAGACTTGGATGATAGCTATTAATTCCATAGAAGTATCACTGTCACTGTCACTGTCATCCCTTTGCTCATTGATTTGCTTGACCAGGCACCAATAATATCTCCATTGTGAGATGTGTTGCTACTTTTTTTGCATATTGAATACACCAAGGGTAGCTTGCAAGGCTCTGCCGTGTGGGCTAGATACAGTAGCTTGCCGGGCTCTCTGAGAGAGGTGGAGGAATCGAACCTGGGTTGGTCGAGTGCAAGGTAAATGCTCTACCCGCTATGCTATTGCTCTAGCCCTCCGTATAAGTATGGTGGAATTTTCCAATGAAATTATCGATACTTGGACTTAGGTTTAGAGGAGGCTTTTGACTTGATTACTGTTTCAATTTTCTTATTCTTGATGGCTCTGCTCAACTTTTCTATTTGACTTTTTTTAAATTTATTTTATTCTTTAATTAGTGAATCACCATGAGGGTACAGATACAGATTCACACAATTTCGAGCTTGTTTTTCCCTCATACAATGTTCACAAACACATCCCTCCACCAGTGCCCATTCTCCACCACCAATAAACCCAGTATCCCCCCCACCCCTAATCCCATCTCCCTCCCCCATCTTACCCTGCCTCTGTGGCAGGGTATTCCCTTTTGATCTCTCTATCTCCAATTGGGTATTGTGGCTTGCAATAGGGATATTGAGTGGCCATTGTGTTCAGTCTAGTCTACTTTCAGCACACAACGCCCTTCCCGAGCGGGATCTCCAATCAAATATTACTTGGTCTTCACTTCTCTATCTGAGCTGCCTTTTCGTCAGCATGTGAAACCAGTTTCCAAGCCATGGAGCCAAACTCCTGGTACTTATTTCTACTATTCTTGCATATTAGTCTCCTACTCTGTTATTTTTTATGTTCCACAGTTGAGTGCAATCTTTCTATGTCTGTCTCTCTCTTTCTGACTCATTTCACTTAGCATGATACTTTCCATGTTGATCCATTTATATGCAAAGTTCATGACTTCATTTTTTCTAACAGCTGCATAGTATTCCATTGTATAGACAGAGTTTCTTTAACCAGTCATCTGTTCTCGGGCACTCGTTTTTTTCCAGATTCTGGCTATTGTAAACAGGCTGCGATGAACATTTAAGTGCAGATGTCATTTCGACTATACTTTTTTGCTTCTCCGGGGTATATTCCCAGTAGTGGTATTGCTGGATCAAATGGGAACTCAATTTCTAATTTTTTGAGAAGCGTCAATATTGTTATCTGGAAGGGCTGAACGAGTCCGCATTCCCACCAGCAGTGGAGAAGGGTCCCTTTCTCCCCACATCCTCTCCAACAGCCGTTACTTTTGTTCTTTTGGATGTGTGCATTGTCTGCGGTGTGAGGTGGTATCTCATGATTGTTTTGGTTTGCATCTCCCTGATGACTAGTGATGTAGAGCACTTTTTCATGTGTCTTTTTGCCATTCTTATCTCTTCCTTGGGAAAGTTTCTGTTCAATTCTTTGGCCCATTTTCTGATGGGGTTGGATGTTTTCTTCATGTAGAGTTCAACCAGTGCCTTATATACCCCTGATATCGACCCCTAATCTGATGGGTATTGGGTGAATATCCTTTCCCATTCTGTAGACTGTCTTTGTATTCTGGTCACTGTATCTTTTGCGATGCAGAAGCTTCTTAGTTTAATGTAGTCCCGTTTGTTTATCTCTGTTTCCTCTTGGTTGGTCAGTTGCATGTCATCCTTGAAGAAACCATTAGCTTCAATATCGTGGAGGGTTTTGCCGACCTTGTCTTCAACGTACCTTATGGTTTGTGGTCTGATGTTGAGGTCTTTAATCCATTTTGATCTGATTTTTGTGCATGGTGTCAGGTTGAGGTCTAAGCACATTCTTTTGCATGTAGTTCTCCAGTTGTGCCCTCACCATTTGTTAAAGAGGCTTTCCTTGTTCCACTTCACGTTTCTTGCTCCCTTATCAAAGATTCAATTGTCATACATTTGGGGTTCTGTGTTGGGATATTCCACCGTGTTTCACTGGTCTGAGGCTCTGCCTTTGTTCCAGTACCATGCAGTTTTGATTATTACCACTTTGTAGTAAAGTTTGAGGTTGGGGAGGGTGATGCCTCCCATCATCTTTTTCCCAAGAATTGTTTTAGCAATCCGTGGGCGTTTGTTGTTCCATATGTATTTCAGGATTGCTTGATCCATTTCTTTGAAGAATGTCATAGGTATCTTTATAGGGATCGTGTTGAATCTGTATAATGCTTTTGGGAGTATTGCCATTTTGACAATGTTGATTCTCCCCAGACATGATCAGGGGATATGTTTCCATTTCCTCACGTCCTCATTTATTTCATGGAGTAGCGCCTTGTAGTTTTCTTTGTAGAGGTCTTTTACTTCCTTAGTTAAGATGATTCCGAGGTACTTGATTTTCTGGGGAAAAATTGTGAATGGGATTGCTTTTTTCATGTCTCTTTCCTCTGTCTCATTATTTGCATATAGGAAGGCCATGGATTTTGGGGAATTGATTTTATAGCCTGCGACTTTACTGTACAGGTCAATTGTTTCTAAGAGTTTTTTGCTGGAGCTTTTATGCTTCTCTATATATTGTAACATATTGTCTGGGAATAGTGAGAGCTTGATTTCTTCCTTTCCTATCTGAATCCCCTTAATATCTTTTTCTTGCCTAATGGCTATTGCTAGTACTTTCAGTCTATATTAAAGAGAAATGGTGAGAGTGGGCATCTTTGTCTTGTCCCCGATCTTAGAGGAAAGTCCCTTAGTTTTTCCCCATTGAGGATAATGCTTGCCATAGGTTCATGGTAGATAGCTTTGACTATCTTGAGGAAAGATCCTTCAAAACCCATTTCGGTGAGAGTTTATATTATGAATGGATGTTGGATCTTGTCAAATGCTTTCTCTGCATCTATTGGTATGATCATATGGTTTTTATCTTTACTTTTGTTGATATGATGATTATGTTGATTGATTTCTGAATGTTAAACAATGCTTGCATCCCCGGGATGAATCCCACTTGGTTGTGGTGTATGATTTTTTTGATGAGTTGTTGGATTCTATTTGCTAGTATTTTGTTGAGGATCTTCAAATCAGTGTTCATCAGGATATTGGTCTATAGTTTTCTTTGTTAGTGGTGTCTTTGTTTGCTTTTGGTACTAAGGAGATATGTGCCTCATAGAAACTGTTTGGGATGGTTCCTGTCTTTTCAATTTCCTGGAAAAGCTTGAGGAAAACTGGCAACAAGTCTGCTTTAAATGTTTGGAATAATTCGCTAGTGAATCCGTCTGGACCGGGGCTTTTGTTTTTGGGGAGACTTTTGATTACAGTTTCAATTTCCTTGATATTAATGAGTCTATTCAGGTATTCCAAGTCTTCTTGGTTCAGTTTTGGGAGATTGTAGGAGTCAAGGAAAATTCATCCATATCTTTTACGTTCTCTTGTTTCGTGGCATATAGACTTTCGAAGTAGTCTCTGATGATCTTTTGAATTTCATTGGTTTTTTTTTTTCTTTTTGGGTCACACCCAGCGATGCTCAGGGGTTACTCCTGGCTTTGCACTCAGGAACTACTCCTGGCGGTGCTTGGGGGACCATATGGTATGGGATGCCGGGGATCGAACCCGGGTCGGCCGAGTGCAAGGCAAACGCCCTACCCACTGTGCTATCACTCCGGCCCCTTGAATTTCATTGGTTTCTGTTGTGATGTCCCCTTTTTCATTCTTGATTTGGTTTATTTGGGTTCTCTCTTTCTCTCTCTTTCTCTGTGAGTCTTGCTAGCGGTTTATCAATCTTGTTTATTTTCTCAAAGAACCAGCTCTTGATTTCATTGACCTTTTGGATTGTTCTCTGGGTTTCCATGTCATTAATTTCTGCGCTAATTTTTATTTCCTTCCTTCAGTCTGGCTTGGGTTCCTTTTTCTGGTCCTTTTCTAAGGCTTTGAGCTGTGAAGTCAAGCTGTCTGTGTAGGCCCTTTCTTCCTTCTTAAGGAATGCTTGCAGAGCTATAAATTTTCCCCTTAACACAGATTTAGCTGCGTCCCATAGGTCTTGATTGGTCGTGTCTTCATTTTCATTTGTTTCAAGGTATCTCTTGATTTCTTCCTTGATTTCCTTCCTGACCCACTCACTGTTCAACACTGAGCTGTTTAATTTCCAGGTGTTTGCTTTGATTCTCTGCATCTGTGTGTGGTTAGCTTCTATCTTCAGCCATGGTCTGAGAAGGTAGTTGATACAATTTCTATTTTTCTGATCTATTGAGGTATGTTTTGTGGCCAAGTACATGGTCTATTTTGGAAATTGTTCTGTGTGCACTGGAAAAGAATGTGTATTCTTTCTTTTTGTGGTGTAAAGCCCTGGATAGGTCCATTAGGCCACTTTCTTCTACTTCTTCCTTCGGTGTCAGTATTTCCTTGGTGAGTTTTATTCTTGTTGATCTATCCAGAGGCGCTAAGGCAGTGTTGAAGTCTCCGACTACTATTGTGCTGCTAGCAATGTCCTCCTTAAAGTCTGTTAGGAGTTGTTTTAAGTATTTAGCCGGAAGCTCATTAGGTGTGTATACGTTTAAGAGTGTGATTTCTTCCTGTTGTACATATCCCTTGATAAATAGAAAGTGACCTTCGCTATCCCTTCTAATCATTTTCAACCTGAAATCTATGTTGTCGGATATTAGTATGGCCACCCCAGCTTTTTTGAGGGAGTTGTTTGCTTGTAGGATTGTTTTCCATCCTTTGACTTTCAGTCTGTGTTTGCTCTGACTGTTCAGGTGTGTTTCTTGTAGGCAGCAGAATGTTGGGTTTTGTTTCCAAACCCATTTTGCCACTCTGTGTCTTTTAATTGCTGCATTTAGGCCATTGACATTGAAAGAGATTATTGTCATGGGGTTTTGTGTCATCTTTCTGCAGAGTTTGTTGTTCTTATAGGGTTTTATCTTGTCTTACAAAAGCCCCTTTAGTCCTTCTTATAAGCTTGGTTTTGAGTCTATGAAGTTCCTTAGTTGTTGTTTATCCATGAAATTGTGTATGGTTCCTTCGAGTTTGAATGAGAACTTAGCTGGATAAAGTATTCACGGTGTGGCGTTCATTTCATTAAGCTTTTTCGCTATATCCCACCACTGTCTTCTGGCTTGGAGGGTTTCCTCTGATAAGTCTGCTGTGAATCTAAGGGGTGCTCCATTGTATGTGACTTCTTTTTTTTGACCTTGCTGCTTGCAGTATTGTGTCCCTATCCATGGCATCCTTCATTCTGACTATGATATGTCTTGGGATCTTTTTATTAGGGTCCCTTTTGGCTGGCACCCTTCTGGCTCCTAAGATCTGAACATCTGCATTATCCAGCTCTCGGAACTTTTCAGCAATGATTTCTTTAAGTGTGGCTTTCTTATTAGGGTGGCCTCTCTGTTCTTCTGGAACTGCAATGATTCTTATGTTATTCCTCTTGGCATCATTCCCTAGGTCTCTGATTTGCCCTAGAGCTATTTTAAGATCTTTTCCAATTGTCTGTTGTAGCCTGTGGGCTTTCTGTTGCTCATCTTCAAGCTCACTAATTCTCTCTTTAGCTGTAGCCATTCTACTGGTGAGGGCTCCCACTGTGTTTTTTATTTGTCTACAGTGTCTTTTTTTTGTGCGACATTTCTGAATGTAGCTTTCCTGTTTCTGCTCTCATTTCTTCCCGTAATTTCTTCGTTGACTGCTCCACCATTTCCTTAAGTTCGATGAACATTCTCAGAATTTCTTCTCTGAATTCTTTATTAGAGAGATCGCATTTGTGGGAAACCCCTGCTGAGGCTTCTGGACTCTTTTCTTCGTCCTCTCCTTGCTGTGAGGATTTGCGCTGTTTCTTCATGCTGCCACGGTTGTATGGAGTGGGACCTTCTAGCTCACTAGAGCTAATCTCTCTTTTCGTGAGTTTTTGATATTTTGGTGCAAATGGAGTACGCTAGTGGTAAATTTAGCCTTTTGCATTTGAGGTAACTGGGGAGATCTCCACAAAGTCAGTTAAGGGGTTGCAACGACTGTCAAGTACACTAAAAAAGGGGAAAATAACTGCGGCCTTGCAAGCGGCTGCCCTTCGGCAGCGGGGCTACGCCCACTACCAAAGAGGCCACGCCCCTTTTGGCCTCTGGACACTGGCTGGAGATCGGGTCTGGGGGCCGTGTGCATAGCGTGTGGGCACCAAGCGCTGGGAAGCTCACCGAGGGGAAGAGGCGCACCTGAATGAGGAAACAGGAGGAGCAGGCTCAGTGGCAGCGAGCGGCGGGGTCCCTGTCTGCTGGACACTGGCTGGAGATTGGCTCTGGGGGCCTCGCACGCAGAGCGAGGGCACCGAGGGCTGGGCTCTATTGGTTATTTTGTTCTGTACTGGAATGCTGTATGTCTCTAAAAATTTATCATCATCTTATAGATTATCTAATTTATTGTCAAATAATTACTCACAATATTCTCTAATGATCCACTGTGCTTTTGCAGCATGCCATAGCATCTTCGCTTTTGCTTCTGATATTATTTATCTGTGGTTTTTCTATTTTACAAGGCTTGCTAATGGTTTATTTTGTTAATATTTTATTTATTTTACTTTATTTATTTTATAAAATTTTTTAATATTGCATGTCACTTATTTCTCTTTTGTCAATTCCTGCTCAGCTTTTTGTTATTTTCTTCTTTCTACTGAACTTTGGTTTTCTTTTTTCCTTCATTTTTGTTTTCCTTATGTAAACTTTGATTTTTTAATCTATGTTTCCTATTTCCTGAGGTATGACTATTCTGTTATAAATTCTTTCCTTACTACTATATTTGCTATACCTCATAATTTCTGTAAATAATTTTAATTTTTCTCAACCTATTTTTTAAACTTTTGATTTCTCATTATCTGACAGCTATCCAGTGACTTATTATTTCCCTACAAACTTTTGTTTGTCACTTTTATTTTTGTTGGTAGCATGTGAAGAACGAAGCCAGTGTATTGATGAGTACTGGCGTCAGATTCTTCAGGTGTTCGATTCTGACCTTGTCTGGACCAGGTGCTGTGCGTGTCTTTACCGACGAAATGGTGTGTCAGATGTCAGAAGGGAGGGCATTGGGAACAACATATCCATCCTGCGGAATTTGGTATGTGGGCATGTGGACGTGGCTTTCGAAGAGATCCGAGTAGAAGTCGTGAATAATTCTCTCCATTGGGCTTCTGGAAGATGTGATAGACCCATGAGGACGTCGGCGGGCAGTCATCTTGTTCTTGTAGTTGGCGGAGGCCAGGCAAGCCTTGTGAATACTTTTCCCGGCTTCTGCCGCATGGGCCAACACTCCAGATCTTCTCTCTTTGAGGTCTTCCTTTATCACTTCTCTGCACAGATTTGCGAGCTCGGACGTTAGCTTGTGGTTGCCTGAGGCTCGTGCCAAACCATGTTGGCAAATGAGCTTGAGAGTTTCCAAAGACTGGCATTTGTTTGTGGCCTTTCCACTCTCAGCATTCCTTATGCAGTCATGGAGGTGCTGAACCAGTCGATCATATTCCTTGTCAATGTTGTCAATGACAGCATCTTCCCAGGTTGCCACAATAATGCCAAAGAGCTCCCAGTTGGTGATCATTCTGGGAGTTTTCTTCTTACACTTAAATTTTGCAGTCCATTTTCCCCACTCTGTGAAGTAGAATTTTGCACCAAGGAGAGGGTGGTTCGATCCCATTTGGAATTTTGGGACAACAGTAACATTGGTCAAGCAAAACCTTCAATTGAATATGATGTGGTCAGTTTTGTTGTGGAAGTGTCCACCGGGAGACTCTCATGTGCAGCGTTTAGATTCGGTTTTCTGTAACTGTGCTACTATGGATGGTCTTGGTCGACATGATGAACTCAGACAGTCTCTCACTCTGTTCGTTCCATTCTAGGCCATGGGTCCTGATATGGAGTTCTTCGGGCAACCTTCTGGGTCCTATCTTGTCATTAATATCACCGACAATGTTCTTGTGGAAGGTGTGGTCTTCTTTATAGAACTTCTCCAGCTCCATGCAGAATTTCTCAATTTCTTCTTCATCGTAGTTGGATGTTTGTGTGTAGATGACGAAGATAGTGGCAGTGAGCCACATCTATTCAGGCGTAATCGTCTGATTCATGTTGTTAGGCATTCGAATGAATCAATACTCATGGCCAAGTTAATGTTGACAAGGACACCGATGCCACCAATGCCTCTGTTGTCACATGTTCCGTGGAACAGTTCTACTGCTATGTCAAAAATGGTGTAATGTAATCGATTCCTTCTTGTTTTGGTCAGACTAATGATGTCATACTTGATCTTCTGCGCTTGCACCATCAGGTTCTCAATGGATGCTTCCGATGCCAGCGTATGTGCCTTAAAAGTACAGACAGTCATTTTGAACTTCTTTGTTTTGGCAGTGTGGTTCATTCCTGAGATTTTATGAGGTTCTCCTTGCTCATCCTTCTTAATGCTGCCATCTTGGGGGTTCTTCCAGTGTCAGGCAAATGAGGTCCATTGTTGTTACTGTTGTTGGCATATCGAATACACCATGAGTAACTTGCTAGACTCTGCCATGCGGGCGTGGTTCTCTTTGTAGCTTGCTGGGCTCTCTGAGAGGGATGGAGGCTTTTAGGGCAGCCTCTAATCGCACTTACAGGTGTTCCCATGGTCCACACCATATTTCACCCCCATCAAATATGGTTCGGAAATTATGAAAAATGGGTATTAAGTATCTTATGGTGTGTCCAGAAAGTGGCCTGGAGTGTGGCTAGGTAGTGGAGGTTGGCCGATGAGATATTTATCTGGCTCCAGTAGGGTGGGTTGTCTGGGTTTAATCCCTGGGGCCCCAGAGATTGGAGGAGGCAGACAGAGGATCTTGTTTCCAAGTCTCATTGAGCCTGGAGTCCAAGGTAATAAAGTTCTGCTTTATTTGGTTCTGTGGGGCTTCACTCATGCGCGAGGTTCGGCCCGAGTGTCTGGAAAGCGGCCTGGAGCATGGTAGAGGCTGGGTAGTGGAGGTAGTGGAGATCAGCCGATGAGGTATTTATCTGGCACCGATAGGGTGGGTTTGTGAACACCTAAAAGGAATAAACAATATGGTTTTGTTTGTGGGTTGAAGCTTTGAAACTATTTATTAAATTATTCTCATTTAATTTGTCTTTAAAATCACGTTTCCTCACAAATTTTCTCTCTGATATGTCCATTGCTGTAAGTAGTATATTCAAGATTCCTACTATTATTGTGTTACTCTCAATGCCTCCGTTTATGTTTGTTAACACTTATTTTGCATCTTTAGGTGGTGTTCCAGTGGGTGCATATTTATCAATAATCACTGTCTTGTTGCTTTATTTATCCCTTATTACAGAAAACCCATCTTTGTCTTGCTGTACTTTTTTGACTGCAAGTCTACTTATATGGTATACAATTATAGCAGGTGCTACCTTCTTAAAATTTCCATCAGCTTGTTGTACTATTTTCCATCACTTACTTTAAGTATATCTTTGCAGCTTCAGTGAGTCTCTTAGATGCAGCTCGTAGATTTTTGTATCTTAATCTATTCATCATTGCGTCTTTGATAGGTGTTATTTTTGTTATATTTAAGATGACTGTTTATATCAGATGATCTGATACTGTCATTTTTATCTTTGTTTTCTGGTTCATCCTATCTGTTTTCTTTTTAAATTTTATGAGTTGCCTTTTCAAGGTTTGGTAGAGAAGCTCTTTTCAACATTACCTATTTACCTATAAGGGAGAATCCTTCATTTATTATTTGTACAGGAAAGCCTTTATTTCATTCTCATAATATATTGCTTTTTGGGTCACACCCGACGATGCATAGGGGTCACTCCTGGCTTTGCACTCAGGAATTACCCCTGGAAGTGCTCAGGGAACCATATGGGATGCTGGGAATCAAACCCATGTCGGTCGCATGCAAGGCAAATGCCCTACCCGTTGTGCTATCTCTCCAGCCCCTCATTCTCATATTTGAAAGTCTTTGAGTACAGTATGTTGACAGGCAATTTTCATTTTTGGGTATTGGTGGGTTTTTGGTCTTTGGTGAAGGTAGTATCTGGATAACATCTAGTAGTGCTAGGGCTACTCATGGCTCTTACTCATGGCTCGTGCTCAGAGATTACTCCTTGATCAAATCAGTTAAGATAAGCACCTTAATCACTATTATCTCTCCGACCCTGACTATGTAATTTAACTTTTCTTGTCCTGTAAATTTTCTGATGAGAAGTCTTGTTTTCTTTCTTCTCTAGGACCCTCACCATATTTCATTATTTTTAATCCCTTAACAAATGTAGTACTAGATGCCTTGATATAGGTGTCTTAGCCTTTAGATGACAAGATATTCTGTTGGCTTTATATTATATTTAAGATGATTGTTGGGGCTAGAGAGATAGTCAGGTAGGGCATTTGCCTTCCACGCAGTCAGTCCGGGTTCAATTCCCAGCATTCCATATGATCCCCCGAGCACCACCAGGAGTGATTCCTGAGTGCAGAGCCAGGAGTAACACCTTGCATTACCGGGTATGACCCAAAAAGGAAAAAAAAAAAGATGATTGTTGATCTTTAGATGACTTGCTATTGACATTTTATCTTTGTTTTCTGGTTTTTCCTATTTCCTTTTTCAATTATATGAGTTGTCTTTTATTTTCAAGGTTTCATACAAAAGCTCTTTTAAACATTACTTATAAAGGGATTCCTTCAGTTATTATTTGTATGGAAAGGCATTTTTATATTCAATTTTTTCTAAGGTTTTGCAAATGTTCCACTATTACTTTAAATGAGCCCTCTTCCCCCTTTGAGACACCCATTATCTTTATGATACTTCTCTAATGGAGTTGTATTATGCCTATAATTTCATTCATTTTATATCTTATTTCTCTCTCTGATTCCACTTGAGTCATTGTAATTTCTATATTTAAGCTCATCAATCTGTTTATCTAGCTGATCTACTCTTTCCACAGCTTTCTGTGGCATTCTGATAAAATTGAATTCTTCAAATCTTTATTTCTCTGATTATTTTCTTGTTTAAAACTTTGATTTCTATCTTCTTCCAATAATTTTTATTTCTTATTTCATTAATTTGTTTTTCCTGAGTTTCCTGATCTTTTTATTTGACTTCTGAATTGTCCTTGAATTGCTTTTCTGCTTATTCTTATGTGTCTTTGTGTTTCTTTGTTACAGACATTTTGAACAGTTTGACATGGAGATACAATCTTACATGTCTTTGTTGTTGAACTCTATAGAGTTCTACTTGTAGTCTTTGAATGTTCTATGTTGTACTTTTTTGACTGTTCATTTTGATGTTTCAAATTTCCCTGACTTTAAAACATTTTGTGCAGGTAAATTAGAAAGCTAAGCCAAAGATGCTAATGAATGCTGCTGCTGATTTTACTTTCCCATCAGTTGGAGCTGTTGCTTAATTTTGTTCCAGTTGGCGTCCTATCACAGATATAGTGGTTTCTGTGTCTGGTACAGACATGGAGAAAGCAAACTGCTGCCATACATGAACCTATTGGGAATCCCTTGCTTGTGTCTCTGGCACGAGTGATATTACTCTCTCTAGGTTACCAGGTACGGGTTAAGAGGGAGGAATTATAGTCTAGATATTTTATCTGTTGTTCTCCTTATTGGGGTTTTGAACTCTATGAAGCATTGTTGTTCCTTTCCTTTCCATGGAATTCACTTGGAGAAGGGCAAGTAATTCCAGACTATTTGTCTCTGCTTTACTCTCTCTGGAGCCACTTTCTGGTCTGGTAGTCCTTCTCTCTGTGTCTCCCACTACAGACTTCCATGTCCAGGCATATCTTTCTACCCCCTTCCCACCCATGTACAACGCCTAACATCCCCCCTACTGTTGGTTTCTGAGGTAAAAGATGGAACTCAGCCTCATTCCAGGATATGGGATTCACTCAGTGCTATATCTCTGTGGATAATTGACTGGATAATTGACAATTGTTCCTTTTGGTGGTAAAACAAACTTCCATTACAGGTATCTTGGTGAAATCATATACCCCGAATCAATGTGATATAACTATGCAAAAAATTGGATGCCCATAATTATATGAAATAATCCCTAAAACTTTAACTGGGCAACAATTATCATTTACCATTTTACAAGTTGCCTATTAAGCCTACATGCCTTATAAGTTAAGTACATTAAGCATTGTTATGTTTATAATTTAAGAATATTATTTGATTGATTTTATTATTTATATAGTAAGGCTCAGGAAATTATGAATACATTTTGTTTTGTTTTGTTTTATGGGCCACTTATGGCTGCTTCTCTCGGAAGGGAGTATGAAATAAGGCCCCCATAGTCATGCCACTGAACTGGCGCCAGGCTGTTTTCACTCAGGGCACCCCAGAGGGGGTTGGGTGAGAGCCCTCCCTGCCCCAAGGGACCCAGCCTTGGCAGCGGACTTCCACTACCCAACAGCCACCACGCTCTAGGCTGCTTTCCACACGCTTGGGCCGAGCCTCATGCATGAGTAAACATATTCCTGGGCCATGCGACATATCATCATAAAGGGAAATTTTATATATATGCCTTTCGGAGTCCGGCAAGCTACCGAGAGTATCCTGCCTGCATGGCAGAGCCTGACAAGCTCCCGTGGCATATTCAATATGCCAAATACAGTAACAACAACAGTCTCATTCCCCTGACCCTGAAAGAGCCTCCAATCGTTGGGAAAGATGAGTAAGGAGAGGCTTCTAAAATCTCAGGCTGGGATGAATGGAGACATTACTGGCACCCACTCGAGTAAATCAATGAACAATGAGATGACAGTGATATAGTGATGTAGTAAGGCTAACTTCTCAAGAGGGGCTGGAGCTATAGCACAGCAGTAGGGCCTTCGCCTTTCATGCAGCTGACCCATGTTCGATTCCTCTGCCCCTCTCGGAGAGCCCGGCAAGCTACCGAGAGTATTGTGCCCACACGGCAGAGCCTGGCAAACTCCCCATGGCATATAGGATAAGTCTCACAATGAGAGACGTGCTGGTTCCTGCTCAAACAAATTGATGAGGAACAGGATGACATGACAGTCACAGTAACTGCTCAAGAGATGATTGTCATCAGAAGGTTATTAAGTTTTGGAGGACCAGAGCAACAGTCCAGTAGACAAGATACTTATCTTTCTACACTGTCAACCTGGGCTTAATGCCCAGCATCCCATATATTCCCTTGGGCCTGCCAGGAGAGATTCCTAAATGCAGAACCACGAGAAACCCCAGAGCACCACTGGATGTGGCCCCAAAACAAACAAAATGAGTTATTAGGTTTTCAGGGCCCAGAAAGAAAGAACAGTGGATAGGGTAGCTGCTATGCACCCAGCTGTCCTAGATATAGTATCTAGAATCCCATATGGTCCTCCAAGCCCATCAGGAGTGATCCCTGAAAGTAGAGTCACGAATAAGCCTCACACACTGCCAGGTGCAAAAAACAACAACAAAAAAGTTATTAGATTTGGGTCAAAGAGAGTATAATGGGTAGGGTGTTTGCTTTGCATGTGGCCAACTAAGGTTTTATGGTCCACTGAACACTAGCAATGATCTCTGAGCATAGAATTGGGAATAATCCCTGTACTTGGCCCCAAAATAAAGCAAAAAGTAGTTTCTTGATACAGTTCCAAAATCAATGTGCGTATAACACAACGTGTGGGGGGGGGTGGTAGGGGGATGTCAGAGTGGTGCACTTGGAAAAACACCAGGGTCAGTCAGGAAGCAGAGAGAGAGAGAGAGAGAGAGAGAGAGAGAGAGAGAGAGAGAGAGAGAGAGAGAGAGAGAGAGAGAGAGAGAGAGAGAGAGAGAACTGTGTGCAAGAATATGTTTTCTAAGTTCTATAGATAGGAAGTCAAGGAAGAGTATGTAGATATAGAATTTGCTAGTTTGAATCATGTCAGCAGACTCTGGGGAACAGTCACCTCCAAGTTCTCTGAAATTCTGTCAGGGGACAGTGACCCAGACTATAAATCTCTTAAAGAATATGGTTAGAGATGTAAGGTCTGGATTAACCAATTTTCATTTTAAAGTCTTGCTCATTGATGTTTTTTTTTTCCTTCAAATACATTTATGTATTTAGTATATCTATGGTTTCTATCTATAGATGGTTACTATCTATCTAAATATCTATATATGGTTTCTATATAGGGTTTCTATATATAGGTTCTATATATCTATTATATACATATACATATAGATACCTATTTTTATATATTTTCATATACATATATATTTTATATATGCATATATGCATTTGTATAATGTTGAGGAAGGCAAAACTTTCAGGGTCAGCTTGATTAATGATATCAAAGCATCATAATACAAACAGTGAAAGAAAAAGTTAATATAATCCTCACCCGTATTTGTTGCCAAGTGCATTTCTTGTTAGTATGAAAAATGCCTTTGATTCATATTTTACTGATAAGATTGAGAAAATTCAGTGAAAAAATTTTATAGTATCTTTCTCCTCTGGACTCTCTAGATCTTGTGTCATCCCAGTTCATGTTTTCTGACTCAGAAAAAAAGTTATTTCCACCCTTCATCATACTGCTTGAATAGTAATTATAAAGAAATTCTTCATGAATAATTCCCTGTTCATGTATATTTTGAATTTTCAGTACTTGCCAGGTGCCAGGCACTTTTCTAGACAATGGAGATTTTAAAAAATGAGTAAAGGCAGACAAAAAATAAAATGCTTTCCTTCATAGAGTTTGAAAGCCACTTTGAAAGAGTTATTCATCCAACGCTCACATGTTCCTCTAAAATTACAACTCTGATAAAAACAACTCCAAGTACATTTGGAGTTGGAGAGCATGTAAAAAGGAAACCTGAAGAAGACGTCTGGAGGAGAAACTGAGAGACGACTGTGCGTCTACGGTGGAACATACACATGGTTCTGCTGACAAATCCTCTTAATGCACTGCACCCCCGACAAGTCATTTTGCTATGTCAATAGTGTTTACTCATTTGATTTGCTCCAGATTTGTTTTAGATAATAAAAAATTCAAGGTCAGAGAATGACATCATATTTTTGCATTTTTTTCATTTCCTGGAACAATGTCCTAGACAAAGTGGATACTCATTAACTATATGCTAGTTGGCTTACTTTTCTCCCAAATGTATCTAAATTGCATATACCCTGATGAAATTTTCATGGGATTAGTAAAAAAAAAAAATTATCATGGCAAAAGCAAAATGATGCAAGAATCCATGAAAAACTAGTCTTTGAAAGACTGACAACTGATTAGGTACTAAGAAATGAAGTATATAGTAACATACCACCTAAATGTATGTATGGCATGATGGTGAAAAGCACATGCTTTGGAGTCAGACAACCTCATTTCAATGACACTTTCCCGCCATCCCAATTGCTAGTGTGACCGTGATAAAATTGATTTTGAATGGAGACCGCATTGTGGCTCAGTGCCAGAGCTCACACTTAAATACGGGAGGCTCTGAGTTCAATCCCTAGCACTGAAAAGAAAATAAGAAAGAGGTAAAATAACAAAATAAAGAGGGACTTCTGTTAGAAACAACTGTATCTCAGGATTAGGTTAAAAGAATTTTGAGTTAGTAGATGTAAAGCATTTTAACTGTAATCATTGCACGCTGATATATTCCTCACCAAGAGGAGGACTGTCACAATCCATCATAGGGGTGAAACCCACTTGTCACTGCTGATTTTCTTCGTGAAATACTTAGAATTAGGCTTGAACAGGCATCATGATTTTTATGGAAGATATATGACCTGGTCAGATTCGAATCAGAGGATATGATACTACAAAAAAAGTTGTAAGACAAGGCAGTGAAACAAAGTCTTAGAGAAAAAAAAAATCTACTTTTGTCAAGTTATTCCAGCTTCAGAACCTTAGCGCCCTCACATGTAGAATGAAATTATTGTGAGAATTCTAGAATTAAACCCTGTCTTTATGATGTCGTTTCTTGGTTCAGGGAAAGCCCTCTCCTTCTGTGAGTCCCCGATAAAATAATCTTTTTTGAGAGTCTAAGATTGATGCTGTGAAGAGCTGGTCAAACTTGCCTTTTATATTGACATCTAGAGAAATTCTGTTCAGAAAGCAGGACACTGAAACACTGTGGTACAGATACAGTCTGCTTTTCTGAGCAAGAAAACAGTTTCCTATTGTCTATCAGAAAGGTTTCTGAGTCTTGGAGTGCTGGTACAGCAGTTAAGGCACTACCCTTGCAAGTGGCCAGCCTGAGTTAGATCCTCACCATCCCATACGGTCCCACAGCACTGCCAGGAGTTATCCCTGAAGGCATAGCCAGGAGTTAACCTTGAGCATCACTGACTGTGCCATTTCCCATAGACGGAGAGAGGGAGCAAGAGAGGCAGGAAGGCAGAAAAAGACCCAGATAGAGAGAGACAGAGAGAGACAGAGACAAAGAGAGAGACACAGAGAAAGAGACAGAGAGACAGAGAGACAGAGAGAGAGAGAGAGAGGGAGAGAATGTGTGTCTCTTTTAAGAGTACCCACCCATCCTTAACAGCTGTTTTCAATACTTGATTATCTCCCAAATGGCTCACCTTCAGGTGCCTAAGGATTAGGTTTCAAATTCTGAATTTGGAAGTCACACAAACTTTCAGTCCACAACAATAGCTCTATCCTAGTAAGTTATTTCTCTCTTTTACTAAATGCTCTTCCCTTTTCTGCTCTTCAGAAAAAACAACATCAGATAACTCAAATGCATTTCCTGATTCTTTCCTGACTTATCTTTGGAATAATTAGTTGTCCTTTATTCTCTATTCTCATAGTACTTTGTGTAGATAGTCTATTTTTTAGAAGAGTTCATTACTTTTCTTTATTACTTTTCTTTATTTGCGGAATCTTTCTGGAGAAGGGTTTCTTCTCCAAAAAGGATCAAGCCCAGGACCTTGCAATGCAGTATTTGGAGGGATTTATATATTTATCAGTAAATTCTAGATTTATCAAGGACTAGGACATCTTATTGCTTTTATTTTATTTCCTCTACTTAGCATAGAATTTGACCCTTGATAATTGCTTAATAATCACCAAATAAATAAATGAGTGACTATAGTAAAGTAAACTTGAAGTTCCCTCCCTAGATACCCAGTCTTTGAGAGGTTAATGAGAAAACAACCTGGTGTCAATCTAATTAGATTAATGCTTTAAGCAATTCTTTTTCTTGAAAGACCAAAGAGAGGATTGAAGCTTGTTCAGGCATAGCCAGTTGTACCCCACTTACTTTTAAAATAAGCCCTGGAAAAATTTATTCTATAACTCACATCTCTTTGTTATAAGGCTATTTCTCTGGCCAGTATCATTCCTCATGATTGTTCTTTGTTGTGTCAGAGAGATTTAAACTGCACTGTATTCCTGTCCAAAGATTTGGTATCTTACATTCCCTGTGATAAATAATTTATTTTCACAAAGATGAAATGGATTTTCATAAAATCAATTAATTTTTTGAGTCTCCTGTCCTTTGGGAAAGTGACAGCAATCAATATTTTCAAACTCTAGTCAGCCAGACAGAAAAATATTTGTAAGTAAACAGGCCTTTTATTGGTGTCTCCCCACAAATCACATCACATCAGCAGCTAGCTATTACACTCTATAGTTTAGGTTATAGCCAAAGACATTCCACAGACTGAAGTTACATTTCAAACACAAATGAGAAGAATCCCTGAAAAATGGGGTACTCTCATCATTCATACAATGTGATTACCTTCAGAGTAACAAGATACAAGAGGATAATGTGCCTCCATCCCTCATCATCAAAATTGCCTTAGTTCGTGTCTTAACATGATGAGAAGAGCAGATGAAAGATATTTGTGGTAGCACTTTACTGGATATTATATCCCACTGTTATAGAAAACCATGTTAAGTAGCCATTTTTGTTATATTTTTAACCCCAAGTATAATCATAAACATAAGATTTAGGCTTTTGTGGGAAGCTAGACATTTGCTAAATTATCCATGAAAAATATAATGTTGATCTTCTGTGAAACATTTGCTTTTGCAAATTTATTTATATAGCTCCTAGATATTTTCAAAATCAAATGTAACATGTTGAAATGTGCAATATCTAGAATTTTGGCTCAGAAATACTACATATATATACATATATAATGGAGATAAACTTTCAAATACCAATACTTTTACCAATATATATTCTCCGGTGGGTCTAGATTCTTTCCTTTATTCCTATTTTATTGTATTTGGGATATGAATATGCCATGGGGAGCTTGCAAGACTCTTCCGTGTGGACAATAGACTCTTGGT
Source organism: Sorex araneus (assembly GCF_027595985.1). Lineage (NCBI taxonomy): Eukaryota > Metazoa > Chordata > Mammalia > Eulipotyphla > Soricidae > Sorex > Sorex araneus. The sequence goes on along the minus strand of NC_073302.1, from coordinate 204,788,785 downwards.
AGCTTGTCAGGTTCTCCAAGAGGAAGAACAAGGCTATTAGATGCCTCGCGGCCGTTTTCCAGGAGCTTGATTTTGTGGGTGTGGCTGCCAAGCTACTGGAACTGGGGGTCTGGATGGAGAAGGCCCAGTCCCAATCCGAGCAGGTTTGGAGATCTCAGCCCCGGCTCCTGCAACCTGGGTTCCTCTGCCAGTCCCTTCATGCGTGAGGCTTGAAGCTGAATAGATAGAATTAGATAATTAGCTGAGTTAGAGTGATCAAATTCAATAAGTTTATAATCTTTTTCCAGAATACTTCTTCTTGAGTGTTTTATATCACATTTTATAAAAAACTTTCTTTTATTCCTCCAGCAATACTTCTAATGCTTTTGTATACTAACTAATTCAGGACCTTGCCATTAACAATCAGTAGATCATTAAACCTTTTTTTCCTCCCCCAGCATTTTCTCCTTTGTCCCAAACAGGAAGATGGCTGAATGATTCGGCAAAAGATCCTGTTAACTGACTCAACCATCTATAGACTTTCTACAATTTTTTTTAACTCTCCAACTTGATTTTCTCATTTCATCAATGCCGTTGGCTCAAACTGTGACTCCTCTCATATGGAGTTACCCAAAACAATAATGATTTTGTTGAGGGTTTCCGTTTGTTTTGGAACTACACCCAGTGGCATTTAGCGCTTACTCCTGACTCTGTTTTATGGGATCACTGCTGTCTGGGTTCTAGGAACCATATGGAGTACCAGGAATCAAATCCAGGTTGACTGCATGCAAGGCAATCTCCCCAGCCAGTGTACTGGGGAGAGGGTGTACAGAGTAAGCCTCAGGGAGGGGGTAGCCCCAATCTAAAATTATTGTTTGGTGCCACTATACACATGTCTGTTCCAAAGATTTCCTTCTGGGAGTCACCCAGTAGTAGACAGAAAGCTTTCAGTTTGGAAATATCTGTAAAGGTGGATCCCCAAAGCATCTCAGTGATAAATCTACTTGAGCATAAATTGGTAAATTGCACATTGCAGGAGAAAAATATGGGGTAATTCTCCAACTAATTCTACATTTTCTCTTCCTTAGAAAACCAGAGTTGGAAATAAGATTGACTTATGAACGCTATTTTTTGCTATCATAAAAGGAATATATTTTCACAATAGTCTGCATTCTCAGTTCCTCCAATGTTTCACTTGTCATATTATTTCAGTGCCATCATTCTATTAAAATTGCTATCTCAGAGGTCTGTTATAACCAGAAATTGAGAATGCCAATATTGTTTATTTCTTGCTACTCTGAGTGACTTTAAAGAATATGATACTGCTCTACTTAAGGCCTCTACGATCCCAATCCATAAAAATTCCCACACATCATTTCTCTTTCAAAAATCTCTTTTCTACAGTTTGGTTTAACTGAAATCTTTTCAATCCAAAACAATTTTTCTTTCTATCCTTACCCATAATCTCCAATGACTCGATATTGCTCCCCAATAATTGTATGTACAAGTAACCTTTAGTTATCACCTTTATGCATGGTTCTCAAATATTATAATGCATTAAATATCCCAAGAATATATTTAGAAAGGCATATTCCTAGATCACATACCTCAGAAAATATAATTATATCTGAAATAAGGGCCACAGATTTTTTCTAAAAATCCAGGACAAGGGACTGGAGCGATAGTACAGTGGATAGGGCATTTGCCTTGCATGCAACCGACCCAGGTTTGATCCCTGGCATCTCATATGGTCCCTTGAACACTGCCAGACGTAATTCCTGAGTTCAGAGCCAGAAGTAACCCCTGAGCATCGCCAGGGATCCAAAAAGGAAAAAAAAAAACAATCCCAGGACAAGTAATACTTCTATAGAGACAGTCTCAGATAATCTCAAGAAATACTAACATTAACTGTTTATGCTTCCAAATATAAATCACTGATGTTTTAATGATTCCCCTGACTGCAAGACCTGTTTCTGTGTTGGTACTTCATATCTCCATTAGAAAAATGCAATTAGACAGTCTGGAAACAAATTTTATTACATCAACCCCCAAATATGATTTACTTTCTTCATTGCATTTTTTTGTCTAAAACAAAATAGCATTAGCAACTTATTTTAGAAACTAGGGATTCTCTTCACTTGTACCCAATATCACATGATCGTTTTTATCTCCAAAGTATTCCTCATTTTTTCCTTCTTCACCATTTTTTCATCATTGTTTTTAGGGAAATTTACCTTTTGTTTTGTTTTGTTTTGTTTGTTTGGGGGCCACACCTGGCAATGCTCAGGGGTTACTCTTGGCTCTGCATGCAGGAATCATGTCCAGTTGTGCTTGGAAGACCAAATGGAATGCCAAGAATTGACCCATGGTTGGCCGTGTGCAAGATCTTACCCACTATATCATCTCTCCAGCCCTCCAGGGTAATTTGAATAACCTCTTGAATTCTCTACCTCTAGTCTCTCTCACTCCTAGTCTTCCTGTCCTCCACACTGACTAATTTGTTCCTAAAAGGCAGGTCCAACAGCTTCAGTGACAGCATAAGGTAATGAGTACATATTAGGATGTGGGAGGTCTATAGTCAACCCCATCATCATCTGATATTCAACAGAATCCCAGAAGCAGCCCCAAGCACAGACAAAACATTTCTTGTGCTCTGAAGGATAATGTCCCCCAAAAGAAATCTTCAAAATATACAAAGTAGAATAAAATACCTAAGGAGAACAGCACAATATTAAGAAAGAAAGCCAAAACAAAAGAGAAATAAAGCAAGCCTTTACTGTTTTCTTTGTGTTAATAATAACTAATGTACTTTTTATTTTTTCAAAGCTGTTCATGATTGGATTTCAGACATACAGCTTTGAAAAAATAAAAAATAAATTTTAAAAAAGATAAAGTAAAAATAAAATAAAATAAAATAATAATAAACCTTCTATATACATTAACAATTATTTTATGACAAATACATATTTAATACAAAAATACTTATTGAGAGGAAAAAGGTTAAAAATTTTAGTAAAGTCTCATTAGACTCCAAATAAGTAAAAGGAGAATGAAGTGAAAGTACTGTTATTAGAAAAAAACGAATATATCACCCCCCTTATTTGTGAGGGCACTGTTCCAAGACTCTCAGTGGATGATTGAAACCAGAGAGAGCACGGAGCTCTCCGTAAACAGTAGGACTTTTCCACCAAACATATATACCTGTTATAAAATTTTAATTTAGAGTTTAATATTCTTTGAGAAGAATATAACAAATCATAATCTAGAACAACTATAAGAATACATTATAATGAAAATTTGTAAATGTGGTTCTTTCTGTCTCCTCAGTTATTATAGCATAGATATAATATTGGAATGTGATTGATAACAGATAACAGAAACTATAAAAACAAAGTTGCATATAAAAGGGGTGGGGTAACTACTGTTCTCACTAATGTAGAATTTTCTATTTAATAAAATTATCCTTCATAAATTAAAAGGAAAACTTAAAAAAATAATAACTTAAGTAGGCAGGAAGTGATAATACAGCAGGCAAGGTGATTTCCTCACATGTGGCTGACCTGGGTTTGATCCAAGCTATTCCATGTTATCCCCTGAGCACCACCAGGAGTAATTTCTGAGTGCAAAGCCAGGAATTTCCTCTGAGCATTGCCAATTGTGAACAACAACGGTCACTGTCACTGTCATCCCATTGCTCATCGATTTGCTCAAGCTGGCACCAGTAACATCTCCATTGTGAGACCTGTTGTTATGTTTTTGGCATATAGAATATGCCATGTATAGCTTGCCAGGCTCTGCCATTCGGGCAAGATACTCTTGGCAGTTTGCCGGGTTCTCTGAGAGGGGTGGAGGAATTGAACCCGGGTCGGCTGCGTGAAAGGCAAATGCCCTTGCCACTGCGCTATCGCTCCAGCAACAACAACAAAAAGAAATACTAATGCCCTAGAATATCAAGAATTTTCTCTACCTGCTGGGGTTGAAACAATAATACAGAAGATAGGTTGTTTGTCTTGCATGTGACTAAACCAAATTCAATTTTTTTTTCACAGCATATGATTCTCTGAGGCCCTAGGAGTGATCCCTGAGCACAGAAAAGTAGTAAGGCATTACCAGGTGGGGCTCTATTTTTTTTTTTTTCTTAACTCGCATCTAGCCTCGGTTCCAAACTTCTTTCAGTATCACATGTCCAAGAGGAAACTTGCAGGCTGCTTACCCTTTCTTATTGCTAGACTTCAGGCTTAGTTCTCTGCCACCAAAAATGTCCTTTATCTAATCTCTATATGTTGCAACGCATTCCAATATTTCAAATTATAAAATTTTAATGATATACGCCAACAAAGGAATTTTAAGATTCTTCATACTGAAGATATTTTCCTTTATGTGTTCATTAAACAAATACATTTACATCTTCTGTGCTTTTCCAGGTCTTGCTTAGGAACTGACAGTTCAATCTTGGTTAAGACAGATTCTGGAGGCCAAAGTTCAGTAGATAGGTCATTTGCCTAATAGTGGCTCACCTGACTTCAATCCCTGGCACCACATACGGTCCTCTGAGAATTGTCAGGAGTGCTCCCTGAACACAGTCAGGAGAAAGTCCACAGCAAAAACAGATATTACCCAAACACCAAAAATAAAATAAAATAAAACCAGATTTTGTGCATTTGTGTTTGTTGTGTGTGATGAGGGGAAAACAAAGGAGAAAAATTTTAAAGGACGAAATTCCTCTTTGGCAGGGAGTGGGCACTGTGCACTGAGCTGCTCAATAAACAAAGCTAAAAAATACACGTGTTACTTTGAATAATTAATTAGGATAAGAATATTAGATATTGTAACTAGAAGACCAAACAATGATCTAGTAAATTAAAGAAGGCTTAAGTTGCTTCACACTAATTATGTGTTGCTCAATGACAAAATATGTTCAGAGAATTTCATTGCTAGGTGGATTCATCACTGGGGGAAGGTCAGAGAGGGTACTTACGGTGACAACAGGAGAGCCTACTACACATCTCATGGCAGATCCTGGCAAGCTACCCGTGGCGTATATGTCAAAAACAGTAACAATAACAGGTCTCATTCCCCTGTCCCTGAAAGAGCCTCCAATTGTTGGGAAAGACGAGTAAGGACAGACTGCTAAAATCTCAGGGCTGAGACAAATGGAAACATTACTGGCGCCCTCTTGAGTAAATCAATGAACAACGGGATGACAGTGATACAGTGATACTACACATCTAGACTATACACGATAGCCTAATGATCCTAAGCTGACAAGCCTACACAGCATGCGACAATATTGAATAGAGTCCTAACAACATTTGTCTGAACACATCCAGCTATGTAAAAAAAAAAAAAACTGTGGAATGAAAGAATAAACTAAAAGAAACACCGATATAAGGGCACTTAGCAAGCATGGAGCTCTCAGAACTGGGAAGGAAGTGTGAGGTTGGTTAAGTAAATGTGAAGGCCGAGGACATGACTGGGCACTAATGCAATCTTTATAAGCACTATACACTCCAGCCATACTAAATGTGTTGAAATACTTATAAATTAACTCTCGCTTAGTGTTACAGTTTTACTTTACACAGCTTTTTAATTATTCAATGCATTGACTCTTTTATAACAAAACTTCAAATTTATGGTGTAGCCATACAAAATTGTTTTCCTAATATTCTTGCTATATTAGGTTTTATTCTACATAAATTTTGTTTCCTTTTCAAACTTTTTTTTTTGTTAGAAGTGAAGACGGGACCAGGTAGGCCTTACACACAGCTAACCTAGGTTCAATCCCTATCACTCCTATAAGCCCAGATAGAGTCAGGAATTAACCCTGAGCATGGCTGGATATGGCTAAATAAATAGATAAGTTAAATGGGGGTGGGGGGGAGATGGAAAGTGAAGACACGGCAGATGGGGCATAGTTTAATGACTTTAATGCATGCTTTGCCTATGGGAAACCTATTATTGACCTCAATAACTCCATGTAACCAATTATTAACATTAGTTGTATATTGTGCATCCTTAGGGACCCTGGAAAATAAAAAGACAAGATTAGACTAAGCAAAAGAAATATGACCTATCAAGAGAAAGAGTAAGTAAGTAATGTATGGGACTGTTGTTGGTGAAAAATGTGGCCATGTTATGCTGGCTAAAATGTCAATAGCCAATAGAAAATGGGAACCCGTTGTATCTGCAATCTACTGTTGACCAGAACATCATGAGAATCCAGCACATGTCAGTCATTAGAAATGATTCAATGGACTTTAATTCACAAAATATCCCAGGAATCCAGGCTAGCCATGTAACTATGCACCACCTGGCATTGTTATGATTGACATCATGGTGCACTCGTATTATGGCAAATAAAGACAAAAATTATAGATAATGTATGACCTTTGTCTGTGTCTATAACATATACCAAGATTGTCTACACTTAGTTTCCACACACATCTTCTAGGCAAGAATGAAGACACATAGTTACATAATGCTGTAGGGGACTGGAAAACAATTTAGTTATGCAGAAGATTGAAAATGTTTGTTTTTTAATTGACTCAGTACTTTTCATAACATACTTTCTAGCATCCTCTGTAGTGAGGCCCACATATCAGATTGGTTAAAGACTTATGTCAAGGGGGCCGGAGCGATAGCACAGCGGGTAGGGCGTTTGCCTTGCACACGGCCAACCCGGGTTTGATCCCCGGCATCCCATATGGTCCCCCAAGCACTGCCAGGAGTAATTCCTGAGTGCAAAGCCAGGAGTAACCCCTGAGCATCGCTGGGTGTGACCCAAAAAGAAAAAAAAAAGACTTATGTCAACAGAGTAGAGTGGGTGAAGAGAGAACTTCCATACCGTCAGTATATATTATGGTAAAGCAGTCTGGCTTCTAGAATAGGCAGCTGCTGCTGTAACTTCTGATTACACAGTTCCCTCTTTTGGCAGATTCTGGCAAAGGCTGAGACATCATTCTTGAGCCAGCGTAACATGATGACGCATTTATTTCTGATTCTATAATGAAATTTCTGATTATGGCAGAGATGGCAATTCCCTTGGCCCAATTCAGCTGCACAAATTTGGAAATACTTCCTGGTATCTCAACAAATGGTTTTTCTTATGCTTTCAAAGTGGTTCTGTGAATCTCATAATAATAACTCCTGATTTGCTTAGGTAAAGAGGGTTTTGTTTTCGGTAATGGAACTCTCAGCAATACACTTTCTTCTCTCCTTTTTTAACTTTAGGCAGTATTGCAGTATAAATTACATATGGAATTAAAATATATTTAACGTATAGTATGGTGATTTGATATATATTGTAAAGGGATCTCCCAATTTGTTAATACATTTATCCTTCACATAGCTACATTCTTTTCTTTGGGTGAGAATATTTAAACTGTACTATCTTAACAAATTTCAGTTTATGCAATACAGTGCCATCAGCTACAAATGTTTTCTCCTTTAGCTGAAATTTTACACTCTTTTACCACTCTCTTCCTTGACCTATTCACCAACACATGCCTGGTCACTACTTTTCTCTCTATTTCTATAAATGCAACACTTTTTTTATTGTGTGTAAGTAATGCAATGTGGCAATTTGACATGTCCGGCCCATTTCATAAGAAAAAATTTATTTTCCAGGACAGAGAGATAATGCAGCAAGTAAGGCATTTGCTCTGCATGAGGCCATCTGGGACTTGATCCCCCACACCATATGTGATCCCCTGAGTGCTGCTGGGAGTGATCCCTGAGTCCTGAGTCAGAAGGAAACCCTGAGCACCACTGGATGTATTCTTTCCACTTAAGAAGTTTTCCACCTCTCCCAAGTCTGAAATCTCTTTGGAGATATCCGATTCATATTCTTATGATGTGCACAAAGTTTACATTAAATTCTAAAATATATTTAATAAGAGATGTGCTAATAGGTAGATTTCCAAAGTCTAAGACAGAGTAATCAGACTTTTAATATTTCCTGAGAAATTTTAAATATTAACTCTAACTTTAAATTCTTACTACCTAATTTCCCTTAATTACATACACCCAAGGAAAATATGTTATCCCAGAACTTAGAAGGAAAGAAGCAAGAGTGTGAAAGAGAGAATGAATAAGTTGAGCCATAACAGGTACTAATATAGCAACTTTATTTAAAATGATTTTAGTTTCTATCAAACTATCACCTAAGTGATAGTTTAGATCAAACTATCACTTAGGTGATAGTTTAGATCAAGTGAACTGGGGCATACAAGTTCCATCAAAATAGAGTAAAGTGAAGAACTGATGGAAGGATGAACAGTAGATATGTTATAGAGAGATAGTTAAATGTTAGTGTAATCGCATCAAAATGGTTTGTGTATGACAGCATGTTGCACATCACTTCAGCTTTGTTATATGGTTGAAAATTTCATAATAAAAATGCTGGAAAAAACAACATTCACTATTAATATGCCTAGGACCAGAAAGATAGTATAAGGGTAAACTGTATGCCTTCACATTGCCAGCCCAGCTTCTATCCTTAATACCACACAAGGTCTCTTAACCATCCCTGGGTGTAATCCCTGAGCACAGAATCAGGAATAATACCTGAGCACCACCAGGTATGATCCATGTTCATTTATGTACATAATAAGTTTATTTCATATGTAAGGAAGCTTAGTTCATGTTTCAAAACAAAAATTAGAGTCAAGAATAAGCTTTGTGTACTTCCAAGTTTGGTTCTCTCTTCCCTCCCCTAGAAACCCAAAAGACAGATATTAAAATGAAAGTAATATATTCATCCACAAAAAGGAGAGATTCATCTTGAGAAGAAAAAAAGACTTTTTTTATCCACTGTTAATATCATTTGTGCAAAAGGCAAATACAAAGTAAGTTCTGGCCTAGATTAGCACTTCCACTGAAAACTCAAGGGTAGAGTTGCAAATGTTGATAATAAACATTTGCTTCTCTAAGAAAGGACATTTCATCTACAGTTAAACAAAACTGTATAATCTGAGTCATGCAAGCTAACAGAAACTAGAAATTATTTTACTCTTTCAACAAATCCTGGCTTTCAGACCAATTACCTTATTGTAAAAATTGTGTCTTGGATGTCAGAAGTTGAAAAGTAGTTATTTCTTCCTCTTAACATTCCTGCTATTATGGTCACAAACCACTCCCAAATACATCCAGAGCAAGCTACATAATTTTTGGTCCAAATGCAGGATGAAAAGATGAAGCTGCTTGTTTGAAAACTATTGAGTTTAAGGTGGTGACAGCAGATTATTAAACCAACTATGGGGCCTGTCCAAGAATAGGGCCCCATGCAAGTGCCTGTGAGGGAGCACAGCTCTGCTTCAACCCACTCCACTGATTCTTATAAGGTCAGTTATGTTTGTCACCTATTGCCCTGCAGTGCCTCCCTTTCAGTTAGACAGATACTGCCCTGAGGACATTCATGCCAGAGGATAATGTATTCGCATGCTCAGAAGCTCAGGAATTATATTGCCCACAATCTGCAGAGCAGTATGGGCCTAAACACCGATAACACAAATGACACTCTTCTCCATTTCAGTCAGTCACCACACAAAACTACGAATTTTATCATTCAGAAAGAGAGAGGGAGAGAGAGAGAGAGAGAGGGAGGGAGGGAGAGAGAGAGAGAGAGAGAATGAATTTGATTGGTCCCCAAATTTGTGACTCCTCAGTTTATCCCTGCTGTGATCAACCTCTAAAGGTGTTTTTCACTATTTAAACTTAATTTATTCAAAGCTCATAAGCAAACCAGTCATATTTATCTCAGATACAAGAATACATTTTATGAGTTATCAAATATACAAAACGTTGTTTTAAAATTGTTTCTATGACACAGTAAACCATTTACGGATCATAGTTTTATCCTGATTCACATATTACTGGAGGAAACACTAATGTCTGTAGAAGACTTGACTGTGTAGATCAGATAAACTCACAGGAACACTGAGCCATAACTGGGAATTTAGGAAATGCCTGATCTGTGGTTGATCTAATACCATATCCATTCTCAAATTCTCCTCATAGAGATGAAGTACTATATTCTCCACAGACACATAGATGTACTGACAGTGTAAGGAGTAGACCCCATGTCCTAGAGGCCTTGATTTCCAGTCCAATTAGGGTGTAAAATAGTTGGCCTATCCCGAGAGCAAAGTGATAAATGCTTCTGTCATCATGAGAGAAATCAGTGTCTAGTGAGTAACAGTAACTGTGACTCAGATTTGACAGATGACCTGTTAGCAATTACCCCTGTCACATCCCGTGAGCTCACACTATCGCCATTGCACATCTGCTCCAAAGAAATGCTCCATGTCACTATGGTATGTTAGCACCTTTGCTAAGAGTCCTGGAGTGCTATCACTGTAAACTCTCTCTCTTCAGGTGCTTATAACAAGCCCATGCAAGTTCCATAAATTTATTCAGACACCTAGAGCACAAAAACTACAATTCAGAGAATTTGCTGAAACTTAAAAAAATTTGCAATGAAGAGTATTTGCTAAAACTTCAAAAACATCTCAAGTATTCACAACATTTTATCCAAGTAATAAGAAATGTTTACAATGTTTGAATAATTTGGCAGTACCTTTACAATCTGAAAATTGTGTGTGCATTCTGCAAAAAGCTTGTCATTCTTTTTCTATATACAACAAACCTTCAGACCTCTTGGCCTTGAAAGTGATTTCACTTTGTCATTGTCTTCCTTTCTGACTGGGAGTGAATGTTCCTCTGTCAGCCACTGTTACTGAGGGAGAACAATTCATATCAATATGACCAAATTGCGTGAAATGTGACTAGAAGGAAAAAAAAGCTTACTTAGAAACTCACCATCAAACAATGCTGATTCACTGCCATTTTATTACTTCTCCATGTTTTTTGCCCCAGATGGATTAGAGGCGCTTTTCTTAGGAAAACTATGAAAAAAACATTATCTCAGAATATAGTTTTCATAGTCTAAGAAATGCATTCAAAAGATTTCTGTTAAGATTAGTCCTCTTAAGGTGCTATTTTAGTTTATTTAAGTTTATTTATATTATTATTATTATTAGTTTATTTAAGGTGCTTTTCAATCATCAAAAGCACTGACATGAAATGATGTGGAAAAAAATAGTTTCCAAAACAATATATCACCTATTTACTCATGTTTATATAGGTTGCCATATTAGTTTAACTTTACTTATTAACTTTACTATTCGTTTTATTCTTTATCATATAGTTGTTTTACTTTTTGGAGCATGGAGGCACACCCTTACAATACCCAGGAAGGCTGGAGGCACCTCTCAATAAGTCTCACCAGTGGGGTAAAAACACGTGGCTGCTTCAGCGCAAGTGGTGCAAGGGATAAACTAGAGTCAGCTACAAATACAAAGTGTGTCTATCCACTTATAAGCAAATTTCATAATTTCATCTCTCCTAACAGCTGCATGGTATTCCATTGTGTAGAAGTACCATGTAGAGTATCATGCTAAGTGAAACGAGTCAGAAAGAGAGGGACAGACATAAAAGGACTGCACTCATTTGTGGAGTATAGAATAACATCACATGAGGCTGACACCCAAGGACAGTAGATACAAGGGCCAGGAGGATTGCCTCACAACTGGAAGCCTGCTTCATGACCGGAGGGGAGGAATCAGATCAAATAGAGAAGGGATCGCTAAGAAAATGATGGCTGGAGGAATCAGTCAGGATGGGAGATGTGTACCAAAAATAGATAATGGACCAAACATGATGACCTCTCAGTGTCTATGCTGCAAGCCATAATGCCCAAAACGTAGAGAGAGAGTATGGGGAATATTGTCTACCATGGAGGCAGAGGGAGAGGGGAAAGTGGGGATTATTGGTGGTGGGGAATGTGCACTGGTGGAGGGATGGGTGTTTGATCATTGTGTGATTGTAACCCAAACATGAAAGTTTGTAACTATCTCACAGTGATTAAATAAAATTTTAAAAAAAATACAAGGCGTATGTGTGCCTTACTGCTTGGACTATTTCTCCAGTCCTGATTTTCAAAACTTTGTCTCTTGACATTAAACTTGACCATAGATTTATTTTGTCAAATATGATACAAGAAGAAACGGAGTTTTCCAGGTTTACTCCTGTGCATTTGTCCTTGCCGTGAGAAAACTTTTTTCTGCCTAGGCCAAACCTTGAAAGAACAAGAGAAGCATAGAGTAAGTAAAATAAATAAATAAATAGATATAATAAATAAATAAAACTGCTCTAGCTGACCCAGGAACAATGAGCAGTGTGATCTCAGGCCCAGAAACCTGAAGCTGTAGCTATAGCAAAACCAAGGCTATTATCAAACTCCTGAAGTCTATGTCAAAAACAGGAATTAGACATAGCTGAAATAAACCCACTTGAAGTCTTCCTGAAATCCAAAAGAAAACTGAAAAATAAGCTTGAGTTGGAAGGTAGACATTGTTTCCACTTGGGAAAAGAAAAAAAAAAACAACAGATGAAAAATGTTAGACATTTATTAAGTTTGCACTGAAAAGTTGACCACCATCACTTCTGAAATAGTAGTTTTTAAATTCTTCACATTATGGAAGTTTTTCTATATATAAAAATCAGAAGATCCTCAACTTTTTTGAAAATACCCCACTTTAGATAACCCGCATGTCTCACTTAGAATCAAAATGTTAATTGCCCAACATAAAATGCTTTTGTCTGAGATGAGATCCAGAGCAGCCATGCACTACACGGGCCCTCTGCTCCTTAAAGACTATGATCCAGGAGGTCTACTAACCCATTTTGGCACACAGAGACTTATAGAAATGCACCTAGACTGTGAGCTGAGCTATGACCCCATGCCGCCCGGGAAGGAGGAAGGATTTTCTTTCCCAGCGTTTTCTTTCTATGGGGAAAATAGCAGCAGCAGCAGCACCAGTGCCCATGTGGCGTCTGCCATTTTCTAGGACTCACAACCCAGAGGTACTCGCTTTGTAGTGACGTGGAGCGCAAAAGTTCATGGGATGGGAGTGTTACCGGCACACCCTCAGCCCAGATGAGATCCGGAGCAGCCGCACATAACACGGCCCCTCTGCTCCTTAAAGACTATGATCCAGGAGGTCTACTAACCCATTTTGGCATCCAGAGACTTATAGAAATGCATCTAGACTGTGAGCTGAGCTAAAACAACAGAAATCCAAAACCGTGTGGCCGCTATTGCGGCCGCGTGAGCTTCTATGATCTTCATTCTCAGCCATGGAAAACAACAAGTGATGCCTTTTCAGCAGGTTTGATTGTTGGGGGAAAATTCCAAATAATAATTGTCAGCTCTCTGTTGAAATGTTGAATGTATCCAAAGTATACAGAGAATAAAGTGAAGATCATTGGCCACTCAGTTGCGGGGTGGTAGGGAGAGGGGTATACTGGGGTTCTTGGTGGGGTAAGAGGCACTGGTGAAGGGATGGGGGTTTGATCATTATATGACTGAGACTTAAACCTTAAGACTTTGTAACTTTTTTTTTTTTTTTTTTTTTGCTTTTTTGGGTCACACCCGGCAATGCACAGGGGTCATTCCTGGCTCATGCACTCAGGAATTACTCCTGGCGGTGCTCAGGGGACTATATGGGAATGCTGGGATTCGAACCCGGGTCGGCCACGTGCAAGGCAAACGCCCTACCCGCTGTGCTATCACTCCAGCCCAAGACTTTGTAACTTTTGTCACGGTGATTCAATAAAGTAAAATTTTAAAAAATGCTTATGTCTTTTTTACTGTGATTTTGTAGTCTGGGACAAGAAACATTTTTCCAATTTACTAAGTAATGTGCAGTTTTTAATCTGTTTAGTTTATTCCTAAAGCAGAGACTAAAAAATTAAGGTTAGATAAACAAAGATCCTGACTTTTAAATAATTCCTATAAAAAGTATAAACCTTTGACCCAAATATCAAATAATTTTAATTATACTAATATTTAAACATAGGGCAGAATAAAAATAAATAAGGTAGCTCAATCGATTATTACATAATGTTTATGGTTTCATAATGCATTTTCTAATTAAAATATAACTGCTTCCCCACAAGCATTATCTCTTTAATAATTTAATTCAATCTGAGATGTATTCTAAGAATTCTTATTTGAGAAAAACCAGGATGTTTACTTAATACTGCAAGAAAACAAACTACACAAAAAGCTAATGAAGATTAAGAAATGATACATAATTAAAAATATTAAATTAAATATCTAAAAATTGATTGTGTCCTTGGAACAAATAACTATTTTCCATTTACTTCCTGTACTATAAGCAAAATGGCTTTAGCAGCTAAAAAAAAAAATCAATGTTTCATTACCTGAAGACCTTGCGAAGGATTGAGAATATTTTTCTGCTGTTGACATCTCATTAAGATTATTTAACAACTAAGCAATCCCTTTGCCTCCTTGGCGCTAAAAATTAATATTTTTTTCAAAATACAATCCAGAGTTTGGGAGAAAAAAATCCCATACGTTTTTGATATTGACCCAGTGTCAATATCTATCTTAGAAAGGTATGAAATCAAGGTAGAAAGATATTAAGTAATGTATGTGTTGAGTAAGAGGATAGGATAAAAATACATTAAGCAAAATGTAAAATCTCACCTTAGTGTGGCTATTAGATATGGCAAAGATGTGACATAAATATTCTCTTGTAAGAATATTTTTGTAATAATTGCTTATATACATTAATTGGATATTTATAATATATAGTTTTCAATGACAAGTATGTAGTGAAAGAATGAGGATTTGCTTATTATCTATTTCACCATTGAAAATAAAGAAATGTCCCAAGTCCTTTTAAAAAGAAAACAATAAATTAATCATTTTTTATTTATTTCATATGTAACTTCAGAATTACAGAAAGATGGAAATAACACGTAGAATTAGAATTTCAATGTTCACTTCACAGAAACTTTCCAAATGTTAATATTTTACCATAGTTGCTCTATCAATACACCTCTTAAGTGTTAGAACTGCCTATCAACATAGTTGAAGACATAATATTGTTTATAAAAATTTCAGTGTGTATATTTTAAAACAAGATAGTTACCTTACATAGTCAAAACACAATAATATCTGCAAATTAACATTATTGTAAAATTATCAGATTATGTTTAGACCTCATTGATCCCAACAGTGCTATTGATAGCAAAGAAGGATCTGTTTCCATATTACACTTAGTTATAATATATTTTAGTCTACTTTGATGTAGAAAATTTTCTCAGGAAAAGAATTTTAATTATTTTTTTAAAGTATATCTCATTTTATTTTAGACTACCCCTCTAAGATGATGTGGCTGCTATTCCCTTATGACTAAATTCAATATATGAATATAGGGCCAGATATAGTCCACAGATGATGCTTATTAAATAGTTATCTTAATGTAGCATAAGAAGCTTGTCCTATTAGTTTGCCTGATCATTGGTTATGTGTTTCTCACTTATTTAAAATAGTTTAAATATTATCCACTTTAAATTTACTGATTATTTATGTACTTTTAATTCATATTTCCTCTGGGAAGAAAGGTTGTGGTTGTGTGGTGTACCACTCCCCCCCACCCCACACACACACATACACACATAGGATGGCCTTTTCCTGGAATCAATTCTTTCTCTAAGATATCTTGATTCCTTTGAATAGAAAATTTAGAAAGTTATAAATATTGGGGTTGTTGATGAATCATTACTTTTAAGCATTCTCAGCAGGAAGTAAAGATAGAATCACACACACTCTTTTTCTATAACTTTATATCTCAAGATTTCTCATCCTCCTCATTGCTGCTAATTTAGGCAAGTAGATCTTAGCTGAATGATACGAATGGGATTTTGCTGTCCTCATTTTCATACAGATGTTTAAATGCACCTGTGGCTTCTATAAGAGGCTTAAGGTAATCCCACCTCCCAGATGTGATCCTCAGAAATGTCTTCAGAAATTGTCAAATTTCCGTGAAGGGAACATAATTCCCCCCAGCTGAGAACGACTAATGAATCTATTAAAAATAAGAAATTTGCACTGAAAAGCACAACTACAATCTGACTCCATAGGGTTCATTCTACTCTTCATTCTGTTTTCTGGGTTGACTCTCCTTTGACAATTAACAACCAAATAAAAAGGTGGTCTCCCTCCCACTACTCTATATTCACTTATTTGGGCTTCCTAGAACATTTTTCAAGCTTTTGTTGCTGTTCAGATCGGGACTGGGCCTCTTCCACCCAGATCCCGCATTTTCCAGTAGTTAGGCAGTCCCACCCACTAGCTGCCCCCAGCACCATGTAATCCATCAACGGCCAACATCCAGAGACTATAAAACCAAGCTCCCGGAAGCATGAGGCGGCTTTGGGGCTGCACAACATCTTATAACCTATTTCTCCCTCTTGAAGAAACTGGCGAGCTACTGAGAGCTTCCTGCCCACATGGGAGAGCCTGGCAAGCTCCCTGTGATGTATTCATATGCCAAATACGGTAACAATGATGGGTCTCATTCTCCTGACCCTGAAATAGCCTCTAATGCAGCACCATTGGGAAGGACGAGTAAAGAGAGGCTTTTGAAATCTCAGGGCTAAGAGTAATGGCTACATTACTGGGCCTGCTGGAGCAAATTGACTATCAATGGGACGATAGTGATAGTGATAGTGATTGTTTCGTAAACTCAAACCTCTACCTCCAACAAAAGTTAACTCTTAATATGTCATTGTCTTGATCAGCATCTTAGGAGATAATTTTATGATTTATTTTTTATTTTTCTTATTGTATCCATTATATGTTATATTATATGATATTAAATCAAGTTCTCAATTCTAGAAGAACTTTCACTTGACTTTAGTTTACTAATTTGCTGTGTTCTTGAATTCTTGTCACAAATAAAATTTTATTAGGAACTTATGCTTCAACATTTACCGGTGATAGTACTCCATTTTGTTTATGCTGTTAATATTTGTACTGCTATATTTATTCATAAAATAAACTATACTGTGATGTCTTTATTTCTATAGAGAAATTATTCACACCCTCTGTATTCTTACATGTTAGCTCTTGATAATTTTTCCAAGGAAAATTGTTCTGTTGTTCACTGCTGGATATTTAATAGCATCAAGTTTGGCAATTCTATTTCCTTATGGAATTAACCATTTAGTTTCATTTTAGCTTATTTGCAGAGCTTCAAAGCAACCTTGTAGTTTTTAATTTTTGTATCATTATTTACATTTTATCATTTCTTATTTTGATACTTGTGCATTCTCACTTTGTCTTAACATGTAGCTGTTGCAGTTTGTGCTAATCAAGTCATAGTTAACATGTTAAAGTATTCAAATTTGTAAATTTATATATTTAAAATAATCTATTTTAATTTATTGATTGAATTTAGTTTTGCTATCCTTCCATTGTTTCCCATTATTTTTCCTTTGCTTTCATCAGATTTAATTAATCTTTAATTAATTAAATATTAATTTAATTAATTTAGGATATTAATACCTTCTATTCTCAGGTATTAATACATCACTTCAATTTTAATCTATGTATTATAATAGTATTAAAATTATATTGTTTCACGATCATTAAGAAAACCCAGGAATTCTAATATATAGTGATTTCATTCATGTTATTTTTTTTTAGAAAATCTTTAAACTTTATATTTCTTCCTAGTTTAACTCATTTTTTTATCGAAACTGTTTTAAATTTCTGAATGGATTTAAGAAAAATTTATGGGGGGGGGACATTTTGGGACCACACCCAAAGGTGCCTGTGGGCTTCTAACTCTGCTCAGTGGCCATTCCAGAGTGCTCAGTTGACGATAGGTAATGCAGGGATTGAATCTGGGTCAGCCACCTACAAGACCAGTGCTTTAACACTGATATTATCTCTCCTTTCCTGCAAAATGATTGTCTGCATTTGTTTTATGGTTTGGAACCATACTTGGTAGTACTCAGGGTTTGCTCTTCACTCTGTTTTCAGGGATCATTCCTGACAAATTTTGAAGGACCATATGTGATGCCAGAGATCAAAGCTGAGTCAACTGCATTCAAAGCAAGAAACTTACCTGCTGTACTATCTCTCCAGCCCCAAGAAATGATTTTTTAAAAATTTTACTCCACGAACATTTTGAAGTTTTCCTCTTATTAATATGCGACCAGTATTGATAAATGTCCCATATGTATTTCACAAGAGAGTGTGTTATTTATTACCAATATTTAAAGAAAATCAACATCATTCTAAAGATCTGCCTCATTGATTGCTTTTCAATCCTTATTTGTGTCCATTGGAATGTCTCTCACTTTATGGTAAGTAATTATTCTATTTCCATCCACATGATCTTCAAGACTGTTTATAAGGGTAACTCCTTTGTTATTAAGAAAGAGATATTTATAACTGTCATAGATAGTTTCCTATGTTTAGTTGCGTTTTTATTGTGAATGGTGGTTTTCACATTAAAATTTTTCTTCTTTTCAGCTTAAGTGCTACATTTATTTGACTTTCACTTGCTTGATACAGTATCTTTTTAATTTTTTTTGTTGTTGTTGTCAAAGCACTGTGATTTCCAAAGTTATTCAGTTGGGTTGTGTGTGTGTGTGTGTGTGTGTGTGTGTGTGTGTGTGTGTGTGTGTGGTGGTGGTTTTTGGGCTGTTTAGGTCCACACTAGAGGATGCTCAGGGATTATTCCTGGCTCTGGCTCTGAATTCAGGAATCACTCCTGTCAGTGCTTGGGGGAACATATGGGATGCTAGGAATCGAACTGGGATTGGCTGCGTGCAAGGCAAACTCACTCCCTGCTTGTACTATCTCTCCAGTCCCAGTACCAATATATTTGTCTGTATTTGTACTGTTTTATTGTCCTGTGCACAGTTACAATTTTTTTTCAATTTTAGAAATCACTGTGACTCTTTTGTATAGAGTTTAATCTTATTAAGAAATCAAATTTAAAGCCTTTTTTTAAAAAAAATAAGTTAAACCCAGTGCTAAAAGAGATAGCATGTAGCTATATAGAGAAAATATGAATAGCAATAACCAGCTTGCTTCATAATCAAGGCACCCATTTTTTTATGAAATACTAGCACATTTTTAATGTTTTACATAATGATTACACTCCACTTTTAACTTCCAAAAATTTTGACAAAATCTGTGAAAATCATGCTGTGTTATTCACCACATACACCCACCCCTCGTGGGTTTTTTTGTTTCTTTTATTCAAGATCCTAAATATATTGACCTCCTTTGAGTTTTATCTCCTTCACTATCTTCCTTTCTAAAGATACTTCCTCCTTTCTTTAATCTCACTTCTCTTGCCTGGAGCATTCCTCTCCTAACAGGACCTCTTCCACTTCTGGGTACAGCTTTAGTTATCTATCTACAAAGCAGAGTTTTCAACTACTACATAATTGTGTAACATGAGGTTAACTTTTTTTTTTAATGGTGATGATTATAGAATAGTCTTAGCTTTGAGCAACCTACCTTTTCGTCTCTTCATTATTCACAGAGACTGATGAGAAGTGTAGAAGTATAGTAAAATCTCACTAAGAATTTAATTTTATGCTAACATTATTTGGAATATATCTGTTGGGACCTCTCTGGGCAGTGTTTGTAGGTGGGCCCACAGAGACTACAGAGCTGAAACGTTTATGTTGGTAGTGCTGTAAACTTTGGTTGGTGGTATTGGTCCACCATGGCAACACCTCTAGATCTGCCACTCTCTGTGTGAAGCCCACTGGGTCACGTCTAGTGGTTTGGTGGGAGATTTGAGTGCCAAGGACTGAATTCAGAGTAGGCCTGTGCTATACTCCTCGATCTATGCCCCGAATACTATTAAGTCAAATTTAAAGTATTTGCTCCTTTCTAATCATATTAGAATCATGAATTTGGTTGTCTTCTCTTGATTCCCTGGCCACCCTACCCCCTTTGTAGCAAATGTAGAACAATTAGTGTTTATGCCACTGTCATTGCCTGGTAATCTATGGAGCAATCTGGGAACTCATGATTTCCCATGCTGCTGAACAATTTTCTTATTGTATTAGAAATGTGATTGCCAGTAAGAGGAAACCATAGGTATGAAACTATACTTCTCCTAAATAGAAGAGAATGTGGTGACCACATTCAATCAGCAAAAGCTTTATAAAATCAGCTGCTTTTAAAAATTGTCACTCTTTCTAGTTCTCGTTGCCACTCTTACTTTACTGACTTTCATTCGTATGCATGTTTGCAATGTGGCCACTGCTGTCTCAGGTTCAAGGCAAAAGCGGAGAAAATGGGTCCATTCTGTCACTTACCTGTTTAGTCAAATTTAAAGAAATCTATCTAGAACGTGAACATCAGCATTCAATAATATATCATTGGCCAGAGTTGTGTCACACGGCCCCTCCATGTGAAAAGAGGGCCTTTAAAAGTATTAAGGATTTTTTTTCAGTCTTCTATAAGGGCTGGAAATGAATAGCTTAAGAGTAAATGTGAGCTGTTTGTCAGCAGAGTATCTGCAGCATTTGCATTTCTTTTATGCACTTCATAGCCCTTTAGTAGATTTTTGATGACTTGAATTGACAGTTTGGTTAGACCTATTTAATAATATATATGTAGGAAATATTTGTTCATGTTTCTAAAAAATCAATAATTGTTTAAACTTAACAGTTTGTAATTTAAGAAGAATAGAGTTAGCACACTCTATCTTAAGAATCTTTTAATGATGTATCAGGCAGTTTCATTCTTAGAGAAAATAAGAGGCCAAAATTTAAACTCATTTTACCAAAGGAGACACATAAAATAGAGAACATTGGCTACATCTCACTTTTCTGACCAGTTTATTTCGCACTTGTAATACCTTTCTCTTATGATTATTAAAATTCCAATGGAGTAAAATACAGTGATCTCCTTGTTAAGTTCTCAGTAAATGTCAGACTTAACTACTACCTTACCAGGGATAGTGATTTTCCAAGTAGAACAGTATCACAAACAATATGACAAACTAGGCATTATTACCACCATTTTACAAATGAGAAAACCGAAGCTAATTTTACAAATGAGAAAACTGAATAATTAAATAACTTAACCACATAGCTGATGAATATAGAGACCAGTACATTAAGCACTATCAATCTGATTCCAAAATCTTATACTTAAGCCTTCCTACATTATACTTCACAATCACTATTTAAATCCTAATTATTAGATGATCAGTCACACAGGAAACTGTTCTCTATGTCACGTCTATCTGTTCTAAATTCTATTTCTACACCATCTTTATTTTATTGTTACCCAAAGTTTTAACCTTATAGCTGTAGCTGTAGCTGTAGTTGTAGCGATAGCGCAGCGGGTAGGGGTAGGGTGTTCACCTTGCAAGCAGCAGGCCCGGGTTTGATTCCTCTGCCCCTCTTGGAGAGCCCGCCAAGCTACCGAGAGTAAATTGCCTGCACAGCAGAGCCTGGCAAGCTATCTGTGGTGCATTTGATATGCCAAAAACAGTAACAACAAGTCTCACAATGGAGACGTTACTGGTTCCCGCTCAAGCAAATAGATGAGCAATGGGATGACAGTGACAGTGATACCCAAAGTTGGACATTAATATTAGCACAATCTCACAAAATTTGTGAATATGGGCAGTCTTTATATTTGTTCTTCATTTTTATTTGTTCTTTGCCTCAAAAGACAGGGATTTTAGATATGAACAGAACATATTTGTACTGTCCATCCACATGAAAATATTTTGTGTGTTTTTCTATTTTTTATTCTGTTTATGTCATCTTATTTTCATGACAGTGTAAATACTTTCAAGATTTAGATGTGCAGCGTAACCTCTCCATAACTACTACCAATGTGTGAATATCTATCATATCTCTTTTGAGTTAATTTTGTTTTATAAACCAACTTTTTTCTACTAGCCAAACTAAACATAAAAAAATAAATATGACACAAATTGCCAATATCAGGAATGAGACTACATGGAAGAAAGTTTTGTATATTAAAAAGATAATAAATGAGTTAAAGCAAACATACATATAAGATAGGTGAAATGGACCAAATGATAAAAAGATACAACTGCTAATGTCTATGTATGAAAAAGTAACCTGAAGAGGCATCTATTTCATTAAGTTTAATTAAAAACTCACAATTTTCACAAAGAACTGTCTAGCCTATTAGGCTGGTGAAATCTATCAAATGTATAATATGTCAATAATAACAGTTCTTTAAAAACCCTTTGAGAAACTGAAAGAGATGTGATTCTTCACATTTTATTTATAGGACCACCAACTTCATGCTAAAACCAGAAAAATACAATAGAGGAAAGAAAACTGTAAACCAGTGTATCTCATTTAAAGTATTAGGATAGCAATTAAAATAATATTTTAAAAAAATAAATTATGACAGCTAGGTTTATGGCACAAGGGGGATGGAGTACATATCTGGCATGTACAAGGCTCTTAGGTTGATCTTTGGAAATGCCTTGACTCCTTAATTTACTGGGGTGACCCTGGAGCCACCCAGCACTACTTAGTCCTAGCACCTCAGCTCTGAGCCTGAGCCTCAGCACTGAACAATCAGGCACACCAGATGGGTACTTAATGGTATTGTCCTTCACACCACGAGCATGCTCTGGTGGTCCAGTAAACAAATGCAATTACTCATGGCCAGCGGAAAGCAATACAATGAAAGTTTGGTTACACATTTGACAATCAGTCAATGTAATTAACCACATCAGCACATCAAAGAGGAAACCCACAAAATAGATGCAATATAAGCATTTCATATAATTTCATATCACTTTATGATAATTTACTTAAAAACAAACTCTTGGTGAACCATGAAAGGAACTGCTGTTAATTAGAGGCTTTTGAAGGGGCTAAAAAGACAGTATAGTGGGCATAGCACCCCATGTGCTATGGCACCCTGGCACCCCATGTGATTCCCCAGATTCTGCCAGGAATGATCCTGAGCACCACCTTGTTTGGCCATCTCAAATGAAAACAAACAAAAAAAGCAGTGAGAAAACCCCTCACAAGGGTGGAAGATTTAAAGAGTTGTCCTTAACAACAAAATCAAGGCAAGAATTTCATATCTTAGGAAGAATCCTGGTCTCAGGCAACACAACTCTGGAGAATGCTCCAGACCCCAGACCGAGCTGATATCACCGGGGTGCCCCAGATGGGGGAGGTGCAGTCTCCTCGCCTTCTCCAGATGAAATTCCAGCAACCATAAGCTTCTACAAGCATGGCTCTGGTATGTGGGGACCAGCATTATTTCTCCAAACCATGCAGCCGGTTACATGGCTGTGCGACCTCTCTTGATGTACAAAGTGAGTAATGGAAAATATATGACCTAGCATCTAACTCTAGAAGACAGGTTCAAATGGTTGTGTTGAATATCCAAGCTAAATATAATGCCCAAAACTATAGAGAGAGCCTCAGAGCAAACAAACCAATTTCGGAACTCAGTGGTTTCTTGCAGAAATGCCTCTAGACTGTGAACTGAGCTACTACCCTGTGCCAGCCCGGGAGGGGAAAGGTTGTTGTCCCTTGGCTTTTCCTTTTGGCGGCAGCATGGTGACTGAATTCTCTCAGAGCCCATTAGACGAAGGTAAGAGTTTGCAGTGACGGGGTGCATGGGAAATCTCGGGATTGGGGGGGCGGTACCAGCGCCATTCCCTGCCCAGATGAGACCCCGAGCAACTGCCCACTAATGGCTCCTTCGCTCCTGAACAGCCATGATCCCAAAGGCACACAAACCAATTTCAGAACACAGTGGCTTTTGGCAGAAATCACTCTGGACTTAAGTCCAGCTCCACTCTGGACTTAATTACTAAAATACCAGAAATCCATAATCATATGCTCTTTATTATCAGCAATAGAAAACAAATTATCAAATGAGGCCTCTTGGGTTGGGCAGGTCTGATTGTTGGGAGGAAATTCCAAATAATAATATTGTGTTTTCCGTCCAAACATTGAATGTAATCAAAGTAAAGAGAAAGTAAAGTGAAAAATCACCTGCCATACAGGCAGAGTAGTGAGTGGGATGGGGGGTATACTGGGGTTCTTGATGGTGGAACATGTGCACTGGTGAAAGGATGGGTGTTTGGTCATTGTATGACTGAGACTTAAACCTGAAAGTTTTGTAACTGTTCTCACAGTAATTCAATAATTTTTTTTTTAAAAAAAGAATTTCATATCTTAGTTTTCTATCAGCATTGTAATGAGGTCTATCTTGACTAAGCTCTAAGTCAAGATAAGAAATGAAAATCAGAGTTGGACCAAAAAGATTGTTAGAGTAACATTAGGTTGTCCTTTCGTTTCCTGCTTAGGTTAACTGAGTTACACCTGCCACAGTGCTCCTGAGGCACACGCAACTCTACTGGGGCACACCCAATCCTCTGTGTTTATCTTTAACTTCTCCTTTGTGCTCTTCTTCCACTATCTATCAATCACAAATATTTCCAAATCAGACACTGTCACTTATAAAGCCAAATCTTTTGATGGCTCTGGATTTTGTAAATCTAAGTGAAATATTGCTTTTTTCCATTCTTTTATGTCCTTTGCATCTTTGTTTTACAACAAAGTTCTTTTTGTAAAGATAAGGGAAGACAGTAAATGCTATGTTTTTGTAACATGAGAGTTAATTAACTCTGAATCATATTTGCTCCTGGGCATCCATCATATTTACTTGACTTAAGCTTCAGCTGTCCTTAGGTTGACCTTATTTCCTAATACCCCCCAAAGCTTGGTCCCACCAAGGGAATTGGATAGACCCAGGGCAAACTGAAAACCTCCCTGGCTTCGAAAGTAATAGCCTAAGTGCCATAATAAGTATGGTAACTTAAGACAATGGTCATGGAACAAACTCTGTCATGACCTAAATAGAAGTAACTGAATAAGGACCCTGTTGGGGTGAGGAAAAACTAACATGGCCTGAGGACTGTAGTCTGGGAAGTATAAAGAGATATTACTATGAAGCCAGAGAGACCCTTTAAACTTAATCTGGGGTCTAGATTTAAGCCTATATCTCTTACTGTCTTCATTCAAAGTGACTATAAATATTGTTAATAAGTAAATTTAATATGCTTTTTAAAAATGGATTACCACCAAAGGAAAGGAGAAAGCAATATACCCTTAGATGGAAATTAGCCCTTGGGAGCATCTCCTAGAAGGAATCTAGAGTGCTCAGCCCCTAGATGATATTCTGTCCTTGGGTAAATATACAATTTTCTCTGAATGAAGGGCTTTACTGTTGTTTGTTTGTTTGTTTTTAATGTAATAGTACTGCTATTTATTCAACCATTGATTAAGCTGATTGAACAGGGCATGGATTCCACATTACTTTTTTAAAATTTTTTTAATTGGATATTCATGAGATAGACCATTACAAAGCTGTTCATAATTGGGTTTCAGTCATACAATGATTTAGTACCCATCCCTCCACCAGTGTACATTTCCCACCATCAATGCCCCCTGTTTCCCTACCAGCGTCCCCCAAAACCCACCCCCAACCCCCAGCCTCCCTATTGGAGGCACTTTCCTTCTTGTTCTGTCTCTCTCCTTTTCCTTTTGTGCATTATGGTTTTCAATGGAGGTGTTAAGAGGTCATGGTGTTTGTTCAGGGCATTTGGTATTTTTATCAGGCTGTAAGGCTGGAGTAACTTTTCAATTGGGTGGCAGCTTTGGGGTGTGGATGTCACTGCTGAGGCTTTCAGAAGTACAGGAAAGTGGGGGAAGATAGCCCATCTGAACCCTGAGAAAGTCCAGAGATTTCAGTCACATAATCCACATCCAGAATTTTCAACAGATTATATCTTGGTGAGATCCTTCCTGAGACAATGTCAGGCTGAGGGTATGGCAGTGATTTTGGATTGTGGAAGCAAGTGGCTGCCGGGGGCTCTGCCTGGGAGGGCACAGACTAACCCAACCCCCTCCGATTTACCCCAATCTGTTCAACCACGCACAAGTACAAGATTAACTGTGGTTTTTGATCTCTTTCCAGATTTATTTATGGATCTCTGAAGCAAGGCCGATAGTAGAGCTTACATCTTGACACTGGAGTTGGTTCATGAGGGTGACTGCCAATGAGTCCATGAGTATTGGGAAGTGGGGAAGGCAGCCCATCCTGACCCAGAGAAAGCCTGGAGATTTCATTCACAAAACCGTAATACCAGAATTTTCAACAAATTATGTCTTGGTGAAGTCCGTTCTGAGATGGTGGAGTCAGGCCAGGGGTATGGCGGCAATTTTGGATTGTGGAAGCAAGTGGCTGAAGAGGCTCTGCTTGGGCAGGCCACCAGGCCAAACTGCCCTCCTCCGATTTACCTTGACCTGTTTAGCCATGAGTGGGTTCAAGATTAACTGCAGCTTTTGATCTCTTTTAAGATTTATCTATGGATCTCTGAAAGAAAGCCAATAAATGAGGTTGTATGGCTGAGCCAGAGGTGGTTTGTGAGAGTGGCTCCCACATGCCTAATTTTTGGCCATTTAATCTCTTGGTAAACTGGTCCCAAGTTGTTGGGGTCCAGCCAAAGTCACAACAGCAATTTTGGGGTATCAGGAAGCCTGAAGGACTATCAAGTTGCTGATATACTTGCCCTTCAGGTACAGATTGACCTACTGGTGCACCATACCCCCAACATCTGTTTATTGTTTATGTTCATTGTTTTGTTCAACCACACCTATGTGTAGTTGCTATCCCCCCAACCCTTCACAATTTCCTTATAATTAATGCTGAAAGTTTTAAATAAATGCCCACTGATTATCAACTTTTAGTTATTAGCTTCTGTTCCTTTGTACATTGGCCAGGGGAAGGGTTATTGGCCCCGAACAACCAGGGGACCCCTGGTCACCTCAGGACAGTGACGCTGACAGTGACAGAGATAGTACAGGGTGGGAGGTGTTAACCTTGTATGCAGTCAGCCTGGTTTGATCTCTGGCACTACATTTGGTCTCCCTGATCTCTGGCACTACATTTGATCACAGGAGTGATCCTTAAGCACAGAATCAGGAGTAAGCCTTGAGCACAACAAGCTGTGGTCAAACCGTCCATTCTACCCACCCAAACTCATTTAATTGGCAAAGTGTAAACATTTGCATTTTAAAGAATGTATGATTAGAAAATTCTGTATCACTGTATCACTGTCAGTCCATTGCTTATCTATTTGCTCGAGCAGGCAGCAGTAACATCTCCATTGTGAGACTTGTTGTTACTGTTTTTGACATATAGAATTAGAAAATTACAAATAATTTTAAAAGACAAAACAAAAACGCCAGTAGACACAATGAGTAATTAAGCTGAACAGTATAAGGCATGCTACACACATCAAAAAAGCAGTCATACTTCAACGTACCACCTATAAACACTTGTAAATCCAATCTATATTGTATAATTGACAACAGAATTAGAAACAAACAAGCAAATAATAAAAACAAAAGCCAGAGATATAACTCAGCAATAAAGCACTTGCTTTGTATATGTGAGATCCTGGCTTCAACTCCAGAAATCTCTCCAAATAAAAATATGAAACCCAAATCTTAGAAGTCTCTCCAAAATAGTGATATATCTAACAGAACATGAATGGTATCTAAACACCACTAAAATTATATCAAAATATTATATAAACACATATGGACACACTAAAATATAGGAAAATGTATAATAGAGAGGTGCACTCATCAGGGATCAGTTGATTCAATATTTTAATGTCAATTCCACTCTAAAAGAATTTAGACTCAGATAATACCAATTAAAAACCCAGGAAGCTTGTTACCTAAAAATTTACATCCATTTCCAAAATTCATAAGGAAATGCAAAGAACCTAGAGCAAGAGTAACAAAAGTCACTTTAAAAGCCAAGAACTTAGTTGGGGTGGAAGAGGGAAGGGTGATAGCTCAAAGGGGCTGGAGCCCAGTCTTTGCAAGCAAAAACTCAGGCTTCGGTGCCACCAGCACACCTTCTCCAGATGGAACCCTCGCGCCACTGAGCAGCAACTAACATGGCTCCAGGATTCGGGACTAGGACAGATCCGAGCCGCGCAGACGCTTTAGCGTCCGCGCGACCTTTTCTAAAACCTGAAAACATACAATCTTTGAATGGAAAACTAATTATCAAATGCCTCCTTATTAGGGTTATCTTGTTTGGGGATATAACTCCCACAACAATAGTGAGTTTCGTGTTGAAATATGGAACGTAATCAAGGTGAAGAGAAAATGAAGTGAGGTTCATCAGTTATACAGTTGGGGTGGGGGGCGGGGGGTATACTGGGGATTTTGGTGGTGGATTATGGGCACTGGTGAAGGGATGGTGTTTGAATACGGTATAACTGAGACATAAACCTGAGAACTCTGTAACTTTCCACATGGTGATAAAATTTAAAAAAAAATAAAAATTAAAAAAAAAAACTCAGGCTTCAATTCTCAGATATGCATAGCCCCATGGGAGTGACCCCTGCAACCCCATCATCACTGAGGCTGGACTAGCTCTCGAGCAATGCACAGTGTGGCCAAACAAACACAGTGAAGTGGAAAAACTTTATTCCTATTTCAAGATTTTTATAAAACTGTAGTATCAAAATAGTCAGGCTGGAGCAATAACACAGTGGTTGGGCATTCACCTTTCACGTGGCCGACCCGAGTTCCATTCCTCTGCCCCTCTCGGAGAGCCCGGCAAGCTACCGAGAGTATGGAGCCTGAGCGGCAGAGCCTGGCAAGCTACCTGTGCGTATTGGATATGCCAAAATACAGTAACAATTAGTCTCTCAGTGAGAGACGTTACTGGTGCCCGCTCAAACAAATCGATGAGCAACGAGATGACAGTGACAGTGACAGTACTCCTGGCTCTGCACTCAGGAATCAGCATAATGTTAATTGACAGAGAAGAAGGGGTCAGACATAGATCTACATATATAGGGCAAATTAATTTTCAACATAGTTGTCATGGTTATTTTACAGGAATGATTTATTATCAACTTCTATTGGACAATTACACAACCACATTTAAAAATTTAACAAATAAAAATAATCAAATCAGTCTCAAATTTAACTCCAACATCTTGAGCCATATCTAATTAGTTTAAAAGTATACATCATAAACATAAATGTAAGATAGGTATGTCTATAAATCTGGGGAAAATCAAAGTAACATTTGATTTTGTGATATTGGGATAGCAAATATTTTCTAGATGCAATAAAAAAGCACAGACTATAAAAAATACCAATGCTTTACTTCCACAAATGTTACCCATTTCTATTCTGTATAATTGTAAGACAAGCCACACATTTGACAAAAATATTTGCAAAACATGTCTGATAAACTTGTTCTGAATATATATATATATAATGTGTATATATAGAAATATATATATTTTAAACTTTTGCGATGCAGCAATAAATTAAGAAGCAATCCAATAACCAAATTGTTTAGATACTTCACCAAAGAAGTTATACATTGAAAATAATTGCAAATAAATAAATGGAGGAAAATATTTAGCATCATTAATTATGGAAATTCTAAGTAAAAACCCAATAAGATTAAAAGAGGAAGATTCAGTTACTCCTTACTAGCTACTGTGAGCAGATATATTTTAGCCATTTCCATTCCACACTTTAAATATTCCTGCAAACTCATGTACTTTTCCTGGGGAACGGAAGTTATCAATTTCCAAGACCCAAGACCTAAGTCCCAGAGCTTAGGCTCACTGAAGAGACTAATAGATAAAGGGCAATACGTAAGGCAATGTTCAAATAGATCACCCAAAGACCTACACCAGCAAGACCGCTCTGTAGAACCCTTGTATTCTCTTTAACATTCCTGTCATTTGACAGCAACCCAAAATTCAGTTTTCCTACTATATAAATAAATAAATAAGATGAACCATATTTAACTTAGTCCTATACTAAGTTTCTATCCATCTGGGAAGAATCTCTACTGCTTTCTAATAATTTTTTTTTCTAACTCTGAACATCTTTATTACTCAACATTTTTATTCTTAAAAATATTAAAGAACCTGGGAACAGTGGACAGAGATCCGCTGTCACAGCTCCAGCATCAAGATCATCTATACACTTATTAAGGTGAGCATTAGCTATGCAGTTCATTGGAGTTTTAAAGTGGCAAAGGGTAACCAGGCTAAATGATAATGTAGCTACAGACAACTGGAACACTTACTATTGCCAAGGATATGCTGAATGGTAGTCACTTCTGAGTTGGAATTTTCTTGAGAAATTAAACCAGGCTCCTTACTTTGTGGTAGTCTTGCCAGAGCAGTAGCATTCCCTCCTTCCTCAAATTCTTTCAGATGTCAAGAGCTACTCTGCTATGTATGTGTCAAGAGAATATACACAACTTTATTACTTGTGCAAGCAAGTCTTCTAGGGGGAGAAGGCAAGTAGCCAAGTCAGTCCAAAATGACTTACGTGAAGCTAAGAATGATAAACCTTTTTTTAAAGTTGTGACTTGGGTGCACAACTTTAACTGGGGTTCAAGGTGAGGGTTACAGAACAGTATGGAACATTGCCCCTAGTGCTGGAGGAGTTCAAGGGCTTTCTGATCTTTTCCCAGACATAAAGATAGGAAAGGGTGTAATGGAGGCTCAGAAGCCGACTGTGATCAAATATCAAAACTAGTAACTCACATCTTATTTTTAAATTGTTTTATGAAGCAAAACAAGTTTATTGGGGAATAAAAGTAAGAAAGGAAAGAGGTGGATAGATATTGTGCTCTAGAAGAACATGGGCTTCTCCCGTGAGGAAAAAAACCAGAGTAACATTTGAAGGAAGGTAAAGTATGAACAATTTCCATTACTGCACTCATCCCAATTATTTACAGAAGGAGGCAACAAAGGAGTTGGTGGGGGTGGGGGGGTTGAGGGGATTAGGAGGGGAAGAGCACTGAACTTCTGCTGGTCCATTCTTGAGTTCCTATGTTAGCCTTAGTCTGTGTATTACTGAGACCTCCCCTCTCAGGGAACCTTGTGTGCTTAGGTCTGGAATTTTGCATCTCAATGGTATACTGGGCTCTGCATCTCAATAGTTTTCTGGGCTCTTGAGATAGGTCTTTTGAGTCAAAAGCCTTTATGCCTTCTGGCCTGTTTAAGTATCTGCTGAGCTTCATACTGAGTACATTACCTGGATGCCCCTATCTTTTTGCTTGCAGCATTTCCACCTTTAGAAATTTCACCCCTTAAACCTTTGCAGGGCATTTGCCTTGCACTAGGCCAACCGGGTTCAATTCCTCCATCCCTCTTGGAGAACCTGGTAGAGCTACCGAGAGTATCACGCCCACGCAGCAGAGCCTGGCAAGCTACCTGTGGCGTATTCGATATGTCAAAAACAGTAGCAACAAGTCTCACAATGGAGACGTTACTGGTGCCCACTTGAGCAAATTGATGAACAACGGGACAACAGTGCTACAGTGCTAAACCTTTGTGAAAGTGAAGGTTTGTCTTCTGCAACTATTTCATGTTGTCAAAATGGCACAGACCTTGCCTATGCAAGGGAGTTAAGTCTCTGGCTTAGTATTAGTGGACTTAAGCAACAATTTATTTGGTTTTAGAGTTGTGAGTCTGTGGACTGGAGAGATTGTAGATGTAGGGCTCTTGCCTTACTGGGGTTTGATTCCCAGAATGCCATATGGGTTTCCCAAGCTCCATGAGGAGTGATCCCTGAGTGCAGAACCAAGAATAAGAGCTAAGCATCACTGGGTGTGAAAAACAAACAAACACAAAACTGCTTTTGGTCTGAGAGAACAGGATTAGAACTAGAGGAGTACGAAGGCCTTTGCTCTGACCTTGGGAGGACAGAGAGTTTTAACAACACAGTGGCTACTGGGAGGAGTTTTGGTGGCTTTCTTTTCCATATTAGTAAATCTATTCCAAAAGAGATAGATTTTGTTTTCACTGATTACCTGTCAAAGCAGATTCAGCCTCTGCTTTTTTATTTTTTTACATTTGATTAATTGATTGATTGATTGATTGATTAGCCTCTGTTTTAAAATAAATTCACTGGGCAGTGAGCAGGAAGCTGGCCTTGCAGGAGACCTGGATTCAATCATAGCATTTCAGATAGTCCCTGGAGACCACTAGGAGTGACTCCTGGGTTCAGAACCAGGAGGAGAAAGCCCTGAGCACTGCCGAGTGTGGCCCCCAAAAAAATAATTTTAAAAAAGTTCCACACAGATTGGAACACCCCAAATCATTGGGAAAAGTGGCAAAATTTAATGACAACTAAAAAAAAATAATGGGAAAATTAGGTCAAGAAACTTTTGAGTGTTGTGTTATCACTCTATGCCTTCTCAGATATGAAATAGCTAGCTTGTAAGGCAAAACTTCAGCTTAGTGCCTGTGAGCTACTATTTGGTAGGCCCTTTTTAAAAACAGACTTCTTACTGGACTCAGAGTACAAAGTTAACTAAACATATTATTACTTTTGGACAGGTACAGCAAACAACTCAAGAGTATGCAAATGCTATTTTACCCCACCAAAATAGAGAATTAACCCCAAGCAAAACTCAGCCTGAAAAATGGGGTGTTACTGAAAACCTGGAAAACTAAATCCCCTTCTGACCAACAACTGCAAAATGGAAGGAATTTTATCAATTTATCTTAAGCATTCTCACTGCTGTAAAATTTAATGGAAGTTCCAGTTGGATTCATCTCTCCAGCATAAAATCAGCTCCATCCATATTGTGCAGTAACCAGACTCTTGACAGACAGCGAATCAGACAATTGCTGTGAACCCATTCAGGATTTGAAACTTCTGGCACTGCACACTTGTCATGCTACCTAAATATCTCATACACCCTGAGATATTTCCCTGAAAGAATGATAATATGTACCAAAAATATCTGTATGCAGGGCCTGGAGAGATAGAATATCGGGGAGGATACTTGCCTTGCATGCAACCAAGCAGGGATTGAGTTTTGGCATCACATCTGGTCCCCTGAACACCTTCAGGAGTAATCTGAGTACAGAGCTAGGAGTAAGTCCTGAAAACAGATTGTGTGCTATTCAAAAGCAAAACCAAACACAAAAATACCAAAATAAGTGTAACTGGTCTCCTAAAAGCCATGCAGATGGTCAGTGAAAGCAGAAGAACTGAAATCAAGATCATGAAATCCTTGTGTTAATCTCATTCATGATATTTGATTCAGTACTAGTATAAGTACTCTTATGACTGTACCTCATCGACAATATAATGTGAAGAGGATTAAACTTCTGTGATTCCAAAAGATATTATCAGGTCTACTAGGCCAATAGGCTAAAGAGCAAATCAGAGTCTTAGTTCATCATTAAAAGACATGAAACAACTGGTAAAACAAAGCCTTTCTGAAAACGTGCTGCTTATTGATGTGTCCAGGTAAAAGTCAATAGGCATAGAAAATTGGGTGGGAGTGGTGTGTGAGGATTTAAAGATCAAGTATGCAATTGTAGTAGCTGTTCTCTATCCATCCAGTTGTCATGCCTGCTCTATAAAGAAGTGAAAGTTATGAATTTCACCTGCAATATGAGATACAGTCATAATACCTGTGAATGTTATAAAGATTAGAAAATTAGAACAAAGAACATCACAAAAGTTTAGAACTTAGTTCTCCAAAAACTGATTGCTTGTGTGTGTGGTATATTCTGAAAGCATAATAACATTTAATTGTGCTTCTCTCTACAGCTAACATCAAGAGAAAATAAAAAGCCTATTTTCAAAACACAATATAAAATATTGTGAATTTGTGATAGACATTAGAGAAAAGCTACAGATATGTCTATTGATTAATATTAAGTCAATTTAATTCATTAAATGCTGAATTTAATTTCTTATCTCTCAATGATTTTTTAAAATGGAAATTATTTATGAATTTTACTACTATGTTAAGGTGGTGGGATGAGTTGATTTGAAACTTTTTGGTAGGATTGCAAAGTGTTTTCATTTTAAAACACTGTAGATAAAGAAATACAGCTAATTACTATGTGTACAAAAATAGTGTAAACATCCTTAGAGCTGGTACTCAATTAGAGCCCTTGAACTCAGGGGCAAATTTTAGCCCAGAACATTAGAAAACAGCAGCATCCTCCCTTATAATTATAAGATCAATGACTGACAAGATAATTAGTTTATCTGGTAATCAAGCCAACAACTTTTGCAGAACTAATTAGAGTATATTTTGTTGCCTGGAATACATGCCAAAGTTGTTAATCTAATCTTATGTACTTAAGAATGATGATTGAATCGTAGGAAACTAATATGTAAATTTATACTCCTCACTTCATAAACAGTGGTGTACAATAAATAAATCAATACATCAATTATGGTTGTAGATATGAAGGACAATTAAGACAAAGCAGCTATCCTAGGAAAAGTGTTGATTTGAATAACAGAATTCTAATCATCTATTGGTTTAACTTGTGTTTTCCTACCCAACTTTATATGTCTTGGGTTTCATAATTTGTACAACTGAACATATAATTTACTGTTTATAAAATTATTGTAAGTTAGACAACTGATGCCTTCCTTTAATATTTGTAAGGGTTTCCTGAATAGTGTTAGTCATTGCTCCATTTTAAGAATGAGGAAAATGAAAATTAGAGATAATAATTAATTTGACTAGGGAAATTTATTAATTGGGATAATCAACATTAATTAATATAAAAATAGTCTCAAAATTTAATATAATGGAGCTGTATTTTTAAATAGAATCTCATTCTCATACCAACTTGAGCAGTCTTTAATGGCAGCTTTCTGCTAAGGTCTGTTAAGACACCTAAGATTCCTTCTCTCTGCTATTTTGTAACTTCAATATCACAGAAGTGCCATCTAATAGGCAAAGAATGGTGGTATTTAGAAGTGCAGAAAACAGAGGGTGCACAAAATATGTTACTATTCCCACTCAGAAATGACCTTCATAACTCCTGCTCATATTCAATTAGCTAACATCAATCATTGCATGCTATCAGATGCAAGGGGTCATGTCTCTTCACTCAAGATGAAATTGAAATATAGCATTGTCTTAAAAATAGCCATAATTAACATTGATGAATGTGGGTGGCCCTGACAGTTATTTTTTCTAATTTTCAAATTTTAATTTATTTTATTTTACACATTATGATTTACCATGCTTTTAATGGTAAATCATGCACACAATATTCCAACTCCTTGCCATCCAGGTCTTTTAACTCTAAACTATGTTATACTAATCCATGTCAATGATCAGGGCTAAGAGTATGGTAGATATTTAAAACTTAAGGCTTTCAATTTATTCTAAATACTTTTGGGCTGCGGATGTGCCTCAGAGGTGAGTGTATGTCTTGCCTGTCTGCCTATGTACTATGTCTTTTCTGTTGTTCAATCTCTGGCACAACAACAACAACAAAAAATAATACAAAAATAAATCGTCATCATCATCATCATCATCATCATCATCATCCCTTTGATTGTTGATTTTCTGGAGTGGTCTCAGTAACATCTCCATTCATCCTAGCCCTGAGATTTTAGAAGCCTCTCTTTACACATCCTTCCCAATGGTGTCACACTGGTGGCTCTTTCAGGGCCAGGGCAATGAGACCCATCATTGTTACTGGTCTTGGCATATGAATATGCCACGGGGTGTTTGCCAGGATCTCTCATGCAGGCAGGAAACTCTCGGTAGCTTGTCAGGTTCTCTGAGAGGGAGAACTAGGCTATCAGATGTCCAAGCTTCCAGGAGCTTTGTTTTATAGTGTCTGGTTGTTGGTCATTGATGGGATTACACAGCACCAGGAACAGTTTGTAGGTGTGGCTGCCTAGCTGCTGGATAATGGGGAATCTGGGTGGAAAGGCCCAGTCCCAATCTGAGCAGGCTTGGAGATCTCAGCTTCGGATTCAGCACACCTGGGTTCCTCTCCTGGTTCCTTCATGTGTGAGGCTCGTTGGAACTTAGAGACTCTTGCCCTCGCGCCTGGCTGTGTTCACCAGGGCCCCTCGGAGGGAGTGGGTTGAGTTTCCCTCCCCACCCTGAGCAGAGCCCCAGCAGTAAAACAATGACAGTCGAAGCAATGTCAAATATTACAGCAAAAACACGCAAATACAAAAGTACTCAGTGCCACAGTGCTACTTAAAAGGGCTGGACTGCAGCATGCTTTGCATTCAAAAGGTCAAGTTTAATTCTCAGTACCACATGATATTACCAGCACCTCTGGGAACCACCCTGCATATCATGTGAGGTGTAACCCCTAAGTACAGCCAGATATGGCCGAAAATCAAACAAATAAAATGAAAGCACTTCCCATTTACTTAAAAACTAAAAGAAAGAACAGTTGGAAAGATAGAATAGCATAAGGCACTTGCCTTACATGTGGTGGACCTGGGTTAGACCCAGCATCACATTGGCCCCCCAATAACAGCACTTTCAGGCTAAATAAATATGAGGTTTATAAGATAAAAATAAATATGAGGTTTATAAGAGACGAGAGAGAAATAAAGAAACATAAAGGCTGGTTACAACTAAATTATTTTGAGTTTTTTCCCTAAGTACCCTTACTTTAGTACTGGGAGCAATGGGAGCATATATTAGGTTTTTCAATCTGTAATTCTTTAAAAAAAAAAGTGAATGCAAAATAATAGAACTGGTCCCTTCCTCTTCTTTTATGTCTCTTCAGATCTAATGAGTTATCGGTTTAATCCAAAATTAAACATGAACAATCCCGGTTGGCCTATCCAAATCACACAAGCACTTGTAAAACAGAGTTTTCTTAGTGAGCAGTGAGTAGAAAATAGGATATCAGACAGATTAGTCACAGGATAAACTTAAAGACACTTACTTGAAGATGGAGAGACCACATGGAAATAATCCCAGAAGGTCTCTCAGAACCGTCCTTAACTGACAACTAGCAAGAAAATGGGGATCTCTTTTCCAAAGATGCAGAAGATTTAACTTGAAGAACGTGTTTGGAGGTTTAGTAGGGGGACACAGTATTCTGATTCTTTGGCCCAATAAAGGTCTGATCTGTCTCTAAAGGGAAAGGTCATCTTCCTTGAACATGCCCACATTCAGCTTCAGGGGGTTCTCTTATGGAGGAAACAGCTAGGAAAAAAAGAGTTGATTGGACTGATCTGGCTGACTAGTTGACCACCTCATCAACTAGATCAGCCCAATTAGCCCGGGGGCCAGTGTCACAGATATCACAGCCAGCTCACCCTCATATCAGAGACCTTGTTATGCCAACAAGACTATGCTTCGAAGAACATTCCCATCTATTAATCCCCAGTCCATAGGGGAACTCAGTTATTCAGTCCTGCCACCGTCTTGAGAGACTTTGGGCAGAGAATTCAGCCTTGTCTGCTAACTTTCTGAAACTGAGACAAAAGACAAACTCAAAAGTAGGTAGAGTTTTAAAACACTAAATGTGTGGCATTTATAGTAAGATAAAACTAACATATTTAAATCCCAAAGATTGAGTTACACTAACAAAGCTAAAGGTGATTTGTTTTTTGTTTGGGGCCACACCCAGAAATGCTCAGGGATTAATCCTGACTCTGTGCTCAAAAATTACTCCTGGGAGCCCTTGGGATCCAATATGGGATGTCAAGGATCATACCTGGCTCAAGGCAAGTGCCTACTGATACTATCTCCAGCCCTAAGGGTTATTTTAAATAATGGTCACCTGCCTTGGTATTTAGAACACTAAAAATCCCATATTTCAAAAGACACTGATTTCTTTCTTTCTTTCTTTCTTTCTTTCTTTCTTTCTTTCTTTCTTTCTTTCTTTCTTTCTTTCTTTCTTTCTTTCTTTCTTTCTTTCTTTCTTTCTTTCTTTCTTTCTTTCTTTCTTTCTTTTCTTTCTCTCTTTCTTTCTTTCTTTTTTGCTTTGTGGGTGACTCCCAGCAATGCACAGGGGTTACTTCTGGCTTGCACTCAGAAATTATTCCTGGCTCTGTACTCAGGAATTACTCCTGGTGGTGCTCAGGGGACATATGGGATGTTGGGAATTGAACCTAGTTTGACCTCATGCAAGGCAAACTCCCCACCCACTGTGCTATCACTCCAGCTCCTCATCTCTTTCTTTTAATTGTCAGTAATTACCTAATAGGATGATCCCACAAGAATGAAGGCCACCTTTAAAAAGGTCTCTCCTGAGACACACAGATGAATCTCGGACCTGAGCAACTAGCTGCAGAGATAACCCAGGACTTTGCAATAGGCCTTCTCTCCACCTGCCCTCTAAGAGCCCCAGTGGTCACCATTTTCTAGAAGCCAGCGAGAAGCTCCAGGTATGAGTGGCAGTGCCAGCAAATCCCAAGTTGGAAGGACAGGAGAGGAGTGGGCCCTCCTCCTTCCCCCCACCCCGATGGACTCCAAGATGACGCCGCATCCTCCCAGACACACACAAACGAATGTCAGACCGGAACAATTAGCTGCAGCGATTTCTTAGAAATCCTAGAGCACTCGGTCACACAACATTATATTATATCCATAACAAGCAGCACAAAACACATTTCTTAGTCCTGACTCTGTGCATTTTCAGCAGGTATGAGGGCTGGTAGGACAAATCTCAAAATATCGAAGGTAGCTAGAGAAAGAGTCTTTTGCAAATTGTCTGCCACACAGGCGGGGGAGGTGTGGAATGGTGCTGTGGGGGGATGCTGGGTATTTTGGTTGTGGAAAACATGCACTGGTGAAGGGATGGGTGTTTGATGACTGTATGATCAAAGCTCAAACATGGAATTTTTTTGTACTGTACCTCATGGTGAACTAATAAAAATAAATATATAAATAAATAAATGAATAAAAATAAATAAAAATAATAAGGTGTCCTAAAAATCTGAATGCTATCTTTTATTCAAACACATGCACATATGGTTTATATGTCTCAATAATGACACTGATTGCTTGCAAGATATTGAAACTAAAAGATTGGGAATTTTCCCTTTTCTAGCTAGAGGCATGGAATAAGTAAATGCTGTTGTTATAGAGTGATAACTTCTTAGGATTCCACTTACAGAAGCTGTAATTCTTTTTGTTAAGAGATTAAGAATCAGTTCTTAGGGACAAAGCAAACATTTGCTAGTATATATGCATATTAGCCAGGTGTCTCTATAATGTAAGTTCAACACCTTCCTTCACTTGTGCTGAAAAATCTTTTGATTTTAGCTAAACTGTTTTATAAGATCCTTATTGAAAAGTCAGAAGCACAACTTTTTTCAACTGTTTTTAGTTTTTAAAGCATGTTTCCTTTTAATATAAACTATAGAATATAAACCTTGGTCTGAAAAAATAACACCCCCCCACACTCCCTCAGAAATTGGCATCAGATATCTCTGTTCTTCTTACACTGTTCTCAGGTTTTCATCTGAGAACAATTTTTTTACAAAGTCAATATGAAGCTTACTTAGAAAAGTAAAGTAAATCCAAAGTTTACCGTTACTATGTTCTAATACAGAGTAATTGTGTCCTATAAATACTTATTCCGGGGGCCAGAGAGTTAGTCCAGGAGATCAGATAACTGCCTTGCAATGCAGTCTACTCTGGTTCTATCCCTGGCACTGCATATGGTCTCCTGAGCAACAGCCAAGGGTCATTCCTGAGCACAGAACCAGGAACAGCCACTAAGAAGAACTGGAAGTGACTCAGCAATTCACCTAGTTTCATTGCTTTCTTTATTTACATCAATGTTTTTTAACTCACCAAGTAATTAATACTAATGCCAACAATCTGAGTAAAGGGCACACTACAATGAGGCCTAGGTAACATAGGTGACATAAACAGATCTTAAATAATATTCTTATTGTTAATGGTAGTGTTTAGAACTTCCAATGGGACTATATATATATATATATATATGTTATATATGATAGTATATATAGGTCAGGGGACCATTTTGTATTTAAAAAAAAAACCTTTCTGTAGCCATAATAATATTATGCCATCACTTTACTCAGGCGTAATTATTGTTAATGTCCATTGAAGTGGAATTCATTTTACAGGGTATATACTGTTCAAACAAATGTTCCTTTTATCCATGAAAACCATATTCAAGAAGGTATACTGTAAAAGAGGTAAACTAAGTCATTTGGCACCTCATAAATTCAAAATAAGACCTTATTTATTTAGAATGTGACACTGTAGCTGTGGAGGTAGAAGTACTCCACACACCTAAAAGTGATTAGTGTGAGTACACATATCAGAAGCCAACAAACACAGTTTGCATTGGATGCCAACTGCAGAACAACTTATCAGAGAAGCCCAGATTTGAGAGTAAAGAAACATCTCTTCCTTAATTATGAATGTATGCATGCCAGTGCAAACCTGTGTTAGTATGACTGAACATTCTGGAATAATAATTTAATGATATTAGTATTCACTATATATTCCTAATATGCATACCAAAGCCTTTTAGTAGTAATATACTAGATCACAAACTCCAAATCTGTGTTGACAAAATTAACAGGAGAATGAAATGGCCTCTTTGCAGGAATGACTGTAGAATGTTCTCAATAAGGATTTGCAACATTTAAAAAAAATTATACATTTGGCACTAATATCAAATGATAATATATTGTCAGGTGAGATTCACTTTCATTTAAGAAATCAAAACTATGCATTTAGAATGTAGGCATCTAAGTTTTTGTAAGAAAGAGAAAAGTTAATGCAAAGTGAAAAGCAAACTTGTGAGTTGTTATTTGACCTCAGGCTCATTTTATTTACCTAATATTTAAAATTAAGTAAATTAGGTAAGATTTGCATTGTCCACAATACACTGGTTTTTGGATTAGGTTTGGGGCCTACACCAAGCGGTCTTCAGGGCTAACCTCTGGCTTTGGGCACAGTGATAAATCCTGGTGGTGCTTTGAAAGCCGGATATGGTGCTAGGGGTAGAACTAGGGTTGACCATGTCCAAGGCAACCTGTACTAAGGCAACCTGGCCATGTTCTTAACACTTGTACTATCTCTCTAACCCCAGGCTCTTGCTTTTATACATAATTTCTTTATTGACATATCTAATTGATCCTTGAAGATATTTGAATTTGAGACTCAAGTCATAAACAAAAATCTGTTTTAGAAGATAAATGGGCCAGGCAGGTGAATTCTTACTTGCCATGTCATATTCTGACAAAACACAACACAGACTTCCTTTAGCTCGAGAAGCGTAATAAAATGGGAAGCATCTTGAGTTAGCAAATGACAGTTTCCTCCATCCATTCACTTAATCACTCACTCATTCCATTATAACCTATGTACTGACTATTCAGAGTACCTAAAAATAATACGATTTCTTCAATCAGTTGTAAGTATTGAACCTTGAGAATTCTTACAATTCAATTCTCAAGAATTGTAAATATTGAATCCACATGTTACTCAATGTGGATTGGGTAAAAATCTGTTCTCTTTTTAGACTCCCTTAACTGCATCCTTGTGTCCCTTCTTGGTCACGATGTACATGTAGTACATATTATAGATGAACCCTTGGTGACTACATGAAATGTTACACTGAATTGCTTCAGTGGACACCTAAGTATTGGATGACACTATCTAGAAATGTGAGCCTGTGAGCTTTTTTGTGCATGAATTTTGTCATTGAGAAATGAAATTGGCCTAAGCAGATAAACTCCTCCTCTTTTTCCTCTCTTTTCCTGCTTTAAGGTGCAGGGATTAAAATATGCAGGAAAATCCCATATGACAAGCAACTATGTTGATAGGTAGCTTGCTAATGTAGTGACCAATTTCAGTTTGGTTTTTAATTCTTCAAATGCAATAAAATAAACATGAGCTTGTTAAAGCATTGTTTTGCCTGTTAACTTTCCTCATTTAACGTGGTCTTGTTGTTTTTGTTTTGTTGCTTTGTTTTGTTTCCATCTTCATTTTCCTGGGCTTACGTCCTTAAATAATAATAGCAGATATGACCTTGTCAAACCATGCAGTTGACAAGAATATAGCTGACTATCTTAAAGCCAGCAATGAACGCCATTGCTGGGACACTTGCAGCGCCCATGTCGGTCACAGGGTTGGGGTGGGATCCTTAGGCTGATTACAGAGTCAGGGCCTAAGTGTCCATTTTTCTCATCAAAGGAACCTGGGGGAACTTTCTTTTCTTAAAAAGAACTCGTTTTTTTGAGCCAGGGCCAGTACTGTTCTGGTGTCATTTTTGACTCTGCACTTAGGGATCTCTTCTGTTGGTAGTCAGGGGATCCTGTCGATACCAGGGTGCAATCTGGGTAATGTGTGTGCAAGGCAAACACCACCCCAGTGTATGAGCCTCCTGCCCTTGGATGGTGGGGGATGAAGCCCTATTTTTCACGTTCTTGGGGCTGAAAAGCATTTGGCAGCGCATTTTGATTTTCACATGTTTTAACATACTCAGTAGATTCTGGAGGTCCGGGGAGATGCATAGTTTTAGAGAACACAGAATGAAGGTGGGGGGATGCATCAGGGTGGATTCACTCCTCCTGCCTCTGCACTCAGGCATCACTCCTCGCAGTGCTCAGGAACCTCTTCAGATGCCGGTAATGAAACCTGAGTTGAACACTAGCAAGACGAGCACCTCATCCACTTTACTATATCTCCAGTGCTTTTGCACAGGAAATTTTGAATTTATTATTCATCTTACAGCCTAGTTCTCCCTTTCGGAGAACCCGGCAAGCTATTGAGAGCTTCCTGGCAACACGAGAGAGCCTGGTAAGCGCCCCTTGACATACCAATGATGTACATTGGTAACATGTAATACCAATACACATGTTACAATGTGTATTATACAGTAACAATGATGGGTCTTATTCTCCTGACCCGGAAGAGCCTCTAATTCGGCACCATTGGGAAGGACAAGTAAAGAGAGGCTGCTAAAATCTCAGGGCTAGGATGAATGGAGACATTACTGGGCCTTCTTGAGCAAATCAACGATCAACGAGATGATAGTGATAGTGTTAATGATTTTAAAGCCATTATAGTTCTAACTGTTACAATTCTATGACTGTCTACCAGGATACCAAAATTATTGACTTTATAAGTTACTTTTACTTTGAAAACAAGTGACTTTTCTTCTTATAAACTAAAATGATAAAATCAGAAATAGTATTCTCTCTCTTAAAGATCATTCCTCTTTCCCAAAGCCTATTTTGCATCTCAAAATCAAAGCAGACACATTAAGCAATTTCTAAATGAGGCATGCATTTCTAAAATGTTTAATTACATTTATTTTTATAATTTATTATTACATTTGGGCATTCCAGTGTTTGAATAGTTTCTCTAGGGGCAAGAAAAAGGTTACCATTTATCCTTTCACTTAACATTTATAACATATACATTTTGGATGATTTTTAATTATTTCAATATTTCACTTACCATATAACTACTATGTAACATTAGATATATGTTATCATACAAGTTTATATGATATCAGCTGTATAATAACTGACACACTTATTTTGCAAAGAGAAATACGAAAGTTGTTCACACGAGAATTCTGACAGCTATGAAAGA
Organism: Sorex araneus; assembly: GCF_027595985.1. Taxonomy (NCBI): domain Eukaryota; kingdom Metazoa; phylum Chordata; class Mammalia; order Eulipotyphla; family Soricidae; genus Sorex; species Sorex araneus. The sequence continues at coordinate 204,745,452 of NC_073302.1, read as the reverse complement.
CTATAGGCTGTTACTTCATACTCAAGGAAAGCTTTTGCTATATCAAATTTAAGCTCTTGTTTATTGCAATTGAATAATTTATAACTGAACTAAAAATTGATATATAAATTAAAGTTGGCAGAGTGTACACGGATAAAGTATATTTATCTTTATAAGATAAATATTAATTGTAAGTATAAAATTATTCCAATATATTATTCACAACTTTAGAGGAATATAAAATGAAATAGGAAATTTGTGTTTCTACCATAAAAACAAAAAATATACTTTTTTAAATTAACTGAATTACCAATTAAACAACATCTAAAATTTTCATATATAGGAACTAACTTATCAATGAAAAACATATTGTGCTAAGAAGTTAGTATAATGAAACTCAATTCAGAATATTTTTAGATAAATAATAGTGTCTCAAAAGTGAAGCAATTTTATATATATTTATATTATGCTGCTCTACATTGATTAAATTCTAATGTTTATCATATAAAACAGTTATACATTATTTAATTGTCATATTCCTAGTGACATTTGGTTAGCAGAAAATGACATAGTATTGAGCTTTCTTTTCCTATTCTTTTTCAAATTTGTATTAGGACACTGTGTTTTACAATACTGTTAGTGATAGAGTTCCAGGCAATCAATGTACCAAAACCCACCACCACAAGAATGTCAACTTCCCTTCACCGATATCCCATTGTCAACCTATTTCAGTCTCCAGGGCTGTTCCATGGGGGCAGAGAGATAGCTCAATGGGATGAGAGCATGCAACTTATGCTGTGCATGTGGGACACCTGGATTTGATTCCCTGCCACTACATGGTCCGCTGAGCACTGACAGGGTCAAACCCAAGCACAGAGCCAAGAGTAACCTACAAGTACCATGGAAAATGCCCTCACCACCCCCAAATTATAAGATGATGGATGAAATGACATAGGTAAAGATCTCCAAATGGGTAAAATATCCATGCTACTTTATTTTCAATATAAGGTCAAAAGTTTTATGTCTAAACCAATAAAGGCTTCCAAAGGACCTGCTGCAGTTCCTGAAGCTGAGTCAAAAGTTGCATTTCTATAATTTTTGACAATACATGGTGTTTCTATGGAAGCAACTCCCAAGCCTGGATGACTAGATGCCAATATCCCATGCTAAAACAGATCCCAGGTTTTATTTTCCATTTGGTGTGTGTGGGGGGAAATAAGTTATTATTTTACCAATAACTTTCTCTTCTCTTCTAACCATGGTACAGAACAGGAAGAAAGGAAGAAAGGAAGAAAGAAAGAAAGAAAGAAAGGAAGAAAGAAAGAAAGAAAGAAAGAAAGAAAGAAAGAAAGAAAGAAAGAAAGAAAGAAAGAAAGAAAGAAAGAAAGAAAGAAAGAAAGAAAGAAAGAAAGAAAGAGAAAGAAGGAAGGAAAGAAAGAAAGAAGGAAGGAAGGAAGGAAGGAAGGAAGGAAGGAAAGAAAGAAAGAAAGAAAGAAAGAAAGAAAGAAAGAAAGAAAGAAAGAAAGAAAGAAAGAAAGAAAGAAAGAAAGAAAGAGAGAGAGAGAAAGAAAGAAAGAAAGAAAGAAAGAAAGAAAGAAAGAAAGAAAGAAAGAAAGAAAGAAAGAAAGAAAGAAAGAAAGAAAGAAAGAAAGAAAGAAAGAAAGAGAGAGAAAGAAAGAAAGAGGAAGAAAGGAAGGAAGGAAAGAAAGAGAGAGAGAAAGAAAGAAAGAAGAAAGAAAGAAAGAAAGAAAGAAGGAAAGAAAGAAAGAAAGAAAGAAAGAAAGAAAGAAAGAAAGAAAGAAAGAAAGAAAGAAAGAAAGAAAGAAAGAAAGAAAGGAAGGAAGAAAGAAAGGAAGGAAGAAAGGAGGAAGGAAGGAAGGAAATAAATCAAGCATTGACTGATCCGTATTTGTAAGGTATTAACATACAGCATTAATTTTTAATTTGTTAATTTTATTAAATGTTAAATTTTCTTAACAAGTTGAATAGTCCTCAGTGGGTAAAGATGTCTTCTCAGGCCCACACCTCCTTCCATATTCTCCCCAACTCCTAATCCTTCACAATCCTTTGGCCTCCTTCTAGATTGTTGAAAACATCAGCCTCCGTCCCTTAAGATCCCTCCCTGATTAAGGTATATCTGACATCTTGTCAGAGGAGCTAGTAAGGATAAGGAGCTTACTCCGTATTCACACACATATAGGCATAATGTTACAGTTATCTACTTATTATTGAACAGAGAGAATTTTAATTTTGTGTTAGACTCTATGCAGACACTAGAAAAATATCATTGTAGTAAACACAGTGAACAACTTAGCAAAAAAGATGAATCCGTGTTCAGTCAATTACAACCTCATTTTACTGTACTTTAAAAGAAGATGTATGTTGTTAACCCAGAGAAATAGACTGTGTATGACATATAAACAGAATATATCTTATTTATTTTTAAATAGACATGTCTTTTATTATTTTCCTCGCTCTCTTAATGTATTTTAAATTTTTTTTTATTGTTTTGACGCCATACCCAGCCATTCTCAGAGATTTTTCCTGGCTCTGTGCTCTGGAATCACTCTAAGTGGGGCTCTGATGACCACAAAGGGTACCAAGAATTGAACCTGGCTTGGTTGTGTGCCAGATAAGTGCTTTATCCACTTTACTATTTCTCCAGCCCAAATTTATGCATTTTTTAATGGAAAACAAAGCTCCTCAACCACTCAAATATCAGTACACACACAGATTTTCTTTCTCCTATCTCAGAAGAAAGACCTTCTATTACAATATACCATTTGTCCAACCATATGTTTAAAAAGAATTTTTTCTGTTATGTTGAAATTTAAGACTAAGCCTTAAGCAAGACAAAAGATAGTAATAGCCCTACAACATAAAATGCAGTTACCAAATATATCCTCATGCATTATTCAAGGTAGACAAAAACCAGTTCTCACCTCCATCATCCCAAGAAAGCTATATAAAGAACACATGGGCAATTTTAGGAGGAATCTCCCAGATTTAATAATTACTAGTTCTTAGGCATATTTTGAGATTTTTTTTTCATCCATAGGATAGGGTAGAAAATACTCTCCTTTTAAAAGAAAGTGATTAAGATACTAGACAGTACTACTGATAATTAAAAGAACAAGAAGAGGAGATATATATTTCGGTGAAATATCTATTTCTTGTAAGCCAGCTCAGGGCAGAGAAAGGAAATCATAGAGTTTCATCTGCATTCTGCTCCTTCACACCCTCAAGATTAGGAGACAATTCTAAAGCTGGGATATTGGAAGGAGTCATTGTGCAGAAAGATAAGGAAGGACAAAGCTGTTGGAAATAGTCTTTACTATGTTTACTTGACAAGAACCAAAGGATGCTGTGCAAAATTGAAGATACCTATATTAGTGTCCTGTGGCTATTGTAATGAATGCCACAGTTCTGTGGTGTGAAATAAGACGAATGTATTTTTCTTATTTTGGCATTTCAGAATTCAGAAGTCTAAATTGGGTCTGCACAGCTGCTTTTTTTTTGGGGGGGGGGAGAAGAAACTTTAAAAAGAAACTGTTTTCTAGTCTTTTCCAGTTTCTCGAAGCTATTTATAGTCCATGAATCAAGGTCCCTCCCTCTGTCCTCAAAGCCAAGAGCACATCACCTTCCCTCTTTGTCCTCTGCTCTGTCCAGACATGTTTGCTCTGTGACTCTCAGTTTCTTTCTCTCTTGTGAGCACCGCTGTGATGCTCAGATCACAGTGGATCCACGAGGAAATTTTAGGCTAATTTTATGCCACTTCAAAATCCCTAATTCTCGGGTCTGGAGAGATAGTAGAGCGGGTAGGGCATTTGCCTTGCATGTGGCCAACTTGGGTTCAATCCCCAGCTTCCCATATGGTCCCCTGAGTACCACCAAGGTAATTCCTGAGTGCAGAGCCAGGAGTAATCCCTGAGTACTGCCGGGTGTGACCCCCCAAAAAAAATCCTTAATTCTCAGCTACAAAGTCTCCCTTACAACATAATATACTATCCTCAGATTCCAGAAATTTGGAAGTAGATAGTATATTATCCCCTCACTACCACCACACACACAAAAATAATAATAGTAATAATAATAATAATAATAATAATAATACCTATTAGTTCATAGAGGCTGTAGCAATAAGAACCTTGAGGGAGTCTCCCGGCAGGTGCAGAGGCCCAGCTATGATATCTCAGTCAGAGAATATGGCCCAAGTCAGATTCAGTGTATTTATAAGGCACCACATAGAAAGTTTGTGTCTCTTCCTCCGTGGATGCAGTGACATCAAATTCTAACAGATTCAAGTAAACCAAAACTTCCAACCCTGAGCCTGGCATACCAAAAGATGTATTTAAGGCTGGATCAATTAACAAAAAGAAAACACAAGTCTCTTTGTCGTCAGGTTAATTGTAAGCCTACAGGAGAGGAGAGGTTGAAAATCAAATGTGAGATGGACATTTTGTTGAGGTAATTCCACCACATCATTTACCATGTCCATGTGAATCTTCATTCATACAGGGTGACTGTAGGACGAACTATGGATCAAAGTGGTATCCCTTGCACTGTGTGTGATGTCTCAAGCATAACCAGGCCTGAGCGCTGAACCTTCAGCTGTAACACATCACCAGGGAGTCCTTGCTCCTCTGGGCATCACTGGGTATGGATCAGATAAAACAAATGAAACAAATAAAATCTGATTCCTCTTAATATAAAATCATGAATTCTGACCACGAAATTTGCAAGACCATGAAGAGGAAGAGAAACAGATCTGGACAGAGTAATAGCAGAGCAGGTAGGACACTTGCCTTATACACGGCCAACCAGGTTTGATCCCTGGCATCCCATATGGTCCCCAAGACCACCAGGAATGAACTCTGAACACAGAGCCAGATTAAATCCTGAGCACCATTGGAGTGCACGCCCCTAACATCGCCCAAAAAAAAAAAAAAAAGGAAAAGAAAAAGATCCAACTTCACATGTAGACAAAAAGGTTGGTATATTACTATGTCTTTTCCTAATTATGCAATATAAATTTGCATTTATTTCACAGTTTTCACAATAATTTTATATAGTTATGTGTATACATATAATATATATGCGTGTATATATATATATATATATATATATATATATATATATATAGTGAAGTCACTGCCTCTCCATGAGATACTTTTAAGTCTCTGATATCCTGTGTTGCAATCCTGCCTCCAGTCATTCCTGGTGTATCAACTGTACTTCAACCCAATGCTCTCATACTTAACAGCAATCTGCTCCTTCCAGATTCAGAGCCTTTTCTAAATCTATTAACTCTACTGAATTGACACTTTCTATGTTGTTCAGTGGTTGTTACATTGGCTTCTAAATTATTTCAGCTTGGCTTTACAGAGATAATCTGTCACTAATGCAAACCTGTGTATTTACAATATTAAAATCCCTGTCTTGTTATTTTTTCATTACTACTGCATTTTCCTAGTCTCCCTCATTACCATGTGTACTGTTTCATTATTTACATTTTGAATGCTATTATCTCTAAGGCTGTCAGCAGAGGCATTCTGAAATAATTATGCTGTGGGAATAGAATTATCTAAATATGGATCTTCCTGCTCCTGCTCAAATAAATTATTGTCTAACTCTTCAAATGCTTCTCTAGGTCCTCATTAAGACACTCATAGCCTAAGGGAATTATGAAGCACCAACTGTCTTGGTCTAAGGGTCTAAAGGTACAGAACCAGAAAGTAGACACTGAAACAGATAAAGAATTGAAGTGAAAGACTTCCCTATGATTAACACAAAGGATGTAAGAAGGTTCAATAAAATATGTATCTGACAGAAATAGCATTGAAAAAGAAAAGTATTTATTTGAAAGGCTGAAGATGAATAATGAATCAAATATAAAATATTTAGATACTTTGTTTTAACTTAGAGATTACCTATTCAAAAAAAGTGAACTATTTCCAGGAGACTTTACCCAATGCCCCAGCTTTAAATACTTACTATATGTATATATACACACACTCCTTTTGAGTCTCTCTGGCCTTTTCATCAAGTGCAAATATTCGCTTCATGTTTGATATCTATTAAAAAAAACCTATTGGCAGCTCAAACATAGCATGACTGATTTTTCTCAAAACTCTCCCTCCTGCTAGTCCGTCTCTTCCCACCACTATCCTGTACTCCACAAAAGTTGGAAAATTTCCCTTGACTTCTTTCCTCTTACTTCACACATCTCAATAAATAAGTCCTATAGGCATATCTTCAAATTCCATCCTGAATGCTTCCACTTCCCTCCAAGTCTCTTGAGACCACACTCGCCCAGGCAACCATCATCCTTACGGGCATCACCTCCTATAGAAGAGATTGGTTTTTACTCTTTCATCTGCCCACATGGCAGAAGGAATTTTACAAGCTATATGGCAAGGCATGAAATATGATACCTGAAAACCATAGTGACTTCTCATCACACCCATAATAAGAATCTACACATCACTATGGGCTGCAAAACCTTGGCTGATCTGAATAACATCTCCCTCATGGATGCATCCTCTGTGATTCTTAAGCTGCACAGACATCTTTCCAGATCACTTCTGCCTCAAGCTTCCTATACAAGCAGATTCTTCTCTATTAAGAATACTCTGCCTCAAGATCTTTCAGTGGATGAATGTCAAATTTTCCATATCTCAAATCTTTCAAACTTTCAAGCCTCAAATCTTTCAAATCTCTCCAACTGTTTACAATATCTGAGGAAGGATCTTCACCATGATAGCCCTCTCTCTCACCCATCGTATTTCCTCATTTTACCAAAGTCTGAAAATATCTGTCTCATTACAGTACTTTCTTTTTTGTTGTTATATTAGCATAATTTATATTGGCATAATTTACCTCAAACATTAAGAAACGTTTGAGGTAAATTATGCAATCCACCTTCTTCCTTCTACCTTCTACCTAAGTTTCAAAAGGCAACTAAAACAATTGTAGCTGAGCTATACACTAAGTTATCACAAAGTCCTTAGTAACTTTATGCTGCTAGACTATTCACTCCACGAGGGAGGGCAGGAAGCTTGTCTCTCTTGTTTTTCACTATAGGTCTATAGTCAAAAATAGAATCTTTCAAATAGTCCCCCAGTAAACCGACTGAGTGTGTAAATTCCTAAAATCCAATGGGTTAGAAGATAGTATAGGATTTCGAGCACATATTAGACACAGGTTTGTCTCCTGTAACCATGTAGTCCCCCAGGCATCACTGTCTGCAGGCCTGAAGGCTCCCAGAACTGCCAGTGTGGTCCAGGTAATCTGCAGGATCCCATTCTACAGCCCCACATTGAACCATTTGCCCAAGTGGCCAAGAATTAACTATGGGGCTCCCAGACCTCCTGAGTCCCAATATACTTCGCTTTTTCCCTAACCAGGATCCAAATCATTCATGACTCAGTCAGAGGCCTGATAACATTCTTTGTTGTTCTAACATGGCAACCTACGACTATCTTTCTGCATGGCTGGAAGGATCTAAATTGGAGACCCAATGGGTGCCAATGCTTTGCAAAGTCAGCATCTTGGATACTGCCCAGTTATTCTATGCACACCTATGCTATCACAGTCCAGCTGTTGTGCTAGGGTGTGGCAGACCAACCTCTTCTCTCTGCCATTGGAAACCAGAACCTCCTATGACCTGGATATTCCTCTTTTGCAAATTCCTCTCTTCTAAAATCAGACTCTAAAGATTCTCAGCTATGGATTCATTGAGTATACTGTTCCAGTGTCCTATCAGGAACCTTATATTTACAAAATAACTTTCTCTGTTTCACTGTTGTTTCAATACTTTTTCACATCCTGTGAGTAAATGTGGTAATTCAGTATACAGCTCAGCTACAATTTCTTTAATTGTTATTTGAAAGTTAGGTAGAGGGAAGAAGATAGATGTGTTATGTACCTCAAAAATAGTTATCAAAGTCCTAAGTTAAATTTTTAATTATTTTAAAGTCAAAATCAATTAAAAACTTAAAAATACAGAGACTAAGAATTTAGCTAAAAAAAAGTAGAGCACATACTTTGCACATTGCATGTATGAAGCTCAGAGTTCAGTCTATGGTACCAAATGTCCCCTGCCTTTGTACTATCAATGTGATCCTGATGGCCTTTATGTATCTCTAGGAGTGGTCCCGACCCACATCTTCTGCCTAGTCTGCTGGAAATGACCTCTATAAAAATAATCAAATAAGCCCTAAGCCTTATATTGCCACATATAACAAATATGTTTCTCTACCACTGAACCAAAATTTAAAAATAGACAATGTTATCTACTGTATCACCATCAAAGTCTAGAAGGAATATTATGAAGAGTTTAAACTGTTTTATGGAGAGTAATGTCATTTAAATCCTATTTCTGAAGTTCAAAATGTAGATCAGAAGATGGCATAATTATGTTTGCAGAACAATTCATGTTTTCTTAATAATATCACATCTTTGATTACTCTATTAGCATGTGTAATTTATTTTAACAACTCGAAAATCTACAAGCTAGGAACTTCTGCGCCTAAAGACTTTGATTCCAGAGATGTAACACATTCGGGCATCCAGCGCAGCATCTAATAGCAATGCACTGGGACTGCGAGCTGGGCTACAACTCTGTGCTGCCCGGGGGTGGTTTTTTCCTCCCCACCCTGTCTTCCCGCACAGAAAACGGCGGCTTGGCGGCACCCACATGGCAGGCGCCATCTTCTAAGAATCCTAACCCATAGGTATTTGATTTTTACACTTGGGGCTCCCAGGGACTCATGGGAAGGGGTGTAACCGGCATGCCCTCGGCCCAGATAAATTTGGAGCTGCTTAGAGTGAAGCGGAGCCTCTGCGTCTAAAGACTTTGATTCCAGACTTCTTACAGCAATGCACTGGGACTGTGAGCTGGGCTATGCAATTTCTGGCAGAATTTTTCCTGGACTTTATACAGAAATGCAAAACTGCGCAGACGCTGCCGCGTCCGCGCGACTTAACATTTATAATTGTCAGCAATGTGAAACGGTTCCTTTTGAACAGGTCTGACTTGGGGGGGAAACTCCAAATAATAACAGTAAGTTTTTGTTGAAATATTGTAGGTTATTAATGTAGCAGCCACATCTCTGGACTGTGAACTAAGCAAAAGCCCCACGCTGGCCGACACCTACCATACTATGAGGCGTGGGAAGGGGGATGAGGAGGGAAAAAAAAAAGGGAAAAGGAAAAAGGAAAAAAAAAAGAGTTGTAGCAGTGGGGCTACATATCTCTTCATTCCCAGCAATGGAAAACTAATTATCAAATGCTTCCTTGGTAGTAGGTCTGTCTCTCTTGAGTGGAAACTCCAACAACTATAGTGAGTTTTGTGTTGAAATATGGAATGTAATCAAGGTAAAGAGAAAATGAAGTGAAATTCATTAGTTATACAATAGGGGGTAGGGGGTGGGGGCGGGAGTATACTGGGGTTTTTGGTGGTGGAATATGGGCACTGGTGAAGGGATGGGTGTTTGAATATTGTATAACTGAGACATAAACCTGAGAACTTTGTAACTTTCCACATGATGATTTAATAAAAAGTTAAAAAAAAATCAATGAAAGCATTCTGTGAGAATCAATTGTTTATAGAATTTATAGTAGAGTACTATATATTTTAATTTATTCTTTATAAATTGTATGATATACAATAAAACCTGTAATAAAACTAAAAAAAAAAAAAGAAAATCTACAAGCTGGAAGAAAGCACTGAACTGCCCATAAAGGTCCATGTAATGATTTGGCAAATATAAATGTTTTACAACATTCTGGAAATTACTGCTGCTAGGACTTGATATTTAAATTCATACTCACTATAAACAAAACATTCTTCCATGTGCTGTTCCTATGTTCACTCATGTAGTCCTCAAAGCCCCTTCCAAGACAGATACTGCATATCCACTCTTCGTAGAAGTAGTGACAGGAAATGTATAGAGGCGAGTTCATTGCTCATTTGCATAGAGCTCTTAGCAATAAGCCGGTTTCAAACCAAGGCTGTACTTTCCCAATCATCAGCTGATGTCACCTATGCTTACTACTGGTGGTGGTAATCAACAGCATTAATGGGCCTCATATTTTCTCATGCAATATGGAAAGCATCATGTAGGTATCTTACCATCTAAACTTCCCAAGTACCCTCAGGTGGAGGAAACTTGATTGCAACCTTTGCTTAAAACAGATGATGGTATTACTTTTACAAAAAGTCTTTCCCATACTGCTTACTGCTAGAAATAACTCATAGACTTTGCAATTCTTACAAAGTGTAAACAACTGACAGTTTAATTCACATAATTGTTTCTTTAGCAGCCCATTTTAAGGGTTCAGAATTGCCAGCTCAATGCCATTTATACAATTTTTTATGGTACCTCTATATTTTTAATCTACAAAAAATTAACTATCTTGTTCTTAATTGAATTGGGTTTATTTTTAGGATGATATTTCTTAATTTTGCCCTGCAGGCCTGGTCTGTGAGGTTGTGTCCCTTATTCCTACAAAGCATTAGGACTTAAAACTTCAAGAAAAAGCTTAATCTCACCGAGGAAACTCAATCATAGCTACATCTCTGAGAGATGCAAATCATAAAATATGAGTTCCCTCTTTACTAAATTAATTAATTCATATTCCAGTACCACTGCAAAGACCTTTTATGGACTCCAGTCAGTGAATCCTTTTCAAAGGGAAGGCTATAATATTCTTTTATTAGTCCACATGCAACAAATGTAATGCAGACATCAATCTTATTGGAATAGTAAAAAAATCTCAGGAGCCAACAGAAGAGAACTATGAGAACCACCAAATAGCAATAATGGGGTAATTTAGAAACAACCCCTATTTAGGGCAAAATATGTTCACATAACTATCAAGGTGAACTATTAAAGACAAAAACCGAAACTATAAATTGCAATCAAATAAGAACAGCACAGGTTACTTACCATGCAACATTATTCTGAACACTTTAAATGCATAATTTCCTACACACAGAGAAAGACACTATTATTATCATTTTGTAGATTAGGGCACCTGAGGCTTAGAGAAATCAATTAAGTTACCCAGGCCTCTATGACTCTTAGGGAACAGAGCTAACTTTTGAGGCCAAACACTTTGAGTCCTGCATCTTTTAGTCTATCTTATCAATTTACATCCCTGCTGAGCTTTAACATAAGGCAAGCCAGCCACATAGACCTGAATACAATTTCTGTAGCATAGTAGGGATTTTCTCATTTTATCTTGAACATCTTTGCCCATGCAATTCTTTCGCTTGGGACATCATTTCTGTCAACTCCTTTTTTACCCAAAACTTCAGCTCATTTTTGAAGGTTGCCATTACACCAGCCTGCCCTATCCCAGCCTTCTGCTACTGTTCTGATTAGTTGATCTTTATTTCTGAATTAAAATGCAGGATCATTCTACAATAAAGGAGAAAGGAATCAAAGAATCCTTGTCTGCAAACAGTGAGGATGGGAATACTGTTCACATTATAAAGAAATATATATTCATCTGGATGAAGAGAACATTTGTGACTTTTTCCAGTTACTGGATTCTGAGAAATATACAGTACATACTTATTTTGTGCTTAGAGTTTAGCCAACAGTGAAATGGACATCCATTATTTACTTATGAAGCTTTTGACCAATCATGGTTACTCCTTATTAACTGTCCAATTTAATCAAATGGAAAAAAATCATATTACAAAAGTAAACTAAGTTTGTTTGCTTTCCCACCCCCCTCTTCCTTATGTAGCAGGAAAGCAAGTGTATGGAGGTCTCTGGATAATAAATAACTTCTCCACCTCATGCTTTTCTTAGAAGGCTTGTGAAATATTTATGGCATTTCTTTCCAAAGGCTTTAAAGTATCTTTCTTCTCCAGAGAATATTATTCTTTGACCCAACACAGTCTCAAAGTTGCCTACTTCAGCTATGCTTCTATCTCCTGCCCCTTCACCCGACCCTGTCTTTCAATACTGCTGTTGGGTTAATGTCTTCTGACAATTTCTGTTGCCTTTCATTTAAGCTGTTACACTCCATATGGCTCCTCGTTTTTTGATGAGGCCCAGAACATATTACAGACCACAGAACACAATATTTAGAGCAAAATAGTTTACCACTCTCAGCATTATTCTACCTAGGATAAGTTCAGCACAGTTATAAAGAAATAGGGGGGTGTTTGGGGGCACCTTGATAGAAAGAAATCCATATCTGCATATTATCTTTATATGTAAATCAAAATGACTCAAAACCAATTGGCTACATTTTACCTGTGTGCTTAAGAGTCATAGCAAACAAATCCAATGACCCAAACCAGACAGGCTGACCATTTCAAATCAGTTAATAGCCTTGATTTGAGATTCAATGACAAATTGATCCAAGCATATTTGGTTAATTCCCAGAATTAAAAGCAGAGTCAGAAAATGTCTCTAAGAAATTATTCACCCAACCTCATCAATGTACAAGGTCAGTTGAGAAGTTTCAAGTCAAACTCTCTATTTGAACCTCGGTTCAATCTCTGATACCTTACATATTTCCCTGAGCACTTCCATGAGTGATCCCTGATAACAAATCCAGGAGTACACCCAAAGCACCTATGTGATAGCAATGAAAGTAGATAAAAAATAGATAACAAAAATCAAAGTAATAAAAATTTGTTCAGCTGCCTTTTTGATAAACATTGACAAATGGTGGAAATAAAATGGAATAGCTAACTGAAGATTAAAAAGTTGCCCAATGTTTATGTAGTTGTTTTTGTGTAAGATCAAAAGAATTGATAAGAGAAGAAAAGAGAGTAAGAAGGAAGATGGAAAAAAGAGAGGAACTAGACTTTAGGATATTAAAGACTGAAAAATTCAGATTATACATCTGGGAGCAGAATATCTTCAAGCAAGAGTCCCCACCACTATGACCTATCTTGTTCATTAGTATGACAAGACTAATTAGAACCACAAACCTTTCCCACCCAAAACATAGTTCATGTTACTTAATCCCCACATTTTGAACCATCTGGGTTTCATATGCCAAAAAAAAAAGAAAAAAGTAATCATGCTTGTTAGCAAATAACTCTAAAATTATTTAAACTGTTAGAAGGATGGATACAAATATGTTCCCTAGTAGAGACCTGAGTTCCATTTCACTGACCACACATTTTAGGACTTTAAAGGGAGGAATTACTCCTTCGTCCCTCTTCTTTTTTGTTCTGTCTCTCTAATTCTTTGTCTCTTTCTCTCCTCCCAGAAATAATCTTGTTTCCTTTTATAATGCTATCAATGCTATCATGATCTCATAATTTTGCACATATAATTTAAAAATAAAAGCCAATTTAGAGTAAAATTTGATATGACTTCTTCTATATTCACCCCATTTTATCCCATGCTCCAGTTTGGTATCTCTTCTTTCTCTTAATGCACTGAGCAACATTTTTCACTATAGTAAAAAATGAAAGTAATTGATGCCTAAATTTTCCACTCTTCTCTACTAATTCCAGGAAACATCAATGTAGATGCATTTGGGAAGATAAGGACCTATCCAGTTCTTCAGAGGTCCAGAGAGTTCCCCTCTGAGTCTCCCCCACCACCACCACACCCACACACTATATCTTAGTCAGTTACCAGTTTAATGAAAGGCGCATGATACCTCCTTAGTTGGGTCTTCCAGTGCTACCTATGTACTACCACCTGGCAGTACACAGGTGCTTCTCTGAGTTTTTTCAGAGACCAGCAGTGCTTTGAGTTTATGCAGGGATCAAACCAGGGTGAGCCACTTGCAAAGTAAGCACCCTAACCTCTGTAATACCTCTCTAGTTGCTATACAGATTTTTTTTGTCTTAGAAGTTAAATTTTATTGTTTGGTTTGATTTGGTTTTTGGACCACAGGTGATTCCTGACTGTGCTTAGGCATCACTCCTGAAAGAGTTCAGGAAACCATAAGAGATGCTGGAGATTGAACCTGGCAAGATAAGCACCTTATCTACTGTAATAACATGCCACCCCCTGGTATCTAATTCTGGACAATGAAAAAAGCACTAGAAAAATGGATTTAAATGCGATGTCTTATTTAACCTTTTAATGACTTATGCAGAACCAAGCAAAAAGAATGCAAGAGAGTTAGGCTTACTCTAAAGCAAATTTGTCATAAAGCTAAGCCACAGGGCACACATTCTTGTATTGACCTCAGACACTAGCTTTTTGCTCCTCAAGACTTATGAAGCCTTAATTTAAAAATAAAAGTCAATCTATAGTAAAATTTTAGTGCAGAAGCACAAGCACTTTGACTTGCAAGCATGTTTCCATTTCTGTCTTTTGGAGAGTTCCTAAGGTCCTGTTATTTAAAAGGCTATAATATTAAAAGTGTACTGTGAAGCTATTAGCTTGATCTCCAGGTTATCTGGGATCCAGTTCATAATTTGACATAACATACAAAAACTAATTTAGAGAGAAATAAGAGGACAAAAATAGAAAACTTTGCAAAAAAAATCTAGTTAAAATTTTTATATACCTCTAAATATTACTAATTACTAAGATGGTTTTGGATAACCTACAATATTCATACAACAATATAGTGTTTTAAAGTAAGTTTGAGGAAATATAAAAATTGTTTTAAATAAACCCCTTTAAAATGTCACTCATCTTTTCACTAGTTTTATTTTGCTATGTAAATAAAGATAAATTTATCTCTAATATTCAACCTTTAACTACAAATTTAGCTATTGTGTGCCAGATACCATAGTAACCATGGAAATAAATTAGGAAGAGGGTTCTTTACAACAATTGCTTTTAATTTTGCAAGAATAAAAGATTAGCACCTGAACAGTTTCAATATATAATAGAGGGAATTCATAAGAAAAATGAACTTAACTGAGCCCTTTCTGATATACTCCTGGATTACAATTAGGCATAGGGCATGTCATGTTAAAAGAAAAAAGTCTGAAAATTCTTTATTTTGTTGAAACTATATACTTTTTTCTTTTTTTAATTTTTAAATTTATTTATTTTTAATTTGTGAATCACCGTGAGGGTACAGTTACAGATTTATACACTTTTGTGCTCATGCTTCCCTCATACAAAGTTCGGGAACCCATCCCTTCACCAGTGCCCATTCTCCACCACCAGTAAACCCAGCATCCCTCCCACCCTCCCCAATCCCATCTCCCCCCACCCCACCCTGCCACTGTGGCAGGGCATTCCCTTCTGTTCTCTCTCTCTAATTAGCTGTTGTGGTTTGCAATAAAGGTGTTGAGAGGCCTCTGTGCTCAGTCTCCAGCCGTCATTCAGCCCGAAACACCTTTCCCCTGCATGACCTTCGACTACATTATACTTGGTGATCCCTTCTCTGAGTTGCCCTTTCCCCAGAATGTGAGGCCAGCCTCCAAACCATGGAGTCAACCTCCTGGTACTTATTTCTACAATTCTTGGGTGTTAGTCTCCCACTCTGTTATTCTATATACCACAGATAAGTGCAATCTTTCTATGTCTGTCTCTCTCTTTCTGACTCATTTCACTCAGCATGAAACTTTCCATGCCAATCCACTTATATGCAAAATTCATGATCTCCTTTTTTCTAACAGCTGCATAGTATTCCATTGTATAGATGTACCAAAGTTTCCTCAACCAGTCATCTGTTCTAGAGCATTCGGGTTTTTTCCAGATTCTGGCTATTGTAAACAGTGCTGCGATGAACATATAAGTGCAAATGTCATTTCGACTATACTTTTTTGCCTCTCTGGGATATATTCCCAGTAGTGGTATTGCTGGGTCAAATGGGAGCTCAATATCTAATTTTTTGAGAATCGTCCATATTATTTTCCAAAAGGGCTGAACGAGTCAACATTCCCACCAGCAGTGTAGAAGAGTCCCTTTCTCCCCACATCCTCTCCAACAGCGGTTGCTTTTGTTCTTTTGGATATGTGCTAGTCTCTGTGGTGTGAGGTGGTATCTCGTGGTTGTTTTGATCTGCATCTCTCTGATGATTAGTGATGCAGAGCACTTTTTCATGTGCCTTTTGGCCATTCGTATTTCTTCCTTGGTAAAGTCTCTGTTCATTTCTTCGCCCCATTTTTTGATGGGGTTGGATGTTTTCTTCTTGTAGAGTTCAACCAGTGCTTTATATACCATTGATATCAACCCCTTATCTGATGGGCATTGTGTAAATATCCTTTCCCATTCTGTGGATAGTCTTTGTATTCTGGTCACTGTATCTTTTGCGGTGCAGAAGCTTTTTAGTTCAATGTAGTCCCATTTGTTGATCGAAACTATATTTTAGTACAATTAAACAATGATCATGGGAACTCACAATCACAGAGATGCTGACCAAAACAAAAAGAGGACAATGATGGATCCAGATTGGTCTGAGAAGGAATTGTGCCTATACACAATGTACTTTAACATTGTTGACCATTGAGGATAGCCACCATTATGATCCTGTCAGAGTGCCACTTTAAAAAGACTGCTCTGGTAGAGGAGACTTCAACATGGTAGAGGAGAGAGATTGTCAACTGAACACAGTTCCAAACTGGCACATAATAATCTACCTATTCTGCTCTTAAAAAATAAGAAAATAAGAAAAACAGTATAATCCTAAAGTGCAAAATGGAAATAGAAATGTTAAAGAGAACAAGAAAGAAATTAGACACTTGAACAATGGTAAGTCAATGAAAGTGCATTTGTGCAGTGCAGGGAACACTGAAGTCTAAATGACTTTAAGAAAGATGCGAATGAGATCAAATTGATATTTATAGAGAATGTTTGCTTGGGAAACAGACTCATGCCGTCTGCAATGGTGGTAGAGAATGTAGGGGCTAAAATAGGGCTGATTGAAGTATTTTATGAAAAGTCACTAGATCTCACATCACTTCACCAGATCATTAGGAAATTCTGCACCCAACCTTGAAGACATCTACATTACTCTGTGGAGAAATGTAAATGGGAATGCTCTAAAATCAGCATCACAAGGTTTAGGGACTGGCAAACCTAACAGACCAGTAGCAGGGAAAAATATCAGAGAAATTCTGTATTCTAATTGTGATAACTCTCTTGATTGATTCACAGAATATTGGGAAATAGTCTTCTTTCCTGAGAAATTGACTGTCTGAAAGGTCGTTATGATCTTCCAATTGGTTTACCAAACTCTCATTAGGCATTGTACTTTAGAGTCAACTAAGTGACATGTATTTTTCTTAAACACACACACATATTCCTCATAAACATACATATATGGCAAACTGAGTTTTTAATCTCATTTTATTGCCTAAATTTGTATGAAAAAATAGGAGTAAATAGGTGAACAATCCCTCATGCACAAAAAAAGAAAAGATAGACATTATAAAAGGGGATAAAAGGGAGAGAAGAGGAAAGGAAAGGAAAGGAAAGAAAGGAAAGATATAGTGGAAAAAGAGAAAAAGATAGTAAGAAAATGGACACTAAGGAAAACAGTATCAATGGATGAAGCATAAGTGTATAAAAATTCCTTAAAATCAAGTTTGTTGATTTATACACTAAATGATGTTACATTTATGAAAAACAACAAATGTATGTAAAAAGGGAACAGTAAATGAATATAAGAAAAAAAGCCTGAGAAATAAAAATAGAATAAGGATGAATCTCAACTAGTTATGGAAATGGAAAAATGATTAAAAAAGAGAGAAAGAGGTAAGAAGCTAAACCTAGTACATCATATAGCTAAATCAATGTTTCACAGGAAATACTGGTTTAAATTAGAAATAAAGTAACATTTTCTAAAACTGATGAATATGGCCCTAGAGGGATTACAGTTGCCCTGAGGCCTACTTACTGTTTCCCAGCAGCTTGCCCAGCCAATTAACAGGTGAGCCCTGACCTGAATGGAATCCTGTGCAGCTGACAAGGAGCCCAAGACAAGAGGAAGTCTGAAGCCCCAGGTCAGCTTCTGCCCCATAGAGCCCCCATTTTCATGTGGTCTGCCTGCTGCTTCCAGCAGTTTCTCCAAACCAATCAATTAACAGAGGCTAGAAGGGGACCTGATGGAGCCCTAAATTCACCTTCCACTGGTAGAATACCAAACCTTCTAAACTGAGATGTATAGAGATAAGTGCCAGGAGGCTCCATGGCTTGGAAGCCAGCCCCACATGCCAAGGTGGTGGGGGAGGGGTAGGCAGCTGGGATAAATAAGGGACCACCAAGTGAATAATGTGTGGAGGACTCTCTTGGGATGGGATATGCGTGCTGAAAGTAGACTCTGGACCAAACATGATGGCCGCTTACTACCTGTTCAGCAAACCATAACACCCCAAAGGAGAGAGAGCGTAAAAGGGAATGTGTCTGCCACAGAGGCAGGTGAGGGGGGGCAGGAGGGGTATAAGGGGGTGGTGGGAGGGATACTGGGAACATTGGTAGTAGAGAATGGGCACTGGTGTAGGGATAGGTGCTCAACCATTGTATGACTGAAACGTAATCATGAAAGTTTGTAAGTCTGTAACTGTACTTCACCGAGATTCATTAATAAACAAATAAATAAAATTTTAAAAAGTTAAGATGAACTGAGACATCTATTCTTTCAATATCACACTGAAGACACCAATATTCCCATGAAGGTCCAGAATCCTCATTGCTTTTAGGAGCTGAATCATTAAGTGCCCTTTTATAAGAGACTATGAAAATTTACCCCAATAAACAACAGACCCAACCAGAAATCTGAATAAAAATTCACCAAACCCAAGGAGTGAAAAGAGTAGCCCTAAAAGTAGTCCATAAAGCTTTACTGGCACCAACCAGCTCTATAAATTCTCAGATAAACACACTAGAAGCATTATGTATACATTTAAGTGGCTCAAAAAACAATGGTACGGTACCAAGAGGGAATAGAGAATACTTCTAGAAACAACAGAAAATAGAAGAATGTAAAATAAAAAAATTGTAGGTGACATGAACTATTTGCAGCTGACATGATACCATATCAAGAAAACCCTAAGGAAACTTCTAGAAACAATAGACTTAGGCACTCCAGTGGTGCATCTGGTTAGTGTGTGGTACATACGTGCAAAAACAAGACTTGTACAGTAAAGTGGTAAACTATAAAATCACAGAAATTTATGTCTTTTCTAAAGTATGCAAACAACGAAACAGAACAGAAAGAACTTTCTTTAAATCCCATTCTCAATCATGCTCAAGAAAATCAAAGAAATAGATAAAGAGAAAGTGCGAGAGAGAGAGAGAGAGAGAGAGAGAGAGAGAGAGAGAGACAGAGAGAGAGACAGAGAAAGAGAGAGAGAGAGAGAGACAGACAGACAGACAGAGACAGAGAGAGATAAGGAAATGCCTGCCCTGCCATAGTCATAGAGGCTGGCTGGGGAGGCTGGGGGACGGGTGGTGGGAGAGAAACTGGGGTTACTAGTTGTGGGAAATGGACACTGGTGGAGAGATGTGTGTCGGATCATTGTTTGACTGAAACCTGATCATGAACAGCTTTGTAACTGTATATCTCATAGTGACTAAATTAAAAATAAAATAAAATAAAATAAAATAAAAATTAGGGAAAAAATCAAAGACCTGGGAATCAGTTTATCAAAAGAGATGAAAAACTTATACAAAGAAAACAACAAATCACTACTAAAATAGATAAAAGATGGAACAAGGAAACATTCCTAATCATGAATTGAAAAGATTAACATTGTCTAAATAACCATTTTTCTCATAGCATGACACAGATTCAATGCAGTCTCTATAAAAATTCCTATTATAAAGATACACATCAAATGCATTTGAAATTTATGTGGATTAAAAAATCCACTCACCCCACTCTTTGAATAGCGAAAACAAACCTAGGAGGGAAAATATGCAAAGCTACTCTCTCCCCAGTTAAAAGCATATTATAAAGTGGTCTTAATCAAAACAGCATAACACTGGAACAAGAACAGACTTTAAGACCATTGAAATAGAATTAAGAGTCCGGAGACAGATTCTCAAGTGTAAGGACAGATCATCATAATCATCATTGTCATCATCATCATCATCATCATCATCATCATCATCATCATCATCATCATCCCGTTGATTGTCAACTTTCTCGAGCAGTCTCAGTAACGTTTCCATTCGTCCTAGCCCTGAGATTTTAGAAGCCTCTCTTTGCACATCCTTCCCAACAATACCGCATTGGAGGTTCTTTCAGGATCAGGGGAATGATACCCATGATTGTTACTGGTTTTGACATATGAATACACCATGGAGAGCTTGCCAGGTTCTCCCATGTGGGCAGGAAACTCTCCGTAGCTTGTCAGGTTCTCCCAGAGGGAGAAGTAGGCTATAAAATGTCGATTTCGGGAGCTTGGTTTTAAGTCTCTGGGTGTGGGCTGTTGGTGAGATTGTACAGCGCCAGGGACAGTCCCTGGGTGTGACCACCTAGGTACTGGAAAGTGGAAAATCTGGGCAGAAGAGGCCCAGTCCAAATCTGAGCAGGCTTGGAGGTCTCAGCCCCAGGTCCCACACACCTGGGTTCCTCTGCCGGTTCCTTCATGCTTGAGGCTCGTCTGAACGTGTGGAGAGGGGCCTTGAGCATGGCTGTGGCTAGGCTCTGAAGGTCTTCGGCTGCGGGAGCTCTGCTCGAGGCAAGGAGGGAAGCTGGAGCCCACCCCCTCCAAAGGGCCCGGGGCAGGCACGAGGGCAAGAGACTCTTTTTACCTTCCTCACTTTATTGAAAGTAAGGACAGATAAAGAAGCAAAAAGTGTGAAGTGGACCAAGTAAAAGTTCTTCAACAAACAGTGGTTGGAAAACTGGTCAGCACAACCAAAACACAAATTCAGTCCCTATGTAATACCATGCACAAAACTCAGCTCAACATTGTTTAAATACCTCAATATCAGACTGAATTCATAAATTATGTTGAGGAAAATACAGGAAGAACAATTTATAACACCGAAAATAGATATGTCCCCTAAAAATATAAGTCTAGTTTATGTCTCCATTTTAAAGGCCTGGCAAGCTGAAACCCTCTTCGCTAAAATAATCACTGTGCCCAGTAGGATCTAGAGGCCTCAGCATTGGTCCATTCTGTTCGACTGTTCTAGAACTTGCCTCAGTAGCCCTGTTTTATCAATTTGACCTAGTGAGACACACATTTTTTGCCACCAAAATTCCTAGAATTCACCAAATTATTCCCTTTCTTGGATAAGCTAAAACTATTTTATCATTTTTATATAAGTTAATTGTAAAAAGTTGCATCTTCTTTAGTAAACCAGTACAGTTAGCTTTAAAAAGTTAGCTGGGATATATAAGCACAGTTTGAGTACTACTCAGCTCTAGGAAAAGATAAAATTATGCATATTTCTGCAAGTAAAATGACCTCGAGAGTATCATGCTGAATGAGGTTAAGTCAGAAGGAGAGAGGAAAAAGAATAACATCTCTCATATGTGGGATATAAAGAAACATAGTAATGGAATAACAAATGGACAAAGGTACAGTAAATAGATCTTAAAATAAATTGGAGCATAAAATATAGCCAATTATTATTTTATTCACCTAAAATTCTAAGGACATGCAAACTATAGAGACATAAGGGAGATCAATAATTGCCTAGAGATTGAAAAGGTATATAAAGGCAAATTGGAGCGATTACCAAGGAGTTAAAAGTATTATTTAAAATTCATATTTTTAATTTGTTAATGAGTAAACATCAAACATCTAAAATATATTTAAGTGCGCACTTTAAATATGTGCACTCTGTCACTTATCAATGACCCAGAAATGGATTTTATAATATTAACAGTATCAGAAGTCTCACAGTAGAGATGTTACTGGTACCCGCTCAAGCAAATCCATGAACAACGGGATGACAGTGCTACAGTGCTAACAATAGAAAAGAAATATTGAGTGATGAAAAATCATTATGGTAGAGTGAATCTTAAAGTGAGAAAAACTGAAAATTGTGTCAAGATTCACGATAAAGCCTATATTTTCCTATAGTATTTGACTGCTGGAATGAGAGAAGTAGGCAGATTTAAAAATATATCACCTAAGTCTATTAATAAAAAATGACTTTTAGATGGTGGTATGGTCTGAAAATTAAAGAATTATTCCAAGTTTAAGGACTGGAGCGATAGTTCAGCGGGTAGAGCATTTGCCTTACACACGGTTCACCCGAGTTCAATTCCTGGCATCCCATAAGGTCCCCCGAGCAATTGCAAGGAATGGTTCCTTGGTGCAGAGTCAGGAGTAATCCCTGAGTACCGCTGGTTGTGTCCTGTAAAGGGAAAAAATAGAGAATTATTTCGATTTTCAGGTGTGGATTATTAATCTCAGTCTGGATAATTATTATTGAATAGAACACTAGTGTACGGGCAACACATGACTGGTAAATATGATGAGTCTAATTATTCCCTAAAAGAACCACACAATAGAATTCTAAATGTGGTAAGAGTAAAATTTTAATGGGCAGGTAGAATTGTGAGTCCTCAGTGAAAGAATGATGATGAAAGCATTGTTAATTGATTAGATTATCTCAGAAGAGTGTATAGAGATAAGACAAACTCTGCAAAATACTTATATTTTATGACTCAGAGGAGGATTTCACAATGTAAATATTAAATAATTTTGATAACATCCTAAAAATATGTACATGAAAATTGTAACTTATAAAAGTGAAAGAACATTCAAGTGATCAGAAAGAAAAAGTGAACAGCAGTTCATAGAGAGCTGATAGACAATTTTCTCGAGTTAACAGTTAAATTAACTCTTTGACAGACATTTAGACCTAAGACAATTGAACCATCTGTTCCCACCTCCAGACTTTCTCACACACACAATAATATATGCACTTAGAATAACTGCACAGTGAAGGACTCTTGTTTTACACTTTACATTAATTATAGCAGTTACAATTATGTGGTTGGAGAGAAAATTGGCAAAATTCCACATGGCATTTTAGGCTCATAAATTTGAAATGGGAGAATTCTACAATCATATTGCTGCTAATTTTTTAACCTTCCCACACCTGGTATAATATTCAATGATATGTTTTAGCAAAATGCTTGGATTTATTACTACCAGCTTTGACTAAACCCAACATAACAACTTGAGATTTCTTGTGTTTCCTGAAATAGAAAATTCATTAATTCAAGCGACAAACATATGTTTTCATGAGAGATATTTCCATGGATTATTCTATAAATATGGAGAAAAAGTTATATACCTTATTCTTATATTAAGCTAACTGTGAAATCATAAATAAAATGCAATAACTGATTAGCAACACATTATATATTAACTACAAAAATCTATTTCCATTCAAACTCATATACTTCACTCATGTAAAGTTCTAATCAGATTCTATTAACTTTTATTTCAGAAATTTCTAGCAAGCTTGGGTAACTGGTTTGCTGCCCAAAAGTAAATTAGAAGTAATAAGCTAGTTATAGACCAGTCTCATTTTGAATCTAGCACAATAATGGCAGCAAGCTGTGCTGACAAATATAAAGGAATGTGGAAGAAATGAAACTTTAGAAAACAGAAGTAAAAAAATCCAAAAGCAGACCAGTTTATGACTAGTTAGTGTAAGAAAACTATTATCGTTCATTATCTTCTGATGACAATATGTAATAGCCACCAAAAAATTAAGTATAACTAATTATGTGAATTCTTTCTAAAAGGTCTAGTAATAAAGTAAAAATAATAACATGAATTCTTTGTTCATGTTTTGCTTATATAAATTTTTGTTCTCTTATAATGAATATTCTATCATAAAGTCCTTTAGTTAGGAATAAAGAATCTTTCTAAATATCATTAATAACTTTAAATAATAGGGAACTGACCTCCCCAGTTTATTTCTTGATGTCACTTAGAACTCAACTTCCACCTATTATTCCATTTATTTGTGCAGAATTGTTCTAATTCCAAATAAACTACAAGCTCCCTGATAATTGTTCTTTATCACACCCTTGGATTTATTTTATATCATGTTACACAAATTATACACTAAAGTACTTAGCATGCAGAAATTGCTCAATAAAAAGCAAAATAATGCATAATACATGCACTGACATTTTATTCCTTTCAGTGACAATAACTAGCAGATTCAAACTTAAGTTTAGAATGCACAATTAAAAGTTAAATTCCCATAAAGAAGTCAATATGATTTAGTCTAAAGACATTTATGTCAACAGGGATAGTAGTCAGTTCAAATGAGTACATGTTGGAAAAAATGCTTTATTGAATATCTATAAGGAATTGTAGCACAAACATAAGTTAATGTTGCCTACTAAATTATTTCCAGAAAGTTTAGGTTAACATTATTTGTAGTTGGGGAACTGGAGAGATATTATAACTGTTAGATCTTGCACATAGCTTGCCTTGCACACAGCCATCCCAGGGTCAATCCCTGGCATCCCACATGGTCTCTGCACTGCCAGGAGTAATTCCTGAGTGCAGAGCCAGAGGCAACCCCTGAGAATTGGCAGGTATCACCCCAAAACAAATTTATTGGTTATATAAATTGTGTCATTGCCAGTTTATAGTTTTAGATACCAGACTGAAATTTACTTTTTTATGATGAGTAAAGGCTGAAACAAAGCTTTACTTAAATATATTCCCCTCGTACATTTCAAATTAATAGAATACAAAACTGAGAGTTTTTTTTCCTTAATATGTTCAAGTTTTATGGGTCTTGTTTCTGTAATACAAATTCTATTAAATGTCTTAATTTTAAGGCCAATTCCTAACTGAAATTTTTATTTTACTTATTTGTTTTTTGGGGCCACACCCAGTTGTGCTCAGGGCTTAACTTCTGGTTCTGTACTCAAGGATCTCTCCTAGAGCGAGGCAAGGGTGCCACAGGGGTTGCTGAGGAATTGAACCAGGTTAGCCACATGCAAGGCAAGTACCAGGCTGCTGCACAATCTCTCAAGCACTTGCAGTTTGCTCTTGGGTGTTTTGCATACTGCTTTAACTGGACGTGTGATCTGCACATATTTATTAATCTCATCTGGTCTATTTTCTCATTTAAGGTTGGTTTTATCTTCCATGTTTATTTCTATCCTCTCCATCCCACTCCGTACCCATCCCACCTGTAAAAAACTAAGGCTCGCCGAGGGGCGCGAGCACTCGCGGGCTCTCTGGCGGCTCTGTCTCACCGCCCACGTTCGGTGCCCCAGAACCACTGTGTGTGCTGTCGGTCAAGGGCAGGCGATGGAAGGAAGGCCAGAGTGGTTGCTCCATCAGTTTATTTCATTCTCTCTCCCTGCTTTTCTCCCGGCTCTCGATCTCTCTCTGGATCTGTGGATCTGGCCCCCGTGGATCTGGCCCCCGAACCCACTCTTACAGCCTAGTTAAATCTCCACAGCATGAGGGGGTTGGGGCGTACACATAGGTGTGGTCACCATCAATCAGGTTGAGGTTCCTTTCCCTTAGGGGATGCTTCTCCTAGGACTTAATTCTCTTTCAGCAGGAGGATCCACCCAAGGGCAGAGTCCCATGAATGTGTTTCTCTTCTCCTCAGCCAGCAAACATATAAGAATTCATAATATTAATTATTTTGTATGGACACAATAAGAGATGCATTAAAGCTTATAGAATTGCTCTCCTGGGGCCATCTCAATCTCAGACTATAGTGCTCAGGCCAGATCAGTCTTTCCTATCCCTGGCAGGGTCCTAGTCTCATAATTACTATTGGATCATGACAGTATTTGTCTATGATCAAGCTCTTAACTTATAGTTAAGAATTAGGCACTTTCCTGAGCACCGCCAGGAGTGATTCCTGAGTGCATGAGCCAGGAGTAACCCCTGTGTATCGCCAGGTGTGACCCAAAAAGCAAAAAAAAAAAAAAAAAAAAGAATTAGGCACTTTGGCCAGGCCCATCTCGATCTCGATGCCAGGGTAGCATATAACTCACCGCTTGCCCTGGATCCTTCCCATCCCTCGTCGGGACCCTGCTTTTGGGTGCTAGGAACTGAGGGCAACTGAGGCTTAAGTGGAGAAAGCAGATGCCTGGGAGGGAATAAATAATATTCGAGGCCAATTAATTCCCAAGTTATAAAAACATAATATTGTCTTCTTGTGTCTATACAAAACAGACATAGCTTTAAAGTAAATTATTCAAAAGGCACAAGAAGAGGAGAAAGGCAATATTAACTTATATAACATAAATTCAGTATCCTAGGAAGGTCTGACCTTACAAATTAGCAGAGTCAGATTAAGGGAAAGCTGCAGATTAACTCTTTTGGGGAAGAGAGCATGGAGAAGTGATTATAGCTAAACAAAGGGATGGGAGAGATTCCAGAACACCTTGATGGGTGAGACTGGGGTAAGCCTAAACTCCGGGGAAAACCGGGACAAGCTACTTGTGGCAAGGGGGGAGAGGACAAAGTAATGTCATCCTACACCCACCCTTGGTAGACTGAGTTTTGTAGGCCAACTCTCGAATTCTGTTGCCACTGAAGTGCAGAAATTATTCTGTATCTGTCCTTCTTCTGACTGATTCAATCAGCTTGATGCTCTGGTGTTCAGTCTATGTAGCAATGAACTGTTTTTATACTTTCTTATTGTTCCTTGGTGAGATATATACACCTTAGTTTCTTTTTCCATTAATCTGTTGTTGGACACTTGGGTTTTTTCCAGATCATGGATATTATGAATAGTGTGGCAATAAACACGGGGGTGCAAATGTCTTTTCAAAATAATATTTTGGGGCCCTTAGAGTAGATGCACAGAAATAGAATTTCTGACATTAAAGAAAGATAGTACCACAATAAGGCACTTGCCTTGCATGCAGCTGACCCCCAGTTCAATTCTAGATACCTTATGTGTTCTTTTGTGCACAACCAGAAGGAATCACTGAACACAACCAGGGTAAGAGAGAATTGTTATTGTCCAAAGAAAGTGCTTAGGGATAAAAGGATATCATATCTACACTTCCGTGTGGTATGGTGGAAAATCTCTCCTGAAAGATATACAATGATATAAACCATCATGCCAAGATAAATGAACAATTTAAGGAAAAAATGAAAAGGTAAAATATTGCCATTTGGACAACATGGATGGAGCTGAAAGAACGCACGCTGACTGAAATAAAACAGAAGGTGAAAAACAAATAGTAGATACTTGCATTCATATATGGAATATAAATAAAGCAAAGGAACAGGAAAATAAACATGATTTTTAACATGTGAGTTCTGAATGCAGAACAGTGGTTACCAGATTATGAAAGGAGAAGTGAGAGAAAAGAATGGAGGGGGAAAATATCGTCACTGTCACAGAGGAATATTAGTATTTTAGAGGGTACATTTGGTGTGGCAACATACAAGAAGTGAAAACTTGTACTCCCAAAACATATATGGTGTTGTACAACTCATTTTTTAAAGAAAAGAACATTGTTAGGGCTAAAGGAAACCATTCCATTACAAAGATGAGTGAAGGCAATTAAGAGGATATATTATACTTTATATAAGACTTCAACTATTCATAGATTCATAATTTCTAAATTCAATGAAATAAAAATTGGTAGACCTTCATAAAGAACTGTAAAAGTCTAATATTTTATTCCAACAAATATCCAGTCCCATTTTATCACTCTTCTTTTAGTGATTGACATAAGTAGACAAAAAGACAGGAAGGACATAAACAAGTGAAACAGCACCACCATCCAACTTGATCTAATTGATATTGATAAAT
Organism: Sorex araneus; assembly: GCF_027595985.1. NCBI lineage: Eukaryota > Metazoa > Chordata > Mammalia > Eulipotyphla > Soricidae > Sorex > Sorex araneus. The sequence continues at coordinate 204,717,835 of NC_073302.1, read as the reverse complement.
CACTCCACACATCAGCAGACTATTTATTCTTTCCAAAACTGCACAGAATGTATATAGCACTGTAGCACTGTAGTCCCGTGGTTCATCAATTTGCTCAAGTGGGCATCAGTAATGTCTGCATTGTGAGACTTGTTGTTACTGTTTTTGGCATATTGAATACACCACGGGAAGCTTTCCAGGCTCTGCCATGTGGGCGAGATACTCTCGGTAGCTTGCTAGCCTCTCCGAGAGGGATGGAGGAATCAAACCCGGGTCAGCCATGTGCAAGGCAAATGCCCTATGAGCTGTGCTATGGCTCCTGTCCCAAGAATAAAAGAAAAAATATATTCTAGGTTAAAAGAGAGATGCATTTGGAGGACTGAGTTGATACCTCTCAAAAAAAGGAATACAGATTGCCAACAGAAAAGATATTTATATACATGAAAAAGATATTCACAATAATCTTACCACTAGGGAAACAAATCAAAACAACAATGAGACATAGCTTCACATCTGAGAATGAGAATGTATCAATTATCCAAAAGAAAAGAAACAAATGTTGGAGAGGAAGAGGCTATATGAAAACTCTTGGACTCTATTCATAAAACATGTTAATTGGTGTAACCATCATGGAAATTAATATGAAGATTCCTCAAAAACCAAAATTAGAAATTTCATAATACCTGGATATCTCATTCCTGGATATCTATTTGAAAATAGTAATAATAATAATAATAATGTTATTATTATACATGGACCATCTTAGTGCATTATTTGCAATAGATAAGAGCTATAAATAAACCAATTGCTCATCAAAAATAATTGGATAAAGAAATATTTTATAGACAATGGGATAATACTTAAATATAAAAATAATAAAATCGTGGGGCTAAGATATAGGAGATTGGTTACTATTGCCTAGCATGCTCAACATCAGATTGTTTAAGAATCTCAAGTAAAACTTTTTCCTGAGCACTGTGTAGGAGCACCCCCCAAAAGATGATGTGGAGAGACCTAGAAAATGTAGTTATGTTTAATAAAATAAATCAGAAAAGTTAAAATACCTTATGGTTTTTCCTTACTTGTGGCATATAGAGAGCAATGTGCTAAATAAAATGGAAATTTTAGACTATAAAACTAATTTTTGTTTATTAAGAGAAGGTTTAAAGGAACAACTGGTGCAGATAGAACTGAACTTTGAATGGTGAACTTAATGTACCCTTCACAGATATTAATTTTTAATGAAACATACTGGAAACATATAATACAAGGTTATAATAACAGGATGCTAAATAAACATATACATTAATATATAAGCAAATCTGTGCTTTTCTACATATCTAAATAATACAGTTATTTGTATTATTGGGACAAGAAAGTAAGGTAGAACGAATGCAAAGCAGAATGGAGATAAGTCAGAGGACTGATTGGGATACAAGGCCACGCAACTGTTTTGAGTTGGAATAATTCATACCCACTGTCAACTTATCAGTGTTGTGTGTGCCCTTTTCCTTCTCTGTGTAACCCCACATCTCAGTGAATATCTCGTGTGCACAGCTGTCTCTTGTGAGCAGTGCTGGGATAAGGAGAACATAGAATAAAGCAGGAGGAAATTCTCCTACATTTGACTTGAAGCCAGGATTGAGATAAAGAGGCAGGCTTGAGACTCAGAGTAATGAGAATTCATTCAATGAAAACAGGAAGTTAGACTCAGAAATGACCAGTACAAACATATTTGCAGAAATCCCGAGGGTATTGGGTTTACCATAAAACATAGCTTCATTCAAGTCTGACCTGACCTCAGCCTGATGCTTAGGAGCAGGGCAGCCCCAGTGAACATCTGTGTTAGATTTTTTTCTCCCCTCCACCAGTCAGCAAAAGAACTGCATAAATGTACTTCTCTCCTATCATGAATGAGTCCAAAGCTCTCCAACTATTAAGCAAAAGTGACTACCAATACTTTGTTTTTAAATAATGTGGCCATCACATAATCTACCATACAGTTTGATTTGAGCCAACAACAACACGTTGGCTCAATCTTTAAACAAAAATGAGGGACAAAATGAGCTGGTATCTACAGGGAAGGAGACAGAGTAAACAAGGACTGGATTAGTCCCCAAAATGTACTTGAAGGCTAAACTCCCAATTGTTTGTCTCTGTCCCAGTATATTTTGTGCTTATAAGTTATAGAAGAATAGAGAAATGCAAATCAACTCTCATTTGGAGCCTCCCAGTAGAGACAGAAAATTAAAACAAAGCATGAGCTTTAAGATAGTCAGAGCATATTCAAGCTTTTAAAAGGGTCATCCACAGTGGTGTTGGAGAGGTGGATGGTGGCCCAGAGCTGGTCCTGGCAAACTATGGTTGACCTTAGCTCACCATCACTGTTACTCTAGGGAAGGGGGATAATATGCCCAGGATCAAATTCATGGCCTCCTGTAGGCTGGGCATGTGCTCTACCAATTGAGTTCTTTTCTCAGACCCTGAAAATTGTTTTATAGACATCTCCTTTCTGGGAAACAGGCTTCTTGAGCTCAATGACTCATCAATGTCTTTCTTAAAGTTGGATTCACTGCTTAGATGACAATGCTGCTATATGGAGAACATGGTCGACCTGAAGTACCCATTAGCAATTGCAGTGGGACAGAGGTGGAAGTGAATGAAACCCAGGTCTCAGGATAATAAGGACCTTTCAGTAGTCTAAAGCAGTAAATGGCCCTGCTTACACACCTGTCTTCACTTGTGTGCATTCCCCAGGAGCTGCTCCATAAGGTGGAGAAACTGTTCAAGTTTCTCACCCATGTGTCCCAGAGTGACTGGCAGAGCGCTTGGCTAGCACCAGAAGGAAGCTTAATGCCTGCTGCAGAATTGGATTATGAACAGATTCAAAGAGTAAGAACATGTCTGGAACAGAACTCCAAAAAGCATGTTTATCATACAGGCTGGGTAGGAACTTTAACCACCGCGCAGTCGTAAATCAGCTGTCCCTCTGAGAGACTGGGCCGTGATTTTTCCCAGCTATCAAAGCAAGACAATTCTTTAAGCTCCAGTGACAGGTGGCCAACAAGGGTAGTTAATGTTACAGAGATTTCGGGAAAGCATTTGTGAGATTTGTCTCAGCAGAACATGTAACAAAGTTCAACTTATAAGCCAATATGAGATGTAAGCAGAGTGTTTTACAAATGACCCTCTCCCTCTTTCTGGGCATTTTCCCATCCTTCCCCAGCACCGTACTTTGCTTTCACTACTTTGTACAGTCTAACTCCTCCCCACTTCCCTGTCCTCACCTAAATAAGCCAGACCCAGGGAACCAGCCAAACACTAAACATTTCCCCTTTCTACAGATAAAAATTTTGTAAATACACTTTTAGCAAGGTATTATGACTGTTAAGGGTTTTGTGTGAAACTTTCTTGGTCATATTTTCTCTGGAAGAAACTGTATCTGAACTCTAAATAATGCATTGGATATTTGAGAAATTAATGAATGTGGATTTAAAAATTTCAAGTATGAACACTATATAGCAGGCATTTTAATCCAGCATGAAAAGAGTCATATGTTTTCATTTGAACTGAGTGGGAAGAAAGGGAAAGCACTTGTATAATTTGTAGACTACTTTCACTAGACTCAATGTATTCCACATAGAAGGATAGTTTTTAGTAGAACAACATTTGTACATTAAATGTATGAGTAAATCACACTAGACTTTTATTCCATCTCTAAGAAAATCATGCATAACATTGCATATGTGTGCTTTCTTTTAGACTTAACAAAAAAATATTAATCATGGTGTGTTGTCTTGTAAAAAGAGCAGAGGAGCTGCAATTTCTCCTTTGCCTTCAACCATTCTCTGACCTTTCTCTGATCTCTCATCTCACATATGCATTTTACTATTCTGACTTTTATACATATGTTTTGTTGTTGCTTTGCCCACACCCCTACCCTTGAATCTTGACCAACCAACCAACCATGTGACTTGCAAAAGAGTTTTCAGAAATTACACCTCTGATAGGCAGGTATTAGGTGGTGTGGCACCAACAGGGCTAAGATAGGAGTGTGAAAACCAGAACAATTATCAACTCAAGTCTCCCAAAATGAAAAACAACAGTTAATCTAGTCAGACCACAAGGTTCTGCCTTTCTTTTCTCTTTTATCCTATAAAACTACACGTTAGCCACAGCTCAGAATGATCCATTCCTTTCCCTGCTGTTGTTCATCAGCTGGATAAAGTATTTGAAGACTAGTTCAGTTACCTAATCTTGTTCTGTTGAAATCCAGTGAAAATTAGCATTCAGATACAAGGGAGGGGCTGTATCTAGAATAATATAAAGCTATAAACAAGCATGCACACACATGCACAAATATTTCTGTTGTAGATTTTACCCAGAATAATCTTCATTTCAATTCTAGCATGGGTTGAGATGTCAGTTAGCAGAGAATAATGGTTTCACTAAACTGTGGCAGCATATGGTAAGCAAGAGATACATTCCCTAACTTATTTTGCTTTTCTCTCTTCATCTGATTCATCTTTTTACCCATTCTTCTTTTTTTAATTAATTTACTTTTTAATTAGTGAGTCACATTGAGGGTACAGTTACAGATTCACACATTTTCATGCTTATTTTTCCCTCATGCAATGTTCAAGAGCCCATCCCGCCACCAGTGTCCATTCTCCACCACCAATGAACCCAGTATCCTCCCACCCCACAATCCCATCCCCCCCACCCCACCATGGTCTGTGGCAGGGCATTCCAATTTGTTGTCTCTCTTTCTCCTTTTGGGTGTTGTGGTTTGCAATAGGGGTATTGAGTGGCCATCATGTTCAGTCTCTAGTCTACTTTCAGCACACAACTCCCTTCTCGCGCGGGATCTCCAATCACATTTTACTTGGTGTTCCCTTCTCTGTCTGGGAAGACTTTGCCCCAGCATGTGAGGCCCGCTTCCAAGCTATGGAGCCAACCTCCTGGTATTATATACCACTATTCTAGGGTATTAGTCTCCTACTCTGTTATTTTATATTCCACAGATAAGTGCAATATTTCTATGTCTGTCCCTCTCTTTCTGGCTCATTTCACTTAGCATGATACTTTCCATGTTGATCGACTTGAAAGTCATAAAAAGTTCATAACTTCATCTTTTCTAACAGCGGCATAGTATTCCATTGTACCAAAGTTTCCTCAACCAGTCATCTGTTCTCGGGCACTTGCGTTTTTCCAGATTCTGTCTATTATGAACAGTGCCATGATGAACATATAAGTGCAGATGTCATTTAGACTATACATTTTTTGTTTCTCCAGGATATATTCCCAGAAGTGGTATTGCTGGATCAAATGGAAGATCAATTTCTAATATTTGAGAAGCGTCCATATTGTTTTCCAAAGGGGCTGGACCAGTTGGCATTCCCACCAGAAGTGTAGAAGGGTCCCTTTCTCCCCACATCCTCTCCAACAGCGGTTGCTTTTGTTCTTTTGGATGTGTGCCATTCTCTGTGGTGTGAGGTGGTATCTCATGGTTGTTTTAATCTGCATCTCCCTGATGATTACTGATGCAGAGCATTTTTTCATGTACCTTTTAGCCATTGGTATCTCTTCCTGGGAAAAGTTTCTATTCAATTCTTCAGCCCATTTTCTGATGGGGTTGGATGTTTTCTTCTTGTAGAGTTCAACCAGTGCTTTATATACCCTTGATATCAACCCTTTAACAGATGGGTATTGGGTGAATATCCTTTCCCATTCTGTAGATTGCCTTTGTATTCTGGTCACTGTGTCTTTTGCAGTGCAGAAGCTTCTTAGTTTAATATAGTCACATTTGTTTATCTCTGTTTATACTTGATTGCTTAGTTCCGTGTCATCATTGAAGATACATTTAGCTTCACTATCATGAAGGGTTTTGCTGACCTTCCCTTCAATGTATCTTATAGATTGTGGTCTGATGTTGAGGTCTTTAATCCATTTGATCTGATTTTTGTGCATGGTGTCAGGTCAAGTTCTAAGCCCATTCTTTTGTATGTGGTTGTCCAGTTATGCCAGCACCATTTGTTGAAGAGGCTTTTCTTGCTCCACTTCACATTTCTTGCCCCCTTATCAAAGATTAGATGATCATACATTTGAGGTTGTGTGTACGGATATTCCACTCTGTTCCATTGATCTGCGGCTCTGCCTTTGTTCCAGTACCATACTGTTTTAATTGTTACCACTTTGTAGTAAAGTTTAAGGTTGGGGAGGGTGATAACTCCCATCATCTTTTTCCCAAGAATTGTTTTAGCTATCCGTGGGCATTTATTGTGAATTTTATTATGAATTTCAGGATTGCTTGAACAATTTCTTTGAAGAATGTCATGGGTATCCTTATAGATATCGCATTAAATCTGTATAATGCTTTGGGGAGTACTGCCATTTTGACAATGTTGATTCTCCCTAAACATGAACAGGGGATATGTTTCCATTTTTTCATGTCTTCTTTTATTTCATGGAGTAGCGTTTTATAGTTTTCTTTATAGAGGTCCTTTACTTATTTAGTTAAGCTGATTCCGAAGTATTTGATTTTCTGGGGCACAATTGTGAACGGAATTGCTGTTTTTTATGTTCCTTTCCTCTGTCTCATTGTTTGCATATAGGAAGGCCATGGATTTTTGGGTACTGATTTTATAGCCTGCGACTTTACTGTACAGGTCAATTGTTTCTAAGAGTTTCTTAGTAGAGCTTTTAGGCTTCTCTATATATAGAGTCATATCGTCTGCAAATAGGGAGAATTTGATTTCTTCCTTTCCTATCTGAATGCCCTTAATATCTTTTTCTTGCCTAACTGCTATTGCTAGTACTCCCAATACTATATGGAATAGAAGTGGTGAGAGTGGGCATCCTTGTCTTGTCCCCGGTCTTAGAGGAAAGGCCCTTAGGTTTTCCCCATTGATGATAATGCTTGACATGGTAGATGTCTTTGAGTATCTTGAGGAAAGTTCTTCCAAAACCATTTTGGTGAGAGTTTTTATCATGAACGGATGTTGGATCTTGTCCAATACTTTCTCTGCATCTATTGATATGATCATATGGTTTTTATCTTTACTTTTATTGATATGATGGAGTATGTTCATTGATTTCCGAATGTTAAACCGTCCTTGCATCCCCAGGATGAATCCTACTTGGTCATAGTGTATGATTTTTTTGATGAGTTGTTGGATCCTATTTGCTAGTATTTTGTTGAGGATATTCACATCGGTGTTCATCAGGGATATTGGTCTATAGTTTTCTTTTTTTGTGGTGTCTCTGTTTGCTTTTAGTATTAGGGAGATATGTGCCTCATAGAAACTGTTCAGGAGGGTTCCTGTCTTTTCAGTTTCCTGGAAAAGCTTGAAGAGAACTGGCAACAAGTCTTCTTTGAATGTTTGGAAGAATTCACCAGTGAATCTGTCTGGACCAGGGCTTTTGTTTTTGGGGAGACTTTTGATTACAGTTTAGATTTTCTTGATATTTATGGGCCTATTCAGGAATTCCAAGTCTTCTTGGTTCAGTCTTGGGAGATTGTAAGAATCAAGAAATTTGTCCATTTCGTTTAGGTTCTCTTGTTTCGTGGCATACAGACTTTCAAAGAAGTCTCTGATGATCTTGTGAATCTCCTTGGTTTCTGTTGTGATGTCCCCTTTTTTATTTCTGATTCGGTTTATTAGGGTTCTCTCTCTCTCTCTTTCTTTGTGAGTCTTGCTTGTGGTTTATCAATCTTATTTATTTTCTTGAAGAACCAGCTCTTTGTTTCATTGATCTTTCGGATTGTTTTTTGGGTTTCCATATCATTAATTTCTGCTCTAAGTTTTATTATTTCTTTCCTTCAATCTGGTTTGGGTTCATTTTGCTGGTCCTCTTCTGAGATCTTGAGCTGTGAAGTCAAGCTATCTATATAGGCCCTTTCTTCCTTTCTGAGGAAAGCTTGCAGAGCTATAAATTTTCCCCTTAACACAGCTTTAGTTGCGTCCCATTGGGTTCTGGTAGCTTGTGTTTCATTCTCATTTGTTTTGAGGTATTTTTTGATTTCTTCCTTGATTTCCTTCGTGACCCACCCATTGTTCAACAGTGAGTTGTTTAATTTCTAGGTGTTTGATTTGGTTCTCTGTGTTTGTGTATGATTAACTTCCATCTTCAGCACATCACGGTCTGAAAAGATAGTTGATACAATTTCTATTTTCCCGATTCTATTAAGGTATAATGTGTGACCAGAACATGGTCTACTTTGGAGAACGTTCTGTGTGCGCTGGAAAAGAATGCGTATTCTTTCTTTTGGGGATGTATAGCCTTGTATAGGTCTATTAGCCCTGTCTCCTCCATTTCTTCCTTCAGAGCCATTGTTTCCTTGCTGAGTGTTGTTCTTGTCGATCTATCCAGAGGTGATAAGGCAGTGTTGAAGTCTCCAACTACTGTCGTGGTGCTAGTTACGTCCCCCTTAAATTCTGTTAGGAGTTCTTTTAAGTATTTAGCTGGTCGTTCATTAGGTGTGTATACGTTTAAGAATGTGATTTTTTCCTGTTGTATATATCCCTTGATTAGTAGAAAATGACCTTCGCTGTCCCTTCTGATCTTTTTCAGCCTGAAATTTATGTTGTCAGACACTAGTATGGCCACCCCAGCTTTTTTGAGGGAGTTGTTTGCTTGCAGGATTGTTTTCCATCCTTTACTTTGAGTCTGTGTTTGCTCTGACTGATCAGATGTGTTTCTTGTAGGTAGCAGAAAGTTGGGTTTAGTTTCTGAATCCATTTTGCCACTCTGTGCCTCTTGATTGGTACATTTAGACTGTTAACATTAAGAGAAATTATTGTCATGGGATTTTGTGCCATCTCTCTGTAGGGTTTGTTGTTCTTGTAGGGTTTTTCCTTGTCTTATAGTAGCCCTTTTAGTCCTTCTTTTAAGTTTGGTCTTGAGTCTATGAAGTTCCTGGGCTGTTTTTTCTCCGTGAAATAGTGTATGGTTCCTTCAGTTTTAACTGAGAGTTTAGCCAGGTAAAGTATTCTTGTTGAGGTGGTCATTTCATTAAGTTGTTTCACTATATCCCACCATTGTCTTCGGGCTTGGAAGGTTTCCTCTGATAAGTCTGCTGTGAATCTAATGGGTGCTCCTTTGTATATGATCTCCTTCTTTGATCTTGCTGCTTGCAGTATTGCGTCTCTATTCACGGCATCCATCATTCTGACTATGATATGCCTTGGGGATTTTTTATTTGGGTCACTTTTAGCTGGCACTCTTCGGATTCCTTGGATCTGGATGCCCACATTCTCTAGCTCTGGGAATTTCTTAGCAATGATGTCTTTAATTGTGTTTTTTTCATTGGGATTGGTTCCCTGGGTTTCTGGTACTCCAATGATTCTTATGTTGTTTCTCCTGAGGTCATCCCCTAGGACTCTAATTCGCTCTAGAGCCATTTTGAGGTCTTTTTCCACTATTTGTTGTTGCCTATATGCTTTCTGCAGCTCATCTTCAAGCTCACTGATTCTGTCTTTGGCTGTAGCCATTCTACTATTGAGGGCTCCTACTGAGTTTTTTATTTCATCTACCAATTCTTTTCATTGTGTCACTTCTGTTTATTACTTTGAAATTTCTGCTCTCATTTGGTCCAGGATTATCTTGGTGGACTGTTCCAATGCTGCATCCATATCCTCCCTCAATTTATTGGATTCCATAGTCCCATAGTTGCTTTGAGTTTGTCAACCATCTTCATGATTTCCTCTCTGAATTCTTTATCTGAGAGGAGGTTGTATTTCTGGGAAGCCTCTGTTGAGGTTTCTGAGATCCTCTCTTCCAATTCTCCTGGCGGTGGAGGTTTTCGTTGTTTCTTCATGTTGTTATGGGCTTTACTGTCAGGCGCTCTTCCTTAGCTTGTGAGGGGCCTCAATTGAAGACGTGGGGCTATGTTCTCTTTACAAAGGTCTTTTTGTGCAGCTTGATGTGTTCACTGACAGTTTTTGTGAAATTTGGATAGGATAGGCTAGTGACTATTAGCATATAGTGACTAAGATGACCAGGGTATTCTTCAGAGGAATTGGTTATACCAATTGTGACCAAAGGGCGATGCGTGGAACGGGAGAAATAACTGGGGCAAGAAGGAGGCCATACCCCCTTTGAGACCACGCCCCCTGATGTGAGGACACGCCCCCAACAACCTGAGCAAGAGGAGGGGGTCAGGCTGACGCGGAGAGGGGATTGAGAGCAGCAAGGTGGGGCCTGGTGCTTCTGAGCCCCAGACCTCGGACAGGGGGCAATGGGAGAGCTCCTCCACTCTGGCCATAGTCTCCTTCCCATTCTTCTTATCTCTGCAGTATAAGATTGTATCAAAAGTAATTTGCCGTAGATTCCTTAGATAATTTATTAAGTGCTTGCTTGTAGACATAAAAGATTTACAAAACACGTTTTTTTTTTAAAAAAGGAAAGCATCAATCTGTTTATTCTTGAGCAATAACCAAGTGCTGAGTCCACATGAAGAGCCTATTTTTTTTTCTTTTTGTGTCATACCCGGCAATGCTTAGGGGTTACTCCTGGCTCTGCACTCAGGTATCACTCCTGGCAGTGCTCAGGGGACCATATGGGATGCTAGGAATCAAACCTGGGTCGGCTGTGTGCAAGGCAAACGCCTTACTGGCTGTGCAATCGCTCCAGCACCCGAACCTAATTTTTTACTTGTTAAAATTGCTTACTTCATTACAACAGATTCATAGATTTTTCTGACTGAAGAAGGAAGCATTGAAAGTCACCATTCATTTTTTTAAGTCACTATTCATTTATTTTTGCAGTGAGCTTCCTTCACATAATATATACAATAATATCATCTTTACACCACAAAGTAATTTTTATAATTTACAAAATACAGATTTTTCAAGTTTTCAACTATGTAAACACAGAGAAACACATAGAAACATTCAATCTCTCCTTAAATACAATTTACAATGTATAATTACTCTTGAGGTTATCCAATCTAGGGATTTCACTTTCTTACCAGCACAATAGATGGTTCAGTGTTCACATCCTCAGAGATATGTCTATATTGTGATTTTTGCTCATTTCTCTGGCCAGCGTGTGTGGGACATTTCTTAACAACTCCAGCCACTTCTATGAATGCTCTACACCAGTCTCAAACTCTGTCTCATCACATCAACCATAGCTTAAAATGGTTCTAATTTAGAAATACATGTCTTCCTTACAGGAAGTCTCTCTGAGAGCCTATGTCATAATTTCTGGACCCAGAATGTTTAAGTAAGGATTTTAAAAATTCACATACATGTTCACTTTCTTCTCAAGGCACAAACACAACCAAAATGGTTGGGTCAAGACAAAATGTAAGATTAGCCAGAGTTAGGTAACTACAATTGTCATCACTTCCCAGCATCTAGACCCTCTCATTAAGGTCATGCTGTATTTTATTTATTTGTATGCTGTATTCTCTCTTAGAGCCATCTTACTTTAATTTTGCAATATCAGTCTCTTGCCCGCAAGCCTGGCTGTCTTTCCCGGGGCCCCTTGGAGGGGATGGGTTCCAGCTTCCCTCCCCACCCCGAGCAGAGCTCCCAGTGGCCAAAGACCACCGGAACCTAGCTACAGCCATGCTCGAGGCCCCTCTCCACATGTTTGGATGGGCTTCATGCATAAAGGTACCGGCAGAGGAACCCAGGTGTATGTAATTCCATCAATGGCTAACATCCAGAGACTTAAAAGTGAGCTTCCAGAAGCGCGGGACCATTGTGGCTGCATGATATCTTGTAGCCTACTTCTCCCTTTGGGAGAAACTGGCAAGCTTCAGAGAGTTTCCTGCCCACATGGGACAGCCTTGCAAGCTTCCCATGGTGTATTCATATGTTAAATCCAGTAACAAGCTGGATCCCATTCCCCTGACCCTGAAAGAGTCTCCAGTGCGACATCATTGGGAGGGCCGAGTTGAGAGAGACTTTTAAGATCTCAGGGAAAGGATGAATGGAGAGGTTATTGATCCCGCTTGAGAAATCGATGATTAACGGGATTTCGTGATCGTGATTGTGATTGTGACTTTCTCAAGATCACTTCTGTCCCTGATACTTTAAAAATATTATGCTTAAAACTTGCTTTTGGATAGTAATGATCTCTCTCTCTCTCTAACACAGTAGGCATAAAGTTGCCTATTGATGAATATAATTGAATGTTCAGGACAAAAATTACTATTTGAATTATTATACACCAGAAATTGTAGCTCCTGCCAGGTCAAAACTTCTTTTTATAGTTCTTTTAAGAAAAATTTCTACATCATATTTCCACCCATTCTTTCATTTAAATTAAAGTTAAGATGAACTTGGCAAGCAGATTTCTTGAAGAATGGTACCCCCTGACTCCAAGTTGAAGAATAGTAGCTTTATTAAATCCACCCATAGCACAGAACATGTTAGTTAAGATAAGTCTGTCGAATGCTGAAAAGTATTGTTTTAACAAACAAAAACCTTGAAACATCCACTTTGGCCGTTATGTTGCACTGTGAGTTGCATTTTGTTAGGGGCTAGTGCGTCTACCCGCAAACCCTGTGCTGGAGGGCATCTGCAAAGTGGGCCTGCAGGGAGAAGAGCGCCTCTAGTGCACGGTGGCAGCCACCCCAACTGCCCGGCCAGTGAAGCATCTGCTCTGAATGTGTGCTTGCTTCTCTGCGTTCACAGCCGGAGTTTCTAACAGCTCAGTCCACCTCTTCCCACTCACAAGGTGGATTGAGCAAGTGTGATTTTTTTTTTTTTGGCCCTTCACTTGTTTTAGTTGTGCTTGTTTGCAGCTGAAAAGGGGTTTGTTTTGTCCTTTTCAAATGGCCGATTATGTGCCGGGTCAGGCAGGACTACGGCATAATTAGAATGTGCCTCACCCAGGCTTTCACTCTGCATGGCTTTGCTCGGATCTGAGCATCTGTGACCACTGATGGGAACACAGGCATGAACACTGAACCATCACGTATGGTGCCTGCATCTGTGGACATGACTTAGGCCGGAGTGAGTATGCAGAGTCTGCCCGCCCAGAGTGTCTGGACGTGAGCTCTGAGCCCCAAGGGCACTGTGGCAGCGTCAGCTCTCCACACCATCATGAATCTGGTAAAGAAATACATGTGGGACTTTTTTTTCCTTCTCAATAAAATATAGCATATATGTGGGCTAGAGCGATAGAACAGAGGCGTTTGCCTTGCACACGCGCCTGATCTGGGTTCGATTCGTCCACCCGCTCTCGGAGAGCCCGGCAAGCTACCGAGAGTACTTCGCCCATGGCATATTCAATATGCCAAAAACAGTAACAATAAGTCTCACAATGGAGATGTTACTGGTGCCCGCTCGAGCAAATCAATGACAACGGGATGACAGTGATATAGTGATTTCTACCCATTCTTTCATTTAAATTTTGTTTTCTGAAAACTGAAAATTTCCCTATGGAAGAAGTCCTTTGAGAAATTACCATTGACAAATTTCCAACATAAATTAGCAAAATACCCAAGTCTTTCCTCTCATTTTTTATTTTTTAAAAAAAGTTAGAAAGTCCATTTTTAAACTTGACCCCAGGACCAACTCTTGTTTGCTAGTGAACCTTTTAAAAGTTTCTAGCTCTAAGCTGACTTTAACTGGATAAAATTAGAGGTTTCCTTCTCAGTCTGGATACCACATGTCTACCAAAAGCTTGGTTCTATTGTTGTTGCTTCTGTTGCTATTGTTGGCCTATCTTTCAATGCGAACAGATAGAAACTAGTAATCTTCAACCTTTACAGTAATTTAATTTCCATTATCAAACCTCACTTCTATACATGTATATTTCTGGCCAAGCTCACCAGTAACCTTCATTTTCTAAACCAAGTGATCAGACTCACTTTTTTTTTTTTTTGGTTGTTTGGTTTTTGTTTCTGGTCACACTCAGCAGTGCTCAGGGCTTATTCCTGGCTCTGCACTTAGCAGTTACTCCTGGCGCACCTCAGAGGACCAGATGGGATGCCAAAACTCAAAACCAGGGTCTACTGCCCTACTCACTGTACTATCTCTTCTACCCTACCCTCACTCCCCACGTTCACTCTTGTGTCTACCTGCTCGGGGACCGTCATCTCAGACTTAACATGTTCTAAACAAAACCTTTATTATTCCCTTTGTTGATTGTGCCTCATTCACATCCCCCCATCACTCTTCAAAATTTCTGTTTTTAGTCCTTCTTCTCACTGTTCGGGCCAAACGCTGGTGTTATCCTTTAATGCTTTATTTATAAGACTTGTCTAATTCATCAGAAAATGTGCCAACTTCTTCCTCCAAAACAGCCATGACTCCTGCAAACACCTAGCACACCCCAGATCAATACTGCCCTTCTTCAAACCCCAGCTCTCCTGCTTGCTTGGTACACCAGCACCCTGACTGGTCTCCCTGCTTGTAAACACAGATGTCAAAACGATCTTGTCAAAATACCAGCCAGCTTACTTCACTCTTCTCTAAGTCCTCTTGTCAGAGCCTGCCCCCACTTTCAGAGGCCTGCCAAGCACGAGAGGCTGCCTCTTCCTTTCCCTATCCCTCGCCATTCATCCCTCTCTCTCTGCTCCAGTCACCATGCTTCTAGGTCTCTGTGTCCTTGAACAGAGCTGACACACATCAGGCTCAGGCCTCCTGCTATATTCTTTCTCAGATCCAAGGAAACCTGCTTTCTCACCTACAAGTTTGCACTCAAATGCCACCTTGCTCAGAAAACTGGAGCTTTGGGAACTAAAAGATACTTCCAAGAAAAGACAAAATCAACCCCCCTCCCCTCCACCGCACTCCATATCATGTTTTAATATTTCAGAAAGAATATCCTTAATTTTAATTTTAGAAAGTCAAAAGCATGCTTGAGTTCCCTTGCGTGTGTGTGTGTGTCTTTGTCTGTGTCTGTGTAATCATATTACGATTCCCTAAATCTTTCATCTCTTTCCCAGAATATTCTTAGGGAATTTTATTGGCAAAAATTCCTTGTCAGGTAACTATTAGAACCTCTGAAAATTATGTACTGAGACTATGGCTGCTTAGAGACTCCCACCCTCATTCATTTATGCTCACCTGCCCCTCCACTAATGTCATCCCTCCTCCCAACATACTCTATCCAAGTTCTCTTCATACTGTGACCCAAATGCCACTTCCTCCATGAAGCTTTCTCTCTTGCAAAGGTCCTTCTTCTTCCCAAATCCCAGAGCTTAGATATCTATTTAGTAGTGTTTCTGCTTCAACATGTGATCTTATTATGTGACTTATATACCCTTTAAAGACATTAGGGGACTCAATATTATAAATGACACTTAACTTGTTAATTATTTAACATGGTGCTTAGAAGCTTTCCTCACAGAAATGAGAATGCAATTTTTATTGATTAGGTAAACATGAAATAATAAGTCAATCATAACACACTCAAATTAGGTAATTAAAAACACACTCCCTTAGTTTGTTTTTTGATGTTCTGTTTTATTTTTGTTTAGGGGGGGTTCACTCCTGGATTAGTGCTCTAGGCTGAGTCCCATCAGTGCTTAGAAGGCTATGTACACCAGCTAATTGCGCTGTACCCCTAGCCCTATTGTCTGTTTTAAATTATCATTATTTTAATTAAACTTAGGTAAATATTTGTTGCAATTATCTCAAATTAATTAAAGACAATAGCATTTGAATTGCCTTTAATCATTTTTAAGTTAGTATTTAAACATTTTCATTATAAAACCTTAATTTTGTGCATTACAGATATAATAGCTGGAAGAATTTGAAAGAAAACAAATTTTAGGAATTTATAATAATATTTGAAACTACTTCAAAAAATTTACTAAGAAAATAACTAAGCTTAGTTTAAGAAAGCAACTACTGATAAGTCTGTCTATGTACACAATATCTGGGTCCCAAATACATTCATCTTTATCTAAGAAAATGCATAAAGTTTTACCCTCTTTATTATTATTTTGTGTTTTGTGTTTCTGAGGTAAATTTACATAAAATATAATATGTAGTGTATATATATATGTATATATATATATATATGTATATATATATGCATACTGGATGTGGACTCATTTGCACAAATATTTAGTAATGGACATCCTCTTAGCAAAGAGCAAGTACATATGTAGGTTTGTATGTATCTGTTTGTGTGAGCACCCTATAATTCTTTCAAGAAAGGCTATTGATAAAAGATGGTACTGACTAATACAAAAAGCCCTTAGGCATTTCAAGGGCTAGGGCACTTTGAAGTATTTCAGCAAGAACATATTGACCTCTTCTGGGAAAAGGATTGTGTGCAGCAATCAGACATGACTATCTAATGTTGAAGATCAAAGGGTATTGACTGAAATCTGCAGTTGCCATAGCTACAGAGCCTTGTGAATTTACTATACTTCTCTTATTACAAGCAAAGATTTACAGTTAAGACCTGCTTTATTGACTAGAGGGGTTATCTGTTCACTAAATCTGGGAGTTTACTGAAATGATTTTAAGCCCTTGTTGTTTTGCTAAATTGAATCAGATTCAGTGAAATTAAAATTAAAATACTGTACTCCCAAGGCACACATTCATAATCTACCCTGACCCTATCAATCTTTTTTTAGCATGTAAAAAATAGCCTCAGAGCAACTCTACTTTGGGAATATAAGATGCTTATGAAATAATTTTTACGTGGAAAAGGTAAAGCCTGTAGCTCCTGAAACAAACAGTAGTGAAGGTGACAAGGCCCTGCCAGAAGGTCTCAAGCAGCCTACCACAAAGTAGTACCCTTAATACCTTTCCTCGGATGACACTAAGTAGATTTCTGAAGGGAGGATTTAAATCCTGAAATCTCAATCATCAAAGCAAGTCCAGTTATCTAAAGCTAATTTCCAAAACCTCCCTTCAAAAGAGAACTTTGAAAACACAATCCTAAATTTGACTGTCTTCTCTACAACTGAGCTCTTCTCCATTTCTTAGGTCTATTGTTCAAAAAAACTATTTTATCTGACTTCTGGATATATATTCGTTTGTGTGGCTACTGTTCCTGATGTGGTACTTTTTATAACTGAACAATAGAGATGAAAAACATAAACCTTGTTTTAAGACTAACTGGGTTACACCCAGTAGTTAACTGCCTTAATGTTAATAAATCACTCCAGCCCTAGCACAGTGGGTAGGACTTTGCCTTGCTTGAGGCCGACCCAGGTTCGATTCCTCTGTTCCTCTCAGAGAGCCTGCCAAGCTACTGAGAGTATCCCGCCCCCATGGCAGAGCCTGCCAAGCTACCCAGGGAATATTTGATATGCCAAAAACTAACAAGTCTCATAATGGAGACGTTACTGGTGACTGCTCGAGCAAATTGATGAGCAACGGGATGACATTGTCAGTGACAGTGACAATGTTAATTAATATTGAATTCTTATGTTGATTTCCAGGGACCATAAGGGAAAGAATATGCAAAATATGTCTTTACCTATTATTTTGAAAATCCAATGCAATAAAAACAACACTTAAATTGAAGTCCAAAAGTGTTATCCTGGCAACATACCCATGTTTCTATTCTTGGTTAAGTCACTAAGGCTCAGTTTTCTCAGCTGGAAAACAGAGAAAACAATTTTGTATCCCATAATACTTTATAACACCTGCAAGATTATAAACTAAATGCCTGACATATAGTAACTGTTCAGCCAAGGTAAACGATAATTTTAAGGACCCCCTAATTATGCTGATTTTTTAAAATAAGAAAATAAAAAATAAACAGTAAATAATAATTATTTTAAATATAATTTGTTTTGAAGGTAAAAAGAGAATACTTCAAATTTACTGTACAATCCCTGATCCCCTCTGATTTGGTCATATATTTTAACTTTTATTCTCGGAAATCATTAATCATTTTTAAAAATGCCACAGCTATAGTATAGAACTTAACAGCAATGCTTTGGAGAAATGAAAACAGTGACTGTACCTAAATTCACAACATTTAGAACAAAATAAAATATTGAAGTCTTTAAAAATTACATACAAAGTACAGTTTACTATAGTACCCAAAGGAGAAAAAAGTTTTATTTTTAAGCATTTTTCTCAGGTGCCAATCTGTAGCTTCAGAATGAAAAACCAACAAATCAGTAAATACAGTAAAACTTTGTCAAGGCTAGTATCCATGGCCATGATACATTAATAATAGGGATCTACTTCTACAAGGTCCTAAAGTAACAACTACATAAAGGCGTGTGAAGTATGTCTGTTGTTCTTTTTTTTTTTTTTTATAAAACTTCCTTAACATGTAAAAGTATCACACCTTAATTTTTCTTCTTATCTCCAAGTGATGTAGGCAGGATAGGGAAGACCCTCTCCCAAGGCAATAGCAAAAGCCAACCTAGCAGAAAATAGGAAAAACAAGAATTAAGGCCTGAAAAGATCTTACCTATCTACAGCAATAGACTCAGAGAAGCTTCCACAAAAACAAAAGACCAGGAAAGAAATTTCAAAGAAGACCATCACCATTCCTAAACCCTTTGGTAACCTCCTTAACAATGGATTTTAACCTAGATAGATGTCCCACGTGGGGACAGGTTGGATAAACCATATAAAGGCCACCTTGAACAAAAGAAGGGCGTGTGCGTATATGCTACCTGAGCCCATGTGCTGCTTGTGCCCAAGTTGCCCAGCAATGTGTCATCCACATCTCCCCTCTTGAGATGTACATTCATGATTTTGTGTCTAATGCTGGGATGTTTGTGAGGGCTCTCTCTGCCCTCGGAGAAACACATCTCTCTCTGTCTCTGTCTCTCTGTCTCTCTCTGTCTCTGTCTCTCTCTCTCTCTCTCTCTCTCTCTCTCTCTCTCTCTCTCTCTTTCTCCCTCCCCCTCCACACCTTAAAAAGCCCTCCAAATAAAATCTGTTTACTTCATTACTTCTCTACTCCTGAAATTCGTTTCTGCGAGGTGAGACAAGAATCCAATAACCCTGAGCCCCAGATGGCAGAGGCAGATGAGGAGAAAGTGACTGTCTTTCTCCTCCCCACTTCACATAAGTCACCTGTGGGGCCCACCAACATCACAAGCACTTTGTAAAAAAAATATTGAAATGCTGTTATGTAATAAAATTCAGTGTATTTAGTAACCATTTGGGACATAACTTAGTATCTGTATTTGCATTTGATCAACTATTAGAAAATGAAGCTGGAAAACAGTGAATGGCAAATGTTTCCTCGGATGATTCTCCCAACTGCTCGCTTATCATTAAGTCAATAATTCTTTTCCCCTTGATCATCAGACAATATATGATGGCTCTGTATCTCTTGTAGGTGAAGTCTTCTGTCCTTTTCCAAGAATTGCTGTTTAGGTTTTTATCTGCATTACTTATCTCATGACCAAACGTAAGGGCAAGTCAAACGTCAGTCATTACATCAAGCTTCACAGAGGAACCAAAAAAATCACTGTATCACTGTATCACTATCATCCCGTTGATCATCGATTTGCTTGGGTGGGTGCCAGTAATGTCGCCATTCATTCTATCCCTGAGATTTTTGCAGCCTCTCTTTACTCGTTCTTCCCAGCGGTGCCCCATTGGAGAACCAAGAAAATACACGAAGAAATAAAGTTGCTATTGTGTTAAGCAGAAAGGGGAGCTTTCCTTGTATTGTATGGTGAGTATAATTCTCAGATGTTCAAATTATTAAATCAAACAATAAAGCAAAATTTATGAAAAATATATATGTTTCTGTCTTCAAACCACGGAAAATTTTTATTCAGAGAAATCTGGAGTTCTAAAGGAACTGAATTTCAGAGAGGAACTGTTTCTAGGTGACTTGAGGTCAAGTTACCAGTTTTCTTACAAAGGAGCAATTAACAAGAGAATGATCTCTCTAATATGTAGAGTACAAGGAAACATAACAGGGAAATAATAAATGTCCAAAGACAATGGAAACAAAGAACAGGAGAACTGGGAGTCAGTTGGGTGCCACCCTGGGGGCTGGGAGATAGGACTGGGAGGGGCAAAGACTAGAGTGGAGGAGAGATCAACTTGAGGGGGAGGTAGTGCTGAAAGGGGGTGAGGTATTTTGTATGAAACCATATCAGCAACAGTGCATTAAACCTTAACATGCAAAACCATACAGATTTTTTTAAAGTGCCCCTTGCAGAGGCAGACTGGGAGGCAAAGGGAGGAAGAAGAGAAGTTGGTGGAGTGAAGTGGGCACTAGTGGTGGGATTGGTGTTGAAACAATGACTGAAACCCAATCATAAATAACTTTGCAATTTCACTGTGACTAACAATAAAAATAAGTTTAAAAAAAACATTAAAAATTTCTCATTAAAAAATCCTATGGCTGCTTAGATTTCAGCATCTCACTAGATAAAGATGTCTGCAATCCATAAATCGCAGAAATTATTCCCAAGACATTTGACACAAGGAGTCAATTGAATTTAATAAAATTGCAGCCTAATTACAGACCTAGGTCAATTCCTGATTAGGTTCAAGTAACATCTTTCTAGATATCTGACAGAGGACAGAGAAAGTCCTCTCTGAAAATATTTGTTCTTGTCTCTATGGTCTTTAATAAAAAAATACAGTATTTCTTGCAACTCAAAACTATTGATACCCGGGGAGCAGTGTATGGTCTTCTTGATACTCCTTTCCTGGCCATTGTTTCTACTGAAGCTTCTGGAGGAGGGTCCAGTCTTCCCTGGGTCTGTGCTGGTTCTAGGTAAAGGTCTTATCAGGCCTTAGTTCCAGTGTCCACAAGATGGGTTTTTGCAGCTTTGGTGCAATTGGTTTTATTACTTCTGCAGGAAATTATTGCCTTAGGTGATCCTTCCCTATATACCTGTCTGCTTCACTACGATAAAGGCAAAAAATCAAAAAAATAAATCAACAACAACAGAAAGCCCAGAAAATATGACAAACCATTATGACTTTTCATAAGCTAATAGTATATAGTGCTTCTGCTAAATTACAATTATTCATATATTTAAATTAACAAAATATAAAATTATATTTATAAATATAAATATGAAATTGTAAATAATTATAATTTTTATAATTATAAAATATAAAATTATAAAAAATAGCAGAGATATGAAAAGTCTAATAATGGAAATTCTAGAAGTAAAAATATTATATCTAATTAACTGAATATTTGTTGGATATAGTTAGCAGTAGTCAATATTCAGTAAAAAGAACTGAGAGACAATAGATAAACAGAAATAACATAAACTGAAGCAAAAAATGAAAGGAAAAGAACTTTAGAGACAGAGTGCACAATAAAAAGTAGTCTAAAGTGTGAAAAATTGGAGAATCAGATAGAGAAAAATGGAAACATGTCAAAAATATCTATTTCAAAAAACAATGTCTGAGATTTTTCTCCAAATCAATGAAATTTATAAGCCCATCCATTTAGGTAATATTGTTATTGCTAGGCAGGATTAAGAAAAGCATAAGGAAGCATATAGTAGTCATATTCCTAAATAAATAAAAACTAAAAACATACCATTTCCCTACTTAAAAATGTTATAAAAAATAATTAAGTTCCAGAATTACAGTAATAGAGGCTAGAGTAAACTAGCGTCCAGAGTTTAAAAATCCTCAGTTAACATTCATGTGTGTAGACAATCTGTTCTATTTGAATCCTTCTTAACTCCTTTTAATTTAACACAGGGAGAGCTCAAAAATCATTTCAATTGATGACTTAAACAGAGAGAAGAAAAAGGAAATTCTCACACCTTCTGTAGACATTATTATATAAAAATAATAAAAGCACCACTATATCACACTATGGATCACTGTAGTTTAAGCTTCTTTGTTACTTGTCTGAAAATAATTCACCTCCATTATTATCATAAATAATGTCTTAACCCTAAAAAAATCTATTGTAAAATCTAGTTTGAATGTTGTACATACAAAAAGAGAATGCTACTACCTTTAAAATGTTTATAAATTTTATATCAAACCTCCCATGGCAAAATAATATCTAGATCTCTTAAGTATGAGTTAGGTTTGATAACTTGTGGCCAACTGATAAAATGAGATATGTGCTATTTGTTTCTAAGACTAAGCTAAATGAAATGAAATAGCTTTGATTCTTCTCTCACACTCACTCACTCACTCTCTCTCTCTCTCACTCTCTCTCTCTCTCTTTGTCTCTTTCACCCAAATGACATGAAGAATACAAAAGCAGTTTTTAGGGTTTTTTTATAATTAATAGCCTTACTATCTAAGACCTAACATGAAATCTCTCATTACTAATAGGTATGTGAGTAAATGAACTTTGAAAGCTGATTCCTGGGCCCAAAATTGAGCGACTTCTGTGACAAAAGCAGAGAAGAGTAAACTCTACTGATAGCCAGATTGCATACATGTTTGAAATAAAGAGTATTGCTTTACACTATAAAATTCCAGGATATTTTGTAAAGAAGCAATACATTATCAGAAAAGAACCTAAGATTTATTGATAACCTGCTCTGTTTTATATATTCATTTCCCTAATTAGGATAAAGGTAATGTAACACTCCTGCAAAAGAGACATTTGAAATTATAGAAGTTTGGGTAACAGCACCACAGTGGTCTGATTCCTGTTATGAGATTAGTTTGACCTTAGAAAACACTATGTGCCTAAATTTTGGCACATAGATGATATGGGATTTATATTGTTTTAGAATATACCATTATTGAATCACAACCTATTGTTAAGCCAATTTTTTTCTCCTTCAAGTTCATACTAGACTATGTAAGGAGAAGAAAATCCACCTGGTTTTCTACAACTTATTCATAATGATAGTCATGCATTAGCCTATGCAAAGTTCAAAATCCTTTCTTGAAACTCCACATTACAATTTACATATTAAAAACTATTATTCACACATTTTGCTCTGTGACTATCCCCTGACCCCAAGTTTCATTTTCAAGTTAAATGAGTTTTTCTTTACATTACATACTTTCTTAAAAAGTTGTGCAGAGAACTATTTTTTCCAAACACCCATTAAATCAGGTTTATCATTTACGATTACATGCATTGGTTATCACAAAGGTTTACTTTATTATGATTTATTCTTATAGGTAACAGTTTACTTAGTAAGTTCAGATTTCCTTTAAGCTTTTACTTCCCACCCCCACTCCTTTCTTCCATGTTCTTCCATTTATCTTCAGTTGTTCAGAACTTTTTCTTTGTATATTTCTGTTGATCTTCCCACATCATCTCATACTTAGTCTTCTCCTTAGCCTCTTTAATTTTTCCCTAGGTTAATAATAGCCTTTCTCCATCTTAAAAGCTTTTGTTTCTATAGGGATTTTTTAAAAACAAGCCTCAATTCTTTTAATACATATATCTAATGTATATTTTTTTATTGAATCACCAAGTGGAGGGTTACATAGTTCTCAGGATTATTTCAGTTATACAATACTCAAACACCCTTCCCTTCACCAGTGCCCATCTTCCATCACCAACCCCCCCAGTATATCTGCCGCCACCTCCCACCTCCCCAGTCCCCACCCTTGTAAGTGATAAGTTTCACTTCGTTTACGCTTTATCTCGATTACATTCCATGTTTCAACACACAACTCACTACCGTTGCTGGGGTTTCCCCCCAAAAAGAAAAAGACAGCCCTATTGCCAAGGAAGCATTTGATAGTTCTCCATTGCTAAGAATATAAAGATATTAAGTCCCGCTGTTTGTTACATAACTTTTCTTTTTCCCCCTTGCCCCATGCCACCGAGTTCACGCCTGTTTAGTAATCGCCACGCTGTCTGACAAAGGGAAAAAAACCGAAGAGGATGGTTATTTCCCGTCATCAGCCGGCGTGGGGCTCTGGCTTAGTTGATAGTCTAGTAGAGTGTCTGCAAGCAGTTTCTAGAACCAAAGGTCTTGCGCTGCTATCCGCTCCGGCTCGAGATTCCACCAGCGTCCCGCTGTTTCCATGTACATAATTTTTCCCCTTATATCCCATTCCCACGCTACCAGGTCTGTTTGCTTAATGGACATCACACTATGTTTGACCCCACGCCGCGTTTCTTCCCGAGAAAGAAGGGTATTTCTTCTCAGCCGGCATGGGGATATAGCTTAGTTCAGTCTAGAGAGATGGCTACCACTTTGATTGCCTTCAATATTTCAGCAAAAGACTTACTATTCTTGTTAGGATCTGCCACAAAAGTCTGACCCATTAAGAAGAAACCATTACATATTGCTGATACTAAGATGACATTAGGTCTCGCGGCCGCAGCAGCGGCCGCGCAGTTTTGGGTTTCTGTATAAAGTCCAGGGAAAGTACAACCAGAAATAACATCACTATAAACTTTTACCCTTTTATGGTGCTCATAAGATGGAGAAACCTAGAGAGAGGCTCGGCGTCTCCATTTTACACTCAGAAAGCCGTGGCCCCTGCGTGCAGGTTGCTGGCGGGCTGCTGGTGTCCAAAGCATCTCCCTTGTCCTCCTCAGTCATACTGGGGCTGTGGGCGCGGCGAAGTGGGAAAGCCCACGTGGCTGCACTCTCTTTAAGTGTCCGAAGTGGGCGGAGACCGGTACTTCCCCGCCCTCGATCTCCCTCCAGCCGCGCCGCATTTGGGTGCGTGTCTCCATTTTGTGCTCAGAGAAGTGGGGTGGAGGCTGTGCTGTGCCCAGGAGAGGTTGAGGGAGAGAGAGAGAAGTGGGGTGGAGGCTGTGCTGTGCCCAGGAGAGGTTGAGGGAGAGAGAGAGAGAGATTAAAATAAAAGAGAGAGAGAAACGCCGGGCCCCCGAACGGGGGGCCTGGCAGAAACGCTCAAATCACATACTGCAGGTTGCTGGCGGGCTGCTGGTGTCCAAAGCAGCTCCCTTGTCCTCCTCAGTCATACTGGGGCTGCGGGCGCGGCGAAGTCATATATCTAATGTATTATCATCCATGGTAACTTACAGTTCCAGAAGGCCAAATCTAAACGCTGGACATGGGAATCTCCCGGTGGACAGTTCCATAATGAAATCGACCACATCATATTCAAGCAAAGGTTCTGCCTGACCGATGTCACTGTTGTCCCAAAATTCCAAACAGGATTGGACCACCGTCTGCTCTGTGCAAAATTCTACTTCACAGAGCGGGGAGAAAGATCTGCAAGATTTAAGTCTAAGAAGGCAACTCCCAGAATGACCACTAACTGGGAGCTCTTTGGCACTATTGCAGCAATGTGGAAAGATGCCTTCCTTGACAACATGGACGAGGAATACGATCAACTGGTTCAGCACTTCCATGACTGTGCGAAGAATGCCGAGAGTGAGAAAGCCACAAACAGATGCTTGTCTTCGGAAACTCTCGAGCTCATTGATCAACATGGTTTGGTGGGAGCTTCAGGAAACCATAAGCTAATGTCCAAGCTCACAAAGCTCTGCAGAGATGCGATAAAGGAAGGCCTCAAAGAGAGAAGAGCATCAGTGTTGGCTGATGCGCTGAAGCCAGGAAAAGTAATCACAATGCTCGCCTATCCTTCGCCAACTACAAGACCAAGATGACTGCTCTACGACATCTTGATGGATCTATCACATCTTTCAGAAAGGTAATGGAGAAGATTATTCACGACTTCTACTCGGATCTCTTTGACAGCCATGTCCATCTGCCCACATACCAAATTCCGCAGGATGGATATGTTGTTCCCAACATCCACCCTTCCGAAATCCAACATGCCATTTCATTGGTAAAGACTCATACAGCACCTGGTACAGACAAGGTCAGACCTGAACACCTGAATCTGCCGCCAGTACTCATCAATACACTGGCTCGGCTCTTTACACGCTACAAGTCTGAATGCAAGGTTCCATTTCAGTGGAAAACCAGTAGGACTATTCTGTTGTACAAGAAGGGAGACATCCACAACATCGGCAACTATCGCCCAATCTGCCTGCTGTCTGTCGTCTACAAGTTGTTCACTTGTGTCATCCTGCATAGAATAGGCAGAACATTAGACAAAGGACAACCATGCGAGCAAGCCGGGTTCCAAAGGGGATTCATCACGATAGAACATATCCACACAGTGACCAAACTCATTGAAGTTTCTCAAGAGTTCAAGATGCCACCCTGTCTAACGTTCATCGACTTAAAGAAGGCCTTCGATTCTGTTGAGACTGAAGCAGTCATCAAAGCCCTAGCCAAACAGAGCGTTCAAACTCAGTATATCAAAATCCTCCGCGATCTGTATTGTGGATTCACCAAAAGGATCTCACCATTCCACAAGGAAGTGATCATTGATATAAAGAGAGGGGTTCAGCAGGGTGATACCATTTCACTGAAACTCTTCAGTGCCACCCTCGAGAACATCATGCGATGACTGGAATGGGAAGGAATGGGAGTAAAGATAGGTGGTCGGCAATTACACCACCTCCACTTTGCCGATGACATCATTCTCATAACGCCAAATATTAGCCAAGTGTCACAAATGCTGTCCAACTTCGACCACGAGTGTGGAAAGGTTGGATTGCAGCTGAATCTCAACAAGAGGATGTTCATGAAAAATGATCTGGTCCCTGAAGCTCCATTTGCTCTCAATGGAACGAACATCTCTGAATGCAGCAGCTATGTATACCTGGTTCGAGAAATCAACATGAGGAACTACTTGGCACCAGAACTGCACAGGAGGAAGAGAGCAGCATGGAACGCTTCAAGACGTGGTTAAGAGGATGAAGAACCTCCAACTTCGGGCACATCTTTTCAATTCCATTGTTCTTCCTGCACTAACAGACTCCTCAGAGACCTGGGCCCTACGCAAACAGGATGAGAACACTATTTGGGTATCCCAAAGAGGAATCGAAAGAGCTATGCTAGGAGTATCACATCTCACTCAAATGAGAGAAGGAATCCAGAGTTCTCACCTCCGTCGACAGTCAAGAATCAGGGATGCTGTCTTGTTTGCCAAGGCATCAAAAATCAGCTGGGCCAGTCATGTAATGCAATTCAGAGACAACCACTGGACTAGAGCTGTTACGGACTGGATTCCACGAGACATCAGAAGACCTCGTGACCGCCCACCAATGAGATGGTCAGATTTCTTTGTCAAATCCCTGAATGAATGATTTGAGACTCTTTCTATTCCTGAAGCAAGCAGATATCATTGGACTACACTAGCATGGTACAGGGACAAATGGCGACATTACTGGCGCCCACTTGAGCAAATCGAAGATCAACGGGACAAGTGAAGTGAAGAGAAGGGATTTTTAAAAACAAGTCTCAATTCTTTTAGTACATACATCTAATCTCATTAGCACTTTAACATTATAACATTTTTATTAAATATTCTAAGATTTCTAGCATTCCAATATGTCTAGGACTTTATTTTGCTTTTTAAGTTCCTACCTTATTAGTCTTTTATTGAGTATTATAATATTATATAGTGTATATTATGCATTATATAATATATAATATTATAATTATGATATTGAACGGTGGTTATGAGAAATACCATTTTAGTTTCCAGGATGCTTTAGGACTTTTGACTTATAATTGATAGAAACTGACATTTTTTAATTTGATGTTGATTCTGCTTTTGTGAGGCTGAAGTGGAACCATGACAAGCTCCACTTTAAGACCGAAACTCAGCAGGCCTAAGTTCCAGTTTCCCCATCAGAAAGTCCCTACTTCTCAGAGAAGAATATCACCCTGGGCAGATAAACCACCCTGTGACAATAGCCTATCGGAGTGGGGGCCTGGTCAGTGGCATCCAGGCAAGCAGAGCAGGCCGAGGGAGTGGAGTCACTGACTGGACAGGGAACAAGAATTGGAAACATAATGTTGGTCCCTGAAGTCACAGGATGGACAGGGACCAGAAGTGGAAACATATTGCCAATTCCTAGAAAATATGCTGTTATGTAACCAAACCCTATAAAAATTGCTTAGAATTCGGAGTCAGGGTCCTTGTCAAGACTCTACTGCGTTGGATGAGACTCAGATGCTAGCTCTGGGGGCCTTACATCTGCATCCTCGCGTCTGGTCTGGTCAATATATGAGCAAAACTCCCATCCCAGCACATAACACTTTCACTATAATCATAGTTAACTAAATGGATGGATACCTATCTTTTTAATTTACCCTAGTAACAAAAGACATAAACGCACATATCCAAAATACATATATGAATTTATTCATATTCTAGAGTACTTTATATTTTATACAAATAATA
This sequence comes from Sorex araneus, assembly GCF_027595985.1. NCBI lineage: Eukaryota > Metazoa > Chordata > Mammalia > Eulipotyphla > Soricidae > Sorex > Sorex araneus. The sequence goes on along the minus strand of NC_073302.1, from coordinate 204,689,789 downwards.
TAAAAATAATGTTTAAAAATATGATATAATTTTAATTGTTTCATGTTCATCATCAATAGCTGCAAGTATGAATATACAAACTAAAACATGGATTTAAAATGGTTATATTTCATTTAGTAATGGAAAGATTAAAAGATCAACTTTGTTGCCAACTCTGCCCTATCTAAAGATGACAACTAACCTTGCAAAAAATTATAAAACATATTTGAAAGTTCTCTGGTTTTCCATGTGGGTGAAACAGTGGGTAAAATGATCATTAGGAGATTAAAATATAATGAAACATATCTTTATTTCAACTCTGTGAAACTTAAAAACTTTTGGTGTCTTCAGCAACTTTATATTTTTAAATAATACTCATATGCCCTTAAGTTGCAAGACCTTTTCCATGTCAAGCATTTATGATTTCAAGCAAAAGAAATTACATTTTTAAAATTCACAGACCCAGAATCAATACGCTTGTAAAAATGTCTTACAATGACTTAATAGAGAAATGAAATGGTACCAGACTTTAGATGCCCTGCAAATATTTGGAGGCATTTTTGAAATGCAGGCTGCTGAGCTGCAAACCCGTATCTAATTAAGTATGTATGAGGAGGATGAAAGAAGTTGGTTTGCTGCCAAATGCCCAGGTGCTACTGAAGCTGCTTCTCTGAGAAGCAGAAGCCTTGTGAGCCCAGTGCAGTTGTTTCTCAAATAGCAAGATACAAAGTATCTTTGGGCCGCTTGTGTTCTTGTTTGTTTGGTCACTCCCAGCTATGCTTATGGCTTACTACTGGCTTTAGTGTTCTGGGATCACCCCTGGATGACCAGGGAGGGGGTGGGAGGGTGGGGCGGGACATTATGGAGTGCCAGAGATCAAACCTGGGTCAGCTGCATCAAAGCAAGCACCCTATGCATTTTAATCACTGTCATCCCGTTGCTCATCAATATGTTCAAGCGGGCACCAGTAACATCTCTCACTGAGAGACTTATTGTTACTGTTTTTGGCATATCCAATACGCACAGGTAGCTTGTCAGGCTCTGCCGTGCGGGCTCAATACTCTAGGTAGCTTGCCGGGCTCTCCAAGAGGGGTGGAGGAATCGAACACAGGTCGGCCGTGTGAAAGGCAAACTCCCTACCACTGTGCTATCGCTCCAGGCCATCCATTTTAATACCAGTATTAAATCTGGTCTGTTTTACACAAGGCAAAAGTCCTAAGCTTCTTGACTCACTCCAGTTCGGGTAAGTGGTTTGTTAAGTTTCCTAGGTGGGGGCTGGAGCGATAGCACAGCAGGTAGGGCGTTCGCCTTGCATGCGTCCAGCCCAGGTTCGATTCCCAGCATCCCATATGGTCCCCTGAGCACCGCCAGGGGTAATTCCTGAGTGCAGAGCCAGGAGTGACCCCTGTGTATTGCCAGGTGTGATCCAATAAAAGCCCAAACCAAAAAAGTTCCCTAGGTGAGGAGCTGTAGAGAGAGTACAGCCTTTTCTAGTCTGACCAGGGGCCCCAGTTCCATCCCTGGTTTACGAATGGTTTCCTGAGCCCACGGGGAGTGATTCTTTAGTGCAGAGCCAGGAGTAGACTTGAGTACCGAGTACCGCTGGGTGTGTCCTGGCCCACCCCATGCCTCCAAAGTTCCCTAGGTGATAGAAACATTTAGACTAATAAATCCATGCTTCAGAGCTCTCTGGTTTGCAAATTGTTGGCCATACTTTAAATCTACCACAATTTTTCTCCCTTTTCCCCTAAGGAGATATTATGTGGGAGGTCTGAAACCCTTTATAGATTACAGTATTACTACATTTAATCTCCCAGCCTCCTGTCCCTTCCAATTCCTGTGTACACCTTACCTCATCACTCTTAGTTTGGAGATATCTGATCTATGCTAAATCACTTAGCTCCTTGCAGTTTGGCAGGATGTAGGGACATAAGGATTATTAGCAGTTCTTGCTTATTGCAAGTAAGAGAAGCAATAGAAACCAAAACTAAAGAACAAAATAATAAAGGAGCCTCACAAAAGAAGAAAGATGAATACTCTTTTTTAAAAAATGAATTTTATTGGGTCACCCTGAGATCACGTGTATCACTTGTCATCCCATTGCTTATCGATTTGCTTGAGCGGGCGCCAGTAACATCTCCATTCGTCCCTGTCGTGTGCTAGTGTAGCCCAAAGGCATTTGCTCGCTCCAGGAACATGAAGAACCTCAAACCGTTCATTCAGGGTCTTGATGAAGAACTCTGATCATCTCCTAGGTGGGTGGCTAGCTGTTCTTTTGACATCCTATGGAATCCAGTTTGTAGCAGCTCTGGTGCAGGGCTAAACTTTTATCACCATGAGATACAATTACAAACTTGCATGATTATGTTTCGGTCATTACAATGCTCAAGCATCCATCCCTCCAGCAGTGCACATTTTCCACCACCATTGTTCCCAGTGTTCGTCCCCCCCATCCTCATCCCACTCCCTGCCTCTATGGCAGGTATAATCCTTCTTATGCTCTCTCTAATTTGGGGCATTATGATTTGTAATACTGATACTAAGAGGCCGTCATGTTTGGTCCTTGGTCTACTTTTGGCACATATCTCCCATCCTGGGTGATCTCTCCAATCATCATTTACTTAGTGGTTTGTTCTCTATCCCAACTGCCTTTTCCCCCAGCACGTGGGGCCCGCTTCTAAACTGTGGCATGATCCTTCTGGCTTTAGAAAGATGAAAACACAACACCCTGGCATTGGTCGTTATGAGACATCTCTAAAATCTAGTCTTTATATCTGTGAGATGTCTCATATCCTTCTTTCAAAGATACGGAGTCTCATACCCTTATGAAAAACTCCACATTTCTTTGTTTTCATTTTGGCTTTGTTCATGAAGCAATCTACTACTTCTGTAGGATAACATAGCCTCAGGTAGTTTAGATTTATTGGGTTACTCCCATCACAGTGCTCCCATTCATTTATTTGTAGCTTCTTTCTTATTGTTCTGTTGACTTGTAAATATTGTTTTTCTCTTCTCCTTGAGTCCTTTGCATAGTTTATTCAGAGCCATGTCCTTTTTGTATGGACACAGGAAGATGTAGTAAATGCTTTGCTTTTATAACCTGGGAGTCATTTGACTCTACATGATATTTTCCTCCTGGGCATCTGTTCTCTTGACCTAAGCATCAGCTGCCCTTACTTCCTAGCACCCCCAAAAGCAGGGTCCTGATGAGGGACGGGACAGACCCAGGGCAAGCGATGAGTTGTGTGCTCCCCTGGCATAGAAATGGGCCTGGCCAAAGTGCCTAATGCTTAACTATAAGTTAAGAGCTTGGTCATGGACAAATGCTGTCATGATCCAAACAGTGATACCTAGATTTGGACTCTGCCAGGGTGAGGAATGATTAATCTGGCCTGAGTGCTGTGGTCTGAGTCTGTGGCAAGATGTTGCCAGGAGAGCTGCCTTGCAAGCCTCAATGTATCTCTTGCTATGTCCATACAAAAATAACTAATATTCAGATGTGAATAAGTTCTTGGACTAAGGAAAGGAAAAAAACCTTAAGAGTATTTTACCTGCTGGCAGTCAAGAAGGGCTTTCTTATGTTGATTTTGCTACTGGCTGTGTGTAGCCTAGAGGGCAAGGTGAAGAGAGACCTGTAGGGGGAGAGACTAGTGAAGAGGGAGAATCCCGAGAGCTGCGGTAGATCCAGAGAGAGGCCGGAGCTAGAAGTGCGGGAGATGAGAAAGATGGAAGATTGAATAAAGGGTAACTAATCAGCAATCAGCTTGGTCCTCGTTCTTCTTTCGCCTGTTCTTGGCCAACAGCCATCCTGATCCTGATCCAGCCCATACACAGCGGTTCCAGAGCACCGGACGCGGGCGGTGAGACAGAGCTGCCTGGAGAGCCCGGGAGTGCACATGCCCCTCGGCTTTAGTTTCTTACAGCTCACTTTCAGATTAAAGAGACTAACATAATGACATTATAGAAACAATTTCCATAATTGTCAAAGCAAGGACAGCCTTTGTAAGGGGGCAAATAATTTTTGGAAAAGAAAAATGAGGATCTGAAGGATTAATAAACTTAATCAAGGTCACACAGATTGGGCCAAAAGCAGACTGAAAAACTATTTATTGGTGTCTTTCTTTTACACTGTATAACCTTTGAAAGCATAATTTTTCCCAAACACCCAAAGGCAAAAGAATGGCTTCTTGTACAGCGGGGTGCATGCAACTTCTAAGCTAGACCTTGTGAGTTTAAATCAGAGTTTCTAGTTATTTATTTGTGACTAATTTATTTAATTAAGTAATGTTTGAACTTGACTGATACACTACTATAGAATCTCTCCTTCCTGGTTCCCATCCCTTTATGGGAAATTTGAAATGTGCTCATGGACTTTTCCACTCTGTGTTAACCAAGCCTGAAAGTCTTGCTGGAGGAAGAGTTCCTGACTTATTGAAAAGTGCACCCAGTTGCACAATTAATGTGTGTGAAATCCACAAGTTGATCACAATCCTTCCTGAACCACGGCCCAGTCACATACCTTGGCATTTATGGTACTTGAATAATAATTCTCTTTAAAGATTGTGAGGGGATTATAAACATTCTGGTATTATACAAACGTGTTCCACTTCATGTAAAAGGAATTTTTTCCACCTATCTATATGATAGGATACAGGATACATGATAGGACAAATGAAACTCAGTTGCCACTTTTGTTGGGTTTACTCAAATGACCCCATCAGAACTCTCAACAGCCTATTCTGTCTTTTGATAAGTATGAAAAAGATGTCTAGAAAAAAAAATCAATGAACTCTGTAAAGATAGGGCTAAATGAAGCTAAGTCACCAGACAAAAGTTCAGAACATTTAGATAATGCAGTTGTAACAAAACACTAGAGATTTTAAGATAAATGCAAATCAAATAGTCCCACACTTGTGTTACCAACACACTGTCACTGTCACTGTCATCGATTTGTTTGAACGGGCACCAGTAACGTCTCTCATTGAGAGACTTATTGTTACTGTTTTTGGCGTATCAAATACGCACGGGTAGCTTGCCAGGCTCTGCCGTGCAGGCTCCATACTCTCGGTAGCTTGCCGGGCTCTCCGCGAGGGGGGGAGGAATCGAACACAGGTTGGCCGAGTTAAAGGCGAAAACCCAACCGCTGTGCTATCGCTCCAGCCCTACACACAGAAAAAACAATACAGGTTTCCTCCACTATCTGAAAGTAGGATGTCCATGGTGGGTTTGATTTTGCAGGTTATATTTTTGGTCTCAGAATGTTATCTTTAATTTTTATGAAAAGGATCTTGAGTAATCCCAGACCACAGTCTGCTTTCAATAGTGGGGGAAAACTGCAATGATTTTTAACTTTGCTGAATGATAAATACGGGAACTCAAAACATTAGAGACTAGGTGTGGACTAGGGGCTTCCTCTTACACAAACAAATTGCTTTCCAAAGAATAAAAAAAAAATGTTCTTCCTGAGAACTGACTGACCAAGGTCAGGGAGAGGATGGTGTCTGGGGGGTGCCCCTGAGGCAATGGTGCAAGGAAGCAAGTACTCTGGTGAAGGGAGTGATGCTGAAAGGTTGTATACATGAAACCCTGTCATTAACTGTATTGTAAATTATAGTGCTTCAAATAAAATCAATTAAACTTAGAAGTGTTCTGAATAGATTTTTTTCCCCCCACATGTAAGGAGAGTTGTCAGAAGACTTTAATGGTAAATATATGACTTGTAAATAAACTTTATAAACAGTAAAAACAAATGATTACCCTAATTTAATGGGTGTTGCCTAATTAACTATTTTTTGTTTTAAAAGATTAAAACTCAAATGTTTTTCCTATCTTAGTTTGGAGAGTTAACAGCAAAATCCCACAACAATGGCTGGTTGATAGAAAAACACAAGTTTGATTTTCCCAGTGGTGAAGGTTCAAAGCCTTAGCGTGGGGTGTTAACACAGCTGAGTGGGGACTTGGTCTGGGTTGCAGACTTATGGAATCTTCGAAATGCTGATGATCTAGAAATTTCTGTCTGCTCTCTTTATGAAGGTACCCAGCGTTTAATGACTGCCTTGCATGCAACCAATCCTCTTTTGAGCCCCGGTTCTGGATATGAGCTTCCAACCACTGCCACAGTGATACTTCAGTACAGAGCCTGAGCAATGCACTGTATGTCCTGAGCACAGCCGAGTGTCCCCAAAAAGTAATAAATAAATGCCCTAATATTGCATATCTAAAATGATAATGCTCTATTATTAAAGAAATTATGTTAATCATAACCTCTTACACGTGACTTATGTAAGTACTAATGCTAATCATCCTTCAAAGTTTCCACCTTAAGGTGAGATTGAGGGCTAGATTTCTGATAAGTTAATTTGTGAGGACACACATGTAGCATTTGCTCTCCAATGCAGGGGATAGTTGTCTTTTGCAGTAACTGTGCTCTTTGCCATGGTCTATTGCATATTGCTTATATACTACATATTAATTATCACAACTGTCCTACAAGGTGCTTGCCATCATTATTCCACTCTGCACTAATAAGCAATTACTGTGTAACAAAGTAACCCTCAGTCCCCAGCTTAAAACAATAACCATTGTCATCCCAGTTTATGATGTGAGCTAGGCAATCAGGTACAATCTCACTAGGCCCCTTAGAATTATGGATCTGGCTATTGGCAGGATTCAGAAGACCAGCTTACACTTCAGTGTTCCTTTAGCAAATCTCTATTAGGTCTCCTGATCTTGCTTGGGATCATTAGTTTCTTTTTTTTAAGGTTTTTAAAAATATTTTATTCAGTCACCACGAGATAGTTACAAGCTTTCATGTTTGGATTACAATCACACAATGATCAAACACCCATCCCTCCACCAGTGCACATTCCCCACCACCAATATCCCTGGTATACCCCCCATTTCCCACCCTCCCCCTGTCTCCATGGCAGACAATATTCCCCATACTCTCTCTCTACTTTTGGGCATTATGGCTTGCAATACAGACACTGAGAAGTCATCATGCTTGGTCCATTATCTACTTTCGGCATGCATCTCCCATCCCAACTGATTCTTCCAGCCATCATTTTCTTAGTGATCCCTTCACTATTCCATCTGCATTCTTCCCTTCACTCATGAAGCAGGCTTCCAGCTATTGGGCAATCTTCTGGCCCTTGTATCTACTGTCTTTGGGTGTCAGCCTCATATGATGTTATTTTATACTCCACAAATGAGTGCAGTCCTATGTCTGTCCCTCTCTTTCTGACTCATTTCACTTAGTATGATACTCTCCATGTCTATCCATTTATAAGCAAATTTCATGACTTCATCTCTCCTAACAGCTGCATAGTATTTCATTGTGTAGATGTACCAAAGTTTCTTTAACCAGTCATCTGTTCTAGGGCACTTGGGTTGTTTCCATATTTTGGCTATTGTGAACAGTGCTGCAATGAATACATAGGTACAGATGTCATTTCTACTGTGCTCTTTTGCATCCTCGGGATATATTCCCAGAAGTGGTATTGCTGGGTCATATGGAAGCTCAATTTCTAGTTTTTGAAGGACTGTCCATATTGTTTTCCAGAAAAGGCTGGACCAGTCGGCATTCCCACCAGCCCTGAAAGAGCATCCCTTTTTCACTATATCCATGCCAGCACTGATTGTTTTTGTTCTTTTGAATGTGTGCCAGTCTCTGTGGTGTGAGATGATATCTCATTGTTGTTTTAATTTACATTTCCATGATGACTAGCGATGGGGGGGCATTTTTTCATGTGCCTTTTGGCCATTTGTATTTTTTTCTTGAGGAAAGTTGGAGGATTTTTTCTTATACAATTCTACAAGTATCTTGTATATCCTGGATATTAATCCCTTATCAAATGGGTATTGGGTATATATTATTTCCCATTCTATGGGCTCTTTCTGTATTTCAGTCACTGTTTCTTTTGAAGTGCAGAAGATTATTAGTTTGATGTACTCCCATTTGTTTAAGTTTGCTTCCACTTGCATGGACAGTGCTGTTTCATCCTTAAAGATGCTTTTAGCTTCAATGTCATGGAGAGTTCTGCCTACATTTTTCTCTATGTACCTTATAGATTCATGTCTGATATTGAGGTCTTTAATCAACTTGGATCTGACTCTTGTGCCTGGAATTAGACAGAGGTCAAAGTTCTTTTTTTTTGCATGTAGCTATCCAGTTCTCCCAGCACCACTTGTTGAAGAGGCTTTCCTTGTTCCACTTCACATTTCTTGCTCCTTTGCCAAAGATTAAGTGACCATATATTTGGAGGTCTGTGACAGGATATTCAACTCTGTTCCATTGGTCTGCAGGTCAGATTTTATCCCAATACCATGCTGTTTTAATAACTACTGCTTTGCAGTAGAGTTTGAAGTTGGGGAAGGTGACGCCACCCATCTTCTTTTTCCCAAGGATTTCTTTAGCTATTCATGGGGGTTTATTGTTCCATACAATTTCAGGAGTGTTTTGTCTATTTCTTGGAAAAATGTCATGAGTATCCTGATAGAGACCACATTAAATTTGTATGGTGCTTTGGGCAGTTTTGCCATTTTGATAATGTTAATTCTCCCTATCCACGAGCAGGGAACGTATCTCCATTTCCTAGTGTCCTCTTTTATTTCTTGAAGAATTTTTTTTCAAAAAATAAAAGTTTTGAACAACTTTTTTGAAAAAGTTTTGTAATTTTTCCTTGTATAGGTCCTTCACCTATTTGGTTAAGCTGATTCCAAGGTACTTAATTTTCTGAGGTACTTGTGAACGGGATTGTTTTTTTTTAATGTCTCTTTCTTCTCTTTCATTATTTGTATATAAGAAAGCCATGGACTTTTGGGTGTTGATTTTGTAGCCTGCCACTTTACTATATCGACCTATTGTTTCTAGGAGCTTTTCTGTAGAGTTTTTAGGGTTTTCTAAGTATAATATCATATCATCTGCAAATGGTGATAGCTTGATCTCTTTGTTTCCTATCTGTATGCCCTTGATATATTTTTCTTGTCTAATTGCTATGGCCAGGAATTCCAGTACTACATTGAATAGGAGTGGCCAAAGCGGGCAACTTTGTCTTGTGCCTGATCTTAGAGGGAAGGCTTTTACTTTTTTCCCCATCGAGAATGATACTTGCCTTGGGCTTGTAGTAGATGGCTTTGACTACATCGAGGAAAGTTCCTTCGATGCCCATTTTGATAAGAGTTTTCATCATAAACAGGTGCTGGATCTTGTCAAATGCTTTCTCTGCATCTATGGATATGATCATATGGTTTTTATTATTTGTTTTATTAATATGATGAATTATGTTGATTGACTTGTGAATGTTAAACCATCCGTGTATCTCTGGAATGAATCCTACTTGGTCATGTTGTATGATCGTTTTGATTCATTGGATTCTATTTGCTAATATTTTGTTGAGAATCTTTGCATCTGTGTTCAGTAGGGATATCGGTCTGTAATTCTCTTTCTTTGTGTTATCTCTGTCTGCTTTTTGTATCAGGGTGATATTTGCTTCATAGAAACTGTTTGGAAGTGTTTTTGATACTTCAATTTCCTGGAAAAGCTTAAGGAGGATTGGGAGTAAGTTCTATTTAAAGATTTGGAAGAATTCACTAGTGAATCCATCTGGGCCAGGACCTTTGTGCTTGGGGAGACTTTTTATTACCGTTTCAATATCCTTGATAGTGATAGGTCTGATCAGGTATTCCAGATCTTCTTGGTTCAGCCTCGGGAGGTTGGCTATAGGAATCTAGGAATTTCCTAGAGATTTTTGTGTTTCGTGGCATAAAGATTCTTAAAGTAATCTCTGAGGATCCTTTGAATTTCTGTAGTTTCTGTTGTAATGTCCACCTTTTCATTTCTGATTCTTTTTTTAGGGTTTTCTCTCTGCCTTTTTTTGTGAGCCTTGCTAGAGGTTTGTCGATCTTGTTTATTTTCTCAAAGAACCAGCTCTTTGTTTCATTGATCTTTCAGATTGTTTTTTGGGTTTCCATCTAATTTCTGGTCTGAGTTTTATTATTTCTTTCCTAATGTTCGGATTTGGCTCCTTTTGTTGGTCATTCTCAAGCTCTTAAGCGGTGAGGTTAGGTTGATTATGTGGGCTTGCTCCTCTTTCGTGAAGAATACTTGTAGAGTTATAAACTTTCCTCTTAACAGCTTTTGCTGTGTCCCATAAGTTTTGGTAACTCGTGTCCTCCTTTCCATTCATTTCCAGGAAACTTAGATTTCCTCTTTGATTTCCTTTCTAAGCCACTTGTTGTCCAATAGTGAGCTGTTTAATTGCCAGCTTTTGATTTCATTTTCTGATTTATTTTTGATTTCAGCGCATTGTGGTCTGAAAAGAGAGTTGATACAATCTCTATCTTCTTAATTTTATGGAGGTATGTTTTGTGGCTCAGCATGTGGTCTATCTTGGTTATGTTCCATGCACACTTGAGAAGAATGTGTATTCAGCTTTTTGAGGATTAAGTGTCCTGTATATATCTAATAAGTCCCTTTTTTCCATTTCTTCCCTCAGGTGAAGTATGTCCTTGCGAATGTTGAGTCTGGTTGATTTATCAAGAGGTGATAAAGCGGTGTTGAAGTCTTCCACTAATATTGTGTTGCTATCAATGTCTTTCTTTGAGTCTATGAGTAGTTGTTTTAAGTAATTTGCTGATCACTCATTAGATGCATATATATTTAGTATTGTGAGTTCTTCCTATTGTACAGATCCCTTTATCAATAAATGAACTTCATTCTCTCTTGTGACCTTCTTCAGTCTGAAATCAATGTGGTCTGATACTAGAATGGCTACCCCAGCTTTTTAATGGGAGTTGTTCGACTGTAGGATTGTTTTCCAGACTTTGACTTTGAGCCTGTGTTTGTTCTGACCGTTTCTTGCAGGCAGCAGAATGTTGGGTTCAATTTTCTCATCCATCCTGCCACTCTGTGTCTTTTAATTGGTGCATTTAGCCCATTGATGTTGAGAGAGATTATTATTATGAGGTTTTGTTCCATTTTTCTGCTGAAACTTGGTGTATTTGAGGGGCCTGTCATGTTTTAAAGTAGCTCATTCAGTTGTTCTTGTAACCATGGTTTTGAGTCTATGAAGTTCCTGAGCTGTTGTTTATCTGTGAAACTGTGTATTGTTCCTTCTGTTATCAATGAGAGTCTAGCGGGGTAAAATATTTTTGTGAGACATTTATTTCTTTGAGTTTATTCACTATATCCCACCACTGTTACTGGGCCATGAGGGTTTCATTAGATAAGTTGGCTGTGAATCTTAAGGATGTTGTTCCTTTATAGGCAATTTCTTGCTACTTTCAGGATTTTGTCTCTATCTAAGATTTTGGTCATTTTTATTAGGATGTGTCTTGGGGTATTTTTATTTGGGTTTCTTCTAGTTGATACCCTTTGGGCCTCCTGAATGTGATTTGCATGTTTTCTTCAGCTCTGGGAACATCGTAGCAATGATGTCTTTGACAATTTCTTCTTCATCAGGGTTTTCTTCTTGTCCCTCTGGGACTCCAATAATTCTTATGTTACTCCTCTTGGCTTCATCACCATCTTCTCTTGCTATCTGTTCCCAGATTGTGAGTCTCTTTTCCATTTGCTGTTCTTTTCTAGAGAGTCTCTGGACTTCATCTTTGAGCTCACTGATTCTGTCCTCAGCACCTGTTACTCTGCTGCTGAGGCCTTCCACTGAGTTTTTTAATTTGCCTACCAGGTTTTTTAGGTCTGACATTTCCGTCTGTAATTTTGTTTGCATTTTCCGCATTTCTACCTTCAAATCTTCTTGTATCGTATTGGCATTGCTTTCCATTGTTTCTTTTAGCTCCCTAAGCATCCTCAGTAACTCCCTTCTAAATTCCTTGTCAGAGAGGTTGTCTAGCACTTCATTGCTGTTGGAGTCTTCTGGGGTAGCCTCTTGAATAAATAAGCTTGGTGGGGTTTGGCATTGCTTTACCATTGTGACCTATGTGATTTAGCCGTTCACACTCACTGTTACTGTTCTGCTTATGATGCAGTATTGAGGTGGGCTTAATGAGTTATTGATAATGTGTTTCTGAGGTGAAGCTAAACTAGTGGAAGTTCCAACTAAGAGGGTAAATTATGGTTATTATGGGATATGGAGTGGAAAGAATAACTCCCGGCCTGGTTAGCAACCGTGGCTCCAGGTAGGAGCTCTGACACAGGCCAGCTACCTGTATGGGATGAGCAGAGGGTACCCGGAACATTGCAGCTTTGGGTGTGCCTTGATTCCCGTCTCCCACAGATCAAGGATGAAAACTGGCAGCCCTGGAATCTAGTTAGAGTCGCGGCTCTGGGAAGGAGCCCTGACACAGGCCGGGTACCTGTATGGGATGAGCCAACATCAGTTTCTTGTCACAGCAAGAGACACAGCTCTTGATGGCTGTATCCCCAACAAGATTACTCGCTCCTCTCAGGGTTTGGGAAACAAAAGTGCAAATCTCAAGAACAAAGTTATAAACTTTATACAATTTATCCCGGGGAATAATTCTATCACTTGTTCACCGAATGAAACCAATGTGAGAGGGAGGGTATTATGCAAGAGAAGTCACCTGTGCAGCTACTCTTGGTCACCATCCTTGATGTTCTCAGAGAGGCTGCCCATCATCAGTTTTTATTAATAGTTGATGAAACAGAATGTAAGACAAGGATACACATGCCACGCTATGTTATTCAGCTGTTTCAAAAAGAATGAGTCTTATTTTCAGGCTATCAGAACCCAGAGATAAATTTTTCATCAACATTTAAAATACATAGATGTAAAGAAACCAATCACCTATTTACTAAACCTTTCTACAGCAATACCCCTTTCTGTAAGTATATTAAAGGTATTGTACACTCAGACAAAAGCCATGTAACACCAGATATATAAATATTTTTCATGCATATTAGTATCTAGAAGTTTTCTTGAGTTTATCATTCTTTTAGATTTGTATGACTCAAGAAAACAAGAAATGACTGAAACACATTTTGTATGTTTTATAGACAAAGATTTTCATAAGTGTTCGTTTGGCTTAAGATTAATGTGAGGAGAAAAAAATGAAATTTCACAGAGTCATTTTTACTTGAAAATGATTACAAACAGCTGACCTTAACTTAGATACTCCATTATAATTGGAGAGCCCAAGTTCCTTCTTTTACCTCAAAGGAAAAACAGAAGCAAGACGAAAAACATGGGTTCTAGTTATTGATTCTCTAAAGAGTACTGACGTTCTGTTATTCTTACTTCCGTTGAAACATTTGCAGAGTTGAATGATAAGTGAGTTCAGAGAGTTAGTAAACAAAGAAGTCTGATTAGACTCCATAAAGATGCACACGTTTTCACGTGACATGAGTAGGGGAAAACCAGAGGAAGTTATCTGATGTTGTACAGGCAGGCCCTTGGTGTTGATCAAAAGGCCTGAATTCTCATCAACATGAGATTTACCATTCATCACCTCTCCCAACTCAACATTGTTTCCTATTTGATTTACAACATTATGGTTTGTATTTTTATTTTCTGTTTTTATGAATAAACTTTGGCATTATGCATACTCTTAAGCTTCTAACCTCTATTTCTGTAACATCTAACATTTTGCTAGTTCTTTATAAATCTTTAAGGATTTTCATGTATTTGTATGAACACATGAGCATTTGAACTTTGGATTTTCATCTTATATTGATTGGGACCAGCTTTTAACATAAGTGATAAAATTCCAAGCAACATATATTTGTTTACAACATACCCTACTCAGCACAATTCTTTAAAAGGTGTTCATTTTTCAGCTCAATTGTAACTATGGGATTTCCAGATCATGTGTATCCAAACTTGCAAATTATTTAAAAATAATTATTAGTTATCCAGAGTGATATCTAAAAATTGAATTACACTGTAGAAATTCTTATCATAGAAGTTATATTTTTAAGTTTCATGTCAGTTAATATATGCATTAAACAGCACTTCATGAACATAAAAGATAAAAAATTATATTTATATTTAGAAAACAACACTAATTTAGTAATTTCATATGCTTATATAGCTTATTAAATCTATATTTTTGTGTTTCTAATAAATTACCTTAAATAATCCACTGTGTCATTTATTGGAAAACTCTATCATTTATACTCTGCATACATTAGAGTCATCATTTGTCATTATTCCATGTGAAAGTGAAAAATGACATTATCTATGGATTTCATAGCACATCATTATCATATAAAATACACATGAAACAGAAAAGTTCAGCTGCTAGAAATATGTCAATATAAATATTGAAATAACTTGTCTTCACAGAATTAATTTCAAATTAAAGGGTAAATTCATGTTGATTCTGTATAACACATTTAATTGGACATAACATCACCAAGGTTTGCAGATAAAGTTTATCTCTCACGGTAGAATCATTCTTATTCTCTTTTTCCTTTTGTTTGATTTGAGCTACTTTGGAGGAAAAAAGATTGGGACTAGCAAGATTTGTCCTGGCAGAAAAAATTAAGGGTAAAAGGCCAAAGGTTGGATTTGTTCACTTCCCACTTTGACCAAACATCTACGAATTGGTTTGCACTCCATCCAAAGTGGAGACAGAGCCAGTGATTCCCCATCAGCATTGCATGGCTCTTGAGTTACTTTTTAAATCATCCAGTCTTACTATGTTCACATTGAAGGTAAATAACTTAATATTCCTTGAACACTAAGTGTTTGGCGTGCCATCTAATTTACTCTTCAGTACTATAATCCCAGGAGTTTAGTGGTAGTATGATTCAAACTTATAAAGAAAGGTGAGACTTCAGAATCAAATAACTTGCCCGAGTTCATGGAAATAGTGATTCAAATAAAATTATCATTTAAGTCTTCCTAAATCCATATCCATACTCTAAAGTATTGTTCACATATTTTTAGATTGTCTCGAACTAGGAATGCCATTAATGGGTCACAGTGAGTGCACTCATTTAAAGAGGAAACTAAGGCACAATTTTAGTTTATTAATTATTTACTTTACACAAACCAAAACTTTAACGTACCTAATAATAACTGCAAAAATACAAGTAATATTCAAATAAATTACTCAGCAAAATTTCTTTTCCTTTTTTTGCATACACCCAGTGATGCTCAGGGTTTAATCATTTTGGCTATGTATTCAAGATCATGCCTGGCAGTGCTCAGGGGACCAGATTGGGTGCTGGAGGGAGGTTCAACCTGGGTCAGTGCATGCAAAGCAAATGCCCTACCCTCTGAACTATTACTTAAGCGCCATAAAGATTTTTTAAGATATTCTGCATTTTTATACACCATAATTAACAATACTGCTAATGGCAGTTTTTTCCCAACATAACACCCACCACCAGAGTCTCTGCGTCCCCTCAATGTCAAAGATCTTTTCCGTTCAGTCCCCAGAGAGCTCATTTCTGTAAGCCAACTCTCTAGTTCTCTTCCCTATGGTCATTTTTTTCTCAGCAACATTTTATTCAACACAGAGTATTGCCCAAACATTCTTCAAAAGTGAAATAAAGCAGGAAACAAATTAAGTTTTTCTTTACCAAATTTAGTATAACCACGAGCTTCTCTAAGGAGAGTCTTTGCTTCAGTATATCTAGTACAATTGTTTTTTATGTTTATCAGGATATTTTCTCAATCAAATATCTAAACAAAATAGTGCATCTATCATGCATAAATTCTGTCTTCATGAATTCTCCACTGTCACATTTTAAAAAGATATAACATACTTAGAAACAATAAGCATAGACTTTATGAGGGAAAAACAAGCATGAAAATGTGTGAATCGGTAACTGTACCCTCACTGTGACTCACCAATTAAAAAATAAATAAATTATAAAAATATATATATAAACATTTTTTAAAAGCATAGATTTTAATGTTTTTTTTTACTTTGGATACTATTAGAATAGGTAATAATTCCATTAATGTACAGTGCATTTTTATTTTGCTTTTGTTTTTTAAGTTTCCACTGGCCTAGATAGTTAAATGATGAAAGAAATCAGACCTTAACCTTCCCTTACAGTTTTAGTAACTATTGAAAATGCTGCAACATTTTCTTTTTCTATAATAAAAGTCTGTCGCCTGGTTGATTGTGTGTAGCTAAACTTCTGATGTAATGACATATGTAATGATAGGTGATGACATATGTCCAGGAAAAATGATTTGCTCCTCTCATTCATGAAACTGATTCTCCATTGTCTTAAGGAAGGAAGCTTGATGGTAAGGACACATGTTACATGATTTTATAAGCACAGGTCCTTTTTTTTAACTGTCTCTTGTTTACAGCCAACACTTAGGATCTTGGCTCCGTAGCCCAGACTGCTTTTCACATAAATTTGTTTCCAAACATGTGCTCTGCATTTGTTTCCTGGGATGCAAATGGTTTGGGCATGCGTTGACTAAAATGCTTAACACCAAGGGATTTAGTGAAAGTCATATAGCGTGGCACATGTTTTGCTATGAAATTTTGGAAAAGATCATAAAATAATGTTTTGGGGTTTTTTACTTCATAATATCTTACCATTGGACAGTTTTTTTAATTGTTTCTAGCCAGGTCCGTTAAGATGCTGAATCAGACTCCACACACAAATGAGTGCATTTAAAATTGAACTCAATACAGTTAGGTTTAATCCGAGAACAAGGTTTCATACCCATTTTAATACATTAATTGATGAAGATAAGTTTTCCACTTATAAATGGAACTCTGAAACTAGAGGACAAAGTCACAATTACAGTTGGCATAGATAAGTAGATTTTCTTTCAAAAATATTAGATTAAGGAAATGTTAAATAGCAATATTAGATTACTACTTTCCAAAGTGCTCTCATTTAGTATTGGCAGAGTTGTTTCATAAATCTAGAGAGAATCAGAAAATGGTTATTTCTTCATTTCCTCTCTAAATCAGTTATCAAGTATTATTTTGAAGAGGTTTTAAAGATAGCTATCAGACAAAAATAGCATTCAGATAAAAAGAAATTTTGGATTTTCAATGATTATCAGTCAGAATCATTATAATGAAAATTGTTTAAAAATCACAATAATGTAAAAAAGAAACTGCTCGGTTTTTTTTGATTTTATGTAAATTTCTAAGAATAGAGGTTATACATTTTTTTGTTTCTTGTTTCATTTGGGGGTCACACCTGGCAGTTCTCTGGGGCTTCTTCCTGGCTCTGTGCTCAGGGATCACTCCTGGCAAGACTCAGGAGATCCTATAGGTTGTTGGGTATTAAACCTGTGCTGGCCACATGCAAGGCAAGCACCCTGCCTGCTATATTAGTCACTCCAGCCCTAGACGTTATATATATATATATTTTTTTTTTTGCTTTTTGGGTCACACCCAGCGATGCTCAGGGGTTACTCCTGGCTTTGCACTCAGGAATTACTCCTGGCAGCGCTTGGGGGACCATATGGGATGCCGGGGATCAAACCTGGGTCGGCCGCGTGCAAGGCAAATGCCCTACCCGCTGTGCTATCGCTCCGGCCCCATAGACGTTATATTTTTTAACAAGTGAGCTATTTGGTTCTGTTTGAGTTTACCTTAAATTTGAGTCAACCATGCTTTATATTTTATTTTAAAATAGATTTTTTTTTCAATTTTTGTGTGAAAAGCTATTCACATTTCCCATTTTGTTGCTGTTGTGATGATCAAAGGGCACACATGCACTTGGTTGTGGTGCACGCCAAGGATCACATTCTTATATGTACTTATAGTACTCACTCTTATGCTTCCTAGTGGTCTGATTCCTGGGCATGTTTTTTTGTATACCATTTTGTGGTTCTCGCACACTAGAGATCCTACACTGTATTGTGACCCAGAGAAGTTCCAGAGAGCAGAGCTATAGGCAGTATGCTGGCTCATGTGAGTAGCACTGGGATCTATGTCACATGCTTGGTATGCAAGTGCTTTGCTTTTGAATTAACACCAGTGTCCCAGTGCTGAGTTTTTTGCTAAGTTTCCATTGTCTTTACAGATTTATTTGGTAGGAAGGATATTTGATGTTACATTGTTCTAATTCATTGTGCCTTGGGTATCTTTTCTTTTACTTGTGACTCCCTTCAGTATCTTTTATCAATGTTTTGTAGTAATCATTATTTAGATATTTCACCTCCATTGTTAAGTTTATATCTAAGTAGAACTCAAGAACTCCTCAGTACTTGGTATCTTTGTATTATTTCTCCTTAACCTTATAGAACAATTTCACTCTTAAGTATATTTGAGTAAAACACAGTATGCTTTTCTCAAGATTCAAACATGTGAATAATCACTTCGGTCTTTACCCTATCATCTTTCTGAAGCTTGCCAAAATTTTATGACTAACACATATTTCTAAACCAGTATCTAATTAGTACTGTGTAAGCTATAATACAACTGAACTCAAAGTAGAATATTTATAAAACCAAAATACATGTCTTAAAAAAGTGGTATCTGTTACTAAAAACATTATACATGTTTAGTTAAATCTATTTTGTATCCAAGATATGTATTTATTTCAAAGTCAATATATTTTAAGTCAACCTCCAAAATTCTTCTTCTAATCACTTTGTTATGTTCTGAACAAAGTACATTATTTTAATTATATTATATTACTTTGTGGATAAGATTCCAGAAGAAAATAGAATTTTCTAAGATTGATAGTATTATGAATCAACTAAATTCAGCACTTTTCATAAACACAACTACATGCACATATATATGAAAAACAATTATCTACACATCCCATTTTATTGCACTACAAAATAAAATAATTAATGAAATAAACGACAGAAAAGAATAGGAGCGGGCACAAACTAGACATTTTTTTTATCCTGCAAAATCATGAATCTTGTAATACTATTTCTTTTTTTTTACTTTTTAAATCACCAATTCGTATCACTTGAGTAATTCTCAAAAAAAAAAAAAACCTGAGGAAAACAAAACATTCATACAGTTTACATTATTTTACTAGTTTTGCTTATTTGTTTTGTCTTTGTTTTTGGTTTACACCCAACAGTGTTCAAGACTTACTCCTGTGCCTGTATTCAGGAATCACTCCTGGCAAGTCTTGGGTAAACCCAAGAGAGTAAACCCAGGTTAGCTGAGTGCAAGGGAATCACCCAGTGCTATCACTTAGGTCATCAGGTTGACTGAGTGCAACGCAATCATCCAACTGGAGAAATAACACTGTTATGCTGTCTCCAGCTCCAAAGTTTTCTTTGTTTTCTTAATTTTCTCAATTATTTCATGTTAGGGCCACATGCAGCTGTGCTCAGGGCTTACACGTGGCAGGGCTCAGGAATCACTTACGGCAGAGCTCAGGGAACCATATTTGGTGCTGGACATCAAACCCAGATCAGCCATGTGCAAGGTAGATATCCCATCACTGTACTATCTCTTCAGCTCCCCCCCCTTTTTTTCATTTCTTAAATTATTGGGTATCCTTGACTTATTCTAAAGGGAGAAAAATAAAACCAATAGACAGAAGTTCCCATGGCTTAACAATCTTCTGTTATAAAAAGACTTTTTTTTGTTTTTAAAAAAAAGACATTTACTATAAAACAGACATGTAATCTTGGGATCTCGGACCTGTAAAAGTGAAATTTCATTCCAGTGTCCTCATAACCTTGCCAGGTAACTAGCACCTTTTATTTGAATGGATGATCAAACTTGCCAATGGGTTAAGTAAACCCATTGACAGCAGATCTAAAGAAACTTGATAAGCCACACGAATCCATTTTGCAATCCTAGCCTGATGCATGTACTTCCATTTAAAGAGTGCAAGACACTAGTGTTAATTTTATAGAATGTCAAATTTTGGACCAAGGACACTTTTACATTCTCAAAAGATTGAAACAGAGACACAAGTGTCAAAACAATTCCCATTTGTTGTTTCTACTTTCCTACTTCCAAAGCTTCTAGTCCCCAGAGTGCCACATCCATAGAACAGAATAATCACCTTCTCCACTTCTGTTTCTTTCTCATATCTGCCACTTACTCCTGAGGACACTTTCTTTATTTCTTATATCTGAGGCAAATATCTGAGCATTTTTATCTACAATTTCTCTATTATCTTTTTTTTTAGTTAAGGAGCTCTTCAAGTGAATTGCAGCAGTTATGGGTTTTGTGGGTCGTGCTCAATTTCATAGAGATATTACTCCTGTCAAGGCCTAATTTATGTCACTATTTTCTCAATTTTCACAAGGGAGAGTTTCTGGCTAATATCATTCTAGGTGTGGAAAGGAAAAGAATTTTTTATATTCAATTAATTTCTTAGGACTTAATTCAGAACCTTATTGAAAAGGTTGGTAGAATGTCTTCTATTTAGTCCTTTCATCCTCTCTAGGGGAAACATTTGCATAACTGTCAGAAAACATTTTTTAAATTGAATCACTGTGAGATATATGGCTACAAAGTTGTTCACGACTGAGTTTCAGTCATACAATGTTCCAACACCTGTCCCTTCACCAGTGTACATTTCCTGTCACCAATGCTCCCTGTTTCCCTCCCATCGCTCACATTCCTCCAGCTTGCCTCAATGACAAGCACTTTTCTCCTCTCTCTCTCTCTCTCTATATATATATATACATACGTATGTATATATGTATATATATACATACGTATGTATATATGTATATATATACACATACATAAATATATATATTCTTTTCCTTTGGGGCGTTATGGTTTGAAGTGCACATACTGAAAAGTTTGTCCCTCTGCTGTAGGATAACATCGGTTTATCATTTCCACCTTGCCACACGAAGCTTAGTTTTATTGGGTTGCTTCCATAATAGTGCTCCCATTCCTCTGTGTTTATTTGTAACTTCTTTCTTTGTGCTCTGATAACTTATAAATATTGTTTTTCTCTTCTCCTTAAGTCCTTTGCATAGTTCATTTAGAGCAATGTCCTTTATGTATGGACACAAAAAGACAGCTAATGCTATGCTTTTGTAACTTGGGAGTTAATGACTCTAAATGATATTTACCTCCTGGACATCTGTTCTCTCAACTTAAGCCTCAGCTGCCCTTACTTCCTCCCACCCCAAAAGCAGGGTCCCGACAAGGGACCGGATGGATCCAGAGCAACCAGTGAGCTATATCTACCCTGGCATCGAGATAGAGCTGGCCAAAGCGCCTAATGCTTAACTATAAGTTAAGAGCATGGTCATGGACAAATTCTGTCATGATCCAAAAAGTAATAACTAGATTTGGACCCTGCTAGGGTTAGGAATGATTAATCTGGACTGAGCGCTGTAGTCTGAGTCTGTGGCAAGATGCTCCCAGGAGAGCTGCCCTACAAGCCTCAATGTATCTCTTACTGTGTCCATAGAAAAATAACTAGTACTAAGATGTTAATTAAGACATTAGTTAAGTTATTAGACTAAGGAGAAGAGGAATACCCCTAGGTGGTGTTTCTGCCCTTGAGCCTGATGGGCAGTCAGGAAAGGCTTTCTTATGTTGATTTTGCTACCAGACTGGGTATAGTAGTGTAGCAATGGCCCAGAGTTCTGGGAGTGGAGAGAGGAGAGAGTTGGGAGGGAGCAGGGAGCAAGATGAAATGCGGAGAGATGAGCAGGAGAGACACGAGGAGATGGGAATGAGAGGCAGTGTGAGAATGGGGAGCTCAGAGAGACCGGAACAGGAGCATGGGGTGAATGGAATAAATGGCAACTGAAGCCTAAGTTGAGAGAACGGATGCCCAGGAGGAAAATATCATTCAGAGTCAATTAACTCCCAATTTACAAAAGCATAGCATTAACTGTCTTCCTTTGCCCATATAAAAAGGACATTGCTCTGAATAAACTATGCAAAGGACTTAAGAAGGAGAGAAAAACAATATTTACAAGTTAACAGAGCAGAAAGAAATGTTACGAGTAAACACAGAGGAATGGGAGCACTGTGATGGGAGTAACCCAATAAATCTAAGTTTCCTGTGGCAAAGTGGAATGGACAAATCCATGTTATCCTATACTTTACTTACTTTCAGCACCCAGTTCTTGTTCAGAGTGATCATTTCCAACTATCATTGTCATAGTGACTCCACCACCAATTGTGGAAAACTTCCAATCATGGACCAATCCTCCTGATGCTTGTTTCTAAGTTCTTGGGCATTACTCTCATACTACATCTCATTCTATATAAAAAATAATTTTATAGCCCACAAATGAGTGCATTCATTCTGTCTATCCCTTTCCTTCTTTTCAAGGACCACTATGTTTTGTTTTGTTCCTTCATATTAACTCCCTTCACTTTACTTAGTAAGAAGCAGTCCTGTACATGAAAGAACCTTGGGAAATATGTACAACAAAAGAAATCTGAATTCCAGAGCTAGAAAGATTCCATGGTACATATCTTACATCTTAGCAAAGAGGTGAGGCATAAGAAACCAGAAAACCCATCTAGAGCTGAAATCAGGAGGTGCTCAGGTCCTGATTCTAGACACTGCACTCAGTGGACAGGAAATGAGAGTAGATATGCAAGAAAAGCTGTTGGAACACTTGCCTATGTCTTGGCAATACAAATGTGGTCTCAAAGCACGAGAGAGTCTCAGGTGCTGAAGGGACATCAAGTAGCAAGAGGATGAATGACTCATCAGTTGTGGCTGGGGTCCCTAACCAATCATTCTCTCATCTCCTTCCAGCAACCCCAAGTCTGAACACCATTTAGGATGGTAGAACTTAAGCCTTACTTAAAGGACCAAGGATGTTTAACCAGACAGGTACAAGGTCAAGTTACTTAAAGGTTCAGAGTCAAAAATAACGTGAGTTGAACCAAGATTATATGCACATTCATCTTTAAAACAATCCAAGAACTTTAAAAGAGAGAATCTTTATTGGCTTTCTTTTTTCTCCTACAATAAAGCTCCAAGCTGGAGAAGTTAGATTGCCTTGCCCAGTGAGAGCTAGGACTCAGTGCCATTCTACTCCACCCCACCATGTTCTATTTTATTCCATTCCATCTTATTGGATGCCCTATTACATACTATCCACACTATAAAACTAACTTAATATATTTGCTTAAATTGAGCTTACAATAGAATGTTCAGATCACATTTAAAAATGTAGACATATACACCTGAAAACTGATCTGATTGAAGACCTTCCCACCTATTTCTTTACATTCTTAGTCTCCATACATATGGAATATATTTATATGGTGTGATAGCTCTCTAAATAGTTGGAAAGCTGTTTGCCTTTTCAATAAGCATTGTGAATATATTACAATTATAATAATATAAATTGTGAGTTGCAAGACACAACAGAGTTGAAGCACTCCCAAGTTTTTAGTCTGCACACTGTGCAAAAACTCCAAAATACATCACTGTATCACTATATCACTGTCATCCCGTTGCTCATCGATTTGCTCAAGCGGGCACCAGTTTGAGTCTCCATTGTGAGACTTGTTCTTACTATTTTTGGCATATCGAATTCCCCACGGGTAGCTTGCCAGGTTCTGCTGTGCAGGCAGGATACTCTCGGTAGCTGCCGGGCTCTCAGAGAGAGGAATCGAACCCAGGTCGGGCGCATGCAAGAGAAATGCCCTACCCACTGTGCTATCGCTCCAGTCCTCCAAAACACATAAGTATTGATAAAAATTATTTTAAATAAATGTTAAGATATATAATGGGTAAATAATATTTGGCTTAGTAGCTCTACCTTTTTAATTCAATTCAACCAACTATTGAGGACATTCTATGTCAGGTTTAATACTTAATACTATTTCAGACTTAAGCATAAGGGTCTTATCCATTGTTTTAAGTCTCTGGCCCCTACAAGGAAAATTTCTAAGTGGATTTTACATCTTGTTCCAGCTGAGTCCTCTCTTGTCCTTGAGTTTTTCTGATTCAGCTTTAATAGTTAATTACCCAATCAAATAATTAGCTTGCTAAATCCTAATATAAATAGTATATGCTAATATAAGTTAGTGAAATATGTAAAATTCAATTATTATAATAAATAATTGTAATTTTAAATGAACTTAGGAGAAAAATTCTATGAATCAGTTTATCAACAAAATCAAAATACTGACAGTATATTACATGATGATTTATCTTTAACTTTATTTCAACATTTTGAAGGTCCGTAGTATAACTGTGATGAAAATTCTACCCTCCATGTAATGAAAAAAAATGATGTTATTAATCTATGGTATTTGTATATAAAATTTATATTAAAGCTTGTCTATTACATTTGCGCTTCATATTTTATGTCTTGTTATATTAGAGAAAATTCATATCCATACTATGATCCAAAAATTCTTAGAGCAAAATTCTATAAACACAATTTAAATTCAGGCAAATTTAATATATAATTTATACACATAATATGCAAAGTAGCTTTATATTGATTAATTAGGAAAATATTTCTGAGCGAAAGGAATTGCAATTGCATTTTGAAGTAATCGATAGTTATAAGCAAAGCTGAAAATATACATATAAAGGAATCAATGAAACTACAAAATTTATGAAAGTTTCATTGGGAAAAACTACTCTTTTGAGAAGTATCATCCATTCTGGCATTCAACAATCATTGAACAAAGATACCATGACTAGATTAGGCACCTGGAATGCAAAGTTAAGCAATGCATTTCTGCTGTAATTACATGGAGGAGGTAGGAAAGTAAAAAGACATTAGAACATAGTCACTGTCACTGTCATCCTGTTGCTCATTGATATGTTCGAGCGGGCACCAGTAACGTCTCTCATTGAGAGACTTATTGTTACTGTTTTTGGCATATCCAATATGCACGGGTAGCTTGCCAGGCTCTGCCATGCGGGCTCTGTACTCTCGGCAGCTTGCTGGGCTCTCCGAGAGGGGTGGAGGAATCGAACATAGTTTGGCCAAGTGAAAGGCAAACGCCCAACTGCTGTGCTATTGCTCCAGCCCAGAACATAGTCAGTTTTTAAAAAAGCATTTTATTCCTTGGTGCTGTAGGATACAGGTAGAAAAGAGAATACTGGAAATAGGAAATTAATAAGCATTATATTCATCAAACCTCTCTTTAGAAATCCTTAATGGCTCATTGATTTCCCAATCCTTGGGTCTTTCCTTGGCCATCATTCTCCAGAGTTACTCCTTCCTTAGTGTCTACCTTCCCTTACTGAAATAGATCTCTCCATACTTTTCTGCCACCCCAGAGGCCTCCAAAATCTCTTCTAAGTCAATTTCCTCTTTCCATCTCCTAAAGGTAGGTATTTCACTTAATCTTCCTTTCTCTCTTTGAAAGTGGTCTGTCTCTTATGGCAGTGTTATCTGCTGGGCTGCACTCTCTTCTGTATGGATAGTTCCAAACTCTAACTCTTTTTCAAACCCTTCAGCATCAATCTTTTATTGAGTAAGCTCTTCCTTGATACATTTTGTAGGTAACTTGTATTATTGGTCAGCTTAGTTTTATTTTTTAAGATTTAATTATTATAGTTAAACCTCATGTTTACAATAGTGCTAATGGTAAGTTTTTGGTAAGAACAGTTACAGCATTGCAATTCCTTCAATAACCCAAAAGTTTAACAGGGTACTTATCTTACTTCCAGTCTATAGGATAACATAGCCTCAGGTAGTTTAGGTTTATTGGGTTACTCCCATCATGGTGCTCAATTCCTCTTTGTTTATTTGTAGCTTCTTTCTTAGTGTTCTGTTGACTTGTAAATATTGTTTTTCTCTTCTCCTTGAGTCCTTTGCATAGTTTATTCAGAGCAATATCCTTTTTGTATGGACACAGGAAGACTTAGCAAATGCTATGCTTTTATAACGTGGGAGTCATTTGGCTCTACATGATATTTTCCTCCTGGGCATCTGTTCTCTCAACCTAAGCCTCAGCTGCCCTTACTTCCTAGCATCCCCAAAAGCAGGGTCCCGACGAGACGGACCCAGGGCAAGTGGTGAGTTGTGTGCTACCCTGGCATCGAGATGGGCCTGGCCAAAGTGCCTAATGCTTAACTATAAGTTAAGAGCTTGATCATGGACAAATCTTGTCATGATCCAAACAGTGATACCTAGATTTGGACCCTTTTAGGGTGAGGAATGATTAATCTGGCCTGAGTGCTGTGGTCTGAGTCTGTGGCAAGATGTTGCCAGGAGAGCTGTCTTGCAAGCCTCAATGTATCTCTTGCTATGTCCATACAAAAATAACTAGTATTAAGATGTGAATAAGTGTTTGGACTAAGGAAAGGAAAAAAACCTTAAGAGTCAGGAAGGGCTTTGGAATGCCCTGCCCTCAGGAAGGGCTTTCTTATGTTGATTTTGCGACCTGGCTGGGTGTAGCCTAGAGGGCAAGGTGGGAGAGACAAGTAGGAGGGGAGACTAGAGAAGGAGAGAGGCTGGAGTAGATGCAGAGAGAGGCCGGAGCCGGGAGTGCAGGAGATGAGAAAGATGGAAGATTGAATAAATGGTAACTAATCAGCAACCAGCTTGGTCCTCATTCTTCCTTCGCTTATCCTTGGTCATCGGCCGTCCCCATCCAGCTCATACACAGCAGTTCCAGAGCACCAAACTCGAGCGGTGAGACAGAGCCACCTGGAGAGCTCGCGAATTCACATGCCCCTTGGCGTGCTTTAGTTTTTTACACCAGTCCACTATGTCAACTCCCCTAGTCTCTCCTTCCCTGTTTGGTGTTCTCAGTTCTGTGGTCAGTGGTAAGGTTTGTTATCATTTGATTACTTTTTCTTCCTGTATGAGTGAGAGCATCAGCCATTTGTTCTTTTTCCTCTGGCTAAATTAGCTTAACATAACACTTTTTAGTTCTTTACAAGTTGAAACAAATGGCATTATTTGTATCTTTTCTTATGATTGATTTGTATTCCCATATCTATCTATCTATCTATCTATCTATCTATCTATCTATCTATCTATCTATCTATCTATCTCTACCTGCTTCTTTATCCAATTATTTTTGTCATTTGAATTTTTTCCATATCTAGGCTACTATACTTAGTGTTGCAATGAACATAAGTTCATACAGTGCATACAGTGTTTAAACTTAATATTTTTGTTTTGGGTATAAATATCAAGAAACCGAGTTTCTGTGTCATTGGAAGCTCCATAAATTCATTTTGTTTTTTCCTTTTACAGCCAGTGATGCTCAGGGGTGATTCCTGGCTCTGAACTCAGGAATGACTCCTATCAATGCTCTGGGAACCATTTTGGATGTCATGGATAGAATCCAGGCCAACCAGCCCCATGCAAGGCAAGCACCCACTTTACTATCACTCCAGCACCATACTATTTTCCACATAAGCTGACCCAGAAAACATTCCCATCAGCAATGAAAGAAGTTCCCTTTTCTCTTTTGTTACTATGGTTATTTCCATTCGTTTTGAGATAAGCCATTTTCACTGGTGTGACATTATATTTTATAGTCATTATTATTTGTGTTTTGATTAAATAAGTAAACAACCCTTATTCAGGGAGCTTTATGATCCAATGAAATAGTGAGACTCTCTCTCTCTCTCTCTGTATATATATATATATATATATATATATATAAAATAATCACTGTCACTGTCATCCCATTGTTCATTGCATGAGCGGGCACCAGTAACATCTTAATTTGCCCCTGTAGTGTGCTAGTGTAGCCCAATGGCATCTGCTTGCTCCAGGAGCACCAAGAACACGTTGTTGTTACTGTTACTATTTTAGGAATATCAAATATGTGATAGGTTATTAGATTTTATTTTGCTTTTTAGCTTTGTGAATGCTTTATATATCCTAGCTAGTAGCCATTTATCCAATAAATGATCTGCAAGGATTTCTTCCTTTAATTTTGATGTTTTACTTATTTTAGCCCAAGTTTTTTCTGCAATGTAACATCTTTTTATTTTAATGAAGTAGCATTTGTTGCTTTTTGTTTGTTTGTTTGCTTTGCCAATAGATAAAAATAATTGAAAGTACTTTATGGTGCGTATGCTAGAAAGTTCTATGTTTTCTTCAATGTATTTTATAGATTCCGGTTTATTCATAAGGCTTTTCGTCTATTTTGAATCAGCTTCTGTGTATGTTGTAAGATACAGTTCAGGTTTTACTATATTTTATCTTATTTCATTTTGTAAGTAGATATCTAGTTTCCCCAATGCCATTTCTTGAAGAGATTTTTTCCTGCTCCACTTCATGCAAACAGCTCTGTTGTCAGAGATTAACTGCCCATTGATTTAAAAGTCGATCTTTAATCCAGTCCACACAATTTTGGCCATGATATATTTATAATACAATTAAAGTTAGGTAACGGGATACCTTACATCTTATTTTCCTCAGAATTTCTTTGGTTATTCAGGGAGTTTTATGATTCAAAAAAATTTAGTAGAGTTTTTTATGTCCTTAAACAATGTTATTGGAATGTTGATGGGAATTGGATCATATTTGTATAATGCTTTGGTAGGATAAGATAAAATACATTACATCCTATTCATTTTGTGTCTTTTTTATTACCTCTTGTCTCTTTTTTTATGAGTCTTTGAGGTAAAATTCAGTTTTCAGCTTATTCCATTCTGCTGTTGAATCCTGCTACCATATTCTTTAACTATTCATTTGAAAGAATTTTTTTGTATTTCTACCAATATTTTTTATTGTATTAAATGTCTCTTCTAATGATTTTTGTCAACTCAGTGAATATTGAAAGGAATGTTGCTCTGAAGATATCCTTGTTTAAGTAGAGAGTTCTGATGTTATTGAAGGCTTAATCTGGTCTTCCAAAGAGTTTTCCCCATATGATCCTAACGCTCAGGCAAGCTCAAAAAACAACATATTGAAAGCCATATTTTAACCAGGGGATTTGGAACATACAACATGCTGCTCTTCAGAATTCCAGGTATCTTGGTTGTAAGTTACCTAAAATTGCAGCACTGGGCTAGAGGATCCCGAATTAACCTATATAAAGTCCTTGCTTCACATCAATCGGTTCTTGGAAACTCTCAAGAGAAACAACATATAATTAAACACATTTTATTATAGGCAAAATTTTTCTAGCATATTTTTGTAAAAAGGTATCACAAACCCTTATGAAGATTAAGCAAACTTTAAAAATTTAAAGAGTTATTGGTGCTCATTTATTCATTTTCTAAACCATTTATTCCAAGTTTAGGTCATAGATGACTAGCATCTATCCCTAAAACTCAGGACAAAAAGTTATCATCAACCAACAAAGTGATCAGCAACCATAGGAAAAACATGCCTCCATCATAGAGCGCATCACATACATAATTCACACAGCAGATACTCTCTTTAATTGATAAATTGATATGTGTTGACTAACCTAAATGATTAAATATGCAAATATTTGGGATATGGGAGAAATTTTAAATACCAATAGAAAGTCTATACTTATGAAATAGGGAGTCAGGTAGTGTCTTGGCAGTCAACTCCCGGCATCCATAGCATCAACAAATATTTAGAGAGAGAAGATATATTCTGAAATGAAGTCATCTTACTCCCAACTCAGGATGAAGATCAGACTAATATGACTCTAGGAGAAAGATCAAAAATTTGCCAGAGTTAAAAAATTTCTCTCCTTGACAAGTCCCTAGCAAGAACTTAAAAAAAAAAGTGAAGGAAGAAGACAGGGCCTTGGAGATAGTTCAGTTGATAAGGTTTTAGGAACACTAGCATGACATAGTCCCCCAGACCTCAAACCATGCTATGTGTGGTTCCGAAGGTCCCTGAGAACCAGCTGAGTGGCCTTAATAATCTCCGGCACTGTAAGTCCTGACCAGCTGTACCACATCCTTGGGCTTTTGCCTTAAATTGGCAGGGAGTAGCCTTGAGGTATTCTGAGCATGCTTGGGACAATTTCCACTCTAGAAAATCTAATCAAACAAAAGACCCTTCACAATTGTTTTCCCAAATTGTTTGACACTGCATTCAGGGTCAGCCCCAATGAGCTTCTTCATTTCTCTACCTTTTCTAGTATGGCACTCAATTCTAGAGATTCCCATGCTTTTAGTTAGGTTGCAAAATTTTCTTTATTTTCTAATAAACAAAAGTACTTTACATTCTATTCTCAGCAGAACAGACATCAAAGGAACTTTCCTCAATATAGTCAAAGCCATCTACCACAAGCCCATGGCAAGTATCATTCTCAATGGGGAAAATCTGAAAGCCTTCCCTCTAAGATCGGGCACAAGGCAAGGTTGCCTGCTTTCTCCACTCCCATTCAACAGAGTACTGGAAGTCCTTGCCATAGCAGTTAGAAAACAAAAAGATATCAAAGACATACAGATAGGAAAAGAAGAGATCAAATTATCACTGTTTGCAGATGATATGATGCTATACTTGGAAAACCCTAAAGACTCTAAAGAAAAGCTTCTAGAAACAATAAGTCAATATAGTAAAGTGGCAGGCTACAAAATCAACACCCAAAAGTCCATGGCTTTCTTATATACAAATAATGAAAGAGAAGAAAGAGACATTAAGAAAGCAATCCTATTCACAATAGTACCTCAGAAGATCAAGTACCTTGGAATCAGCTTAACCAAAGAGGTGAAGGACCTGTACAAGGAAAATTACAAAACACAAAATATTTCTTGAAGTATTCAAGAAATAAAGGAGGACACTAGGAAATGGAGACATATCCCCTGCTCATTGATAAGGAGAATTAACATGATCAAAATGGCAAAACTGCCCAAAGCACTATACAAATTTAATGCAGTCCTTATCAGGATACCCATGACATTTTTCCAAGAAATAGAAAAAACACTCCAGAAATTCATATGGAAAAATAAACCCCCACGAATAGCTAAAGAAATCCTTGGGAAAAAGAAGATGGGTGGCATCACCTTCCCCAACTTCAAACTCTACTACAAAGCAGTAGTAATTAAAACATCATGGTATTGGGATAAAAACAGACCTGTAGACCAATGAAACAGAGTTGAACATCCTGTCACAGACCCCCAAATATATGGCCACTTAATCTTTGACAAAGGAGCAAGAAATGCAAAGTGGAACAAGGAAAGCCTCTTCAACAAGTAGTGCTGGGAAAACTGGAAAGCTACCTGCAAAAAAATGAACTCTGACCTCTGTCTAATGCCAGTCACAAGAGTCAGATCCAAGTTGATTAAAGACCTCAATATCAGACATGAATCTATAAGGTTCATAGAAGAAAATGTAGGCAGAACTCTCCATGACACTGAAGCTAAAAGCATCTCTAAGGAAGAAACAGCACTTACCATGCAAGTGAAAGCAAGCATAAACAAATGGGACTATATCAAACTAAGAAGCTTCTGCACTTCAAAGAAACAGTGACCAAAATACAGAAAGAGCCCACAGAATGGGAAAGAATATTTACCCAATATCCATCTGATGCAGAGAGTCTCTTGCCCGCACGCCTGGCTGTCTACCCCGGGGCCCCTCGGAGGGGATGGGCTCCAGCTTCCCTCCCCACACCGAGCAGAGCTCCCTAAGGCTGAGGACCACCAGAACCTAGCTACAGCCATGCTGGAGGCCCCTCTCCACACGTTCGGACAGGCCTCATGCATGAAGGTACCAGCAGAGGAACCCAGGTGTGTGTAATCCCATCAACGGCCAATATCTAGAGAGACTTAAAAGCAAGCTCTTTAGCCTGATTCTCCCTTTGGGAGAAACTAGCAGTCTTCTGAGAGTTTCCTGCCCACTTGGGACAGCCTTGCAAGCTTCCCATGGTGTATTCATATGCAAAATCCAGTAACAAGCTGGATCTCATACCTGTGACCCTGAAAAGCCCCCAGTGCAACATCGTTGAGAGGGCCAAGTCCAGATGGACTTCTAAGATCTCAGGAAAAGGACGAAATGAGATGTTACTGAGCCCTACCGAGAAATAGGTGATTAACGGGCTATCGTGATCATGACCCATCTGATAAGGGATTAATATCCAGGATATACAAGATACTTGTAGAATTGCATAAGAAAAACTCCTCCAACCCCATCAAAAAATGGGGAGAAGAAATGAATAGAAGTTTCCTCAAAAAAGAAATACAAATGGCCAAAATGCATATGAAAAAATGCTCTACTTCACTAGTCATCAGGGAAATGCAATTGAAAACAACAATGAGATATCATCTCATACCACAGTGACTGGTACACATTCAAAAGAACAAAAGCAACCAGTGCTGGCGTGAATGTGGTGAAAAAGGAATGCTCCTTCACTGTTGGAGCGTTGGAATGCCAACTGGTCCAGCCTTTCTGGAAAACAATATGGACAGTCCTTCAAAAACTAGAAATTGAGCTTCCATATGACCCCGCAATACCACTTCTGGGAATATATCCCGAGGATGCAAAAGAGCACAGTAGAAATGACACCTGTACCTATGTATTCATTGCAGCACTGTTCACAAT
The DNA here is from genome assembly GCF_027595985.1 of Sorex araneus. NCBI lineage: Eukaryota > Metazoa > Chordata > Mammalia > Eulipotyphla > Soricidae > Sorex > Sorex araneus. Next base: position 204,657,570 of record NC_073302.1, on the reverse strand, counting down.
AGCCAAAATCTGGAAACAACTCGAGTGCCCTAAAACAGATGACTGGTTAAAGAAACTTTGGTACATCTACACAATGAAATACTATGCAGCTGTTAGGAGAGATGAAGTCATGAAATTTGCTTATAAATGGATAAACATGGAGAGTATCATGCTAAGTGAAATGAGTCAGAAAGAGAGGGACAGACATAGAGGACTGCACTCATTTGTGGAATGTAGGGTAGCATCACATGAGGCTGACACCCAAGGATGGTAGATACAAGGGCCAGGGGGATTGCCCCATACCTGGAAGAGTGCTTCATGAGCAGAGGTGAGAAGGCAGATGGAATAGATAAGGGATCACTAAGAAAATGATGGCTGGAGGAATCAGTTGGGATGGGGAATGCATGCTGAAAGTAGATAATGGACCAAACATGATGGACTCTCAGTGTCTGTGTTGCAAGCTATAATGCCCAAAAGTAGAGAGAGAGTATGGGGAATACTGCCATAGAGGCAGGGGGAGGGTGGGAAAGCGGGGGTATACCCGGGATATTGGTGGTGGGGAATGTGCACTGGTGGAGGGATGGGTGTTTGATCATTGTGAGATTGCAACCCAAAAATGAAAGCTTGTAACTATCTCCCAGTGATTCAATAAAATTAAAAAAATTTAAAAATCCTTTATTTTCTAATAAATAAAAATGCCTTATTTTTATTTTTTTGAGGACTCAATGACTTTATTTGACTTTATGTGCAACAAATGACTATTATTGTGACTAAGCAGGGAATTTGGAATTTAAGAACAAGCATACTATTAGCAGGATACAAATTTATAGTTACCATTACAAAGGACAGAAGCTGAGAGTGCACTGAAGAATTTCAGACAGTAATATCCCTGGGAAGGTTGAGTTGTTTCAATAGTCAAAGATGGTCTGGAGGCAAATTACTTCCTCCCCCTTTAGTAATCTTGTTAATTTGTTAGCAATGCTAGTAGCTTTCCCCAACATACACCAGAGATTCACCCTTACTCTCATTTACAATCAAACTATATAGTTCAAAATGTTTCAAGTAAACACTGTCAGTAACACTTTCCATTTAAAAATATTTAAGAATGAAAAAATGTAAAGATTGAAGAGCCTGAGCAAAAATACACTATTTTCTAATAAGCAAAAATACTTTATTGTGAGGTTCTAAGTGATTGCTGGTAAACTTTGTCAAGTGAGAATAAAATTTATTTTGCTGTTATTTAATGAATATTTTCAAGAGCTATAATATTCAAATCTAAATGAAATTATATGCAAATCAAAGGAAACAAAAGTTGAATATATCATTAATATTAGAAGCTCATAAAGTATTAGGTTTTCTAATTTTCCTAAAATATAAGAAGTAATCATTAATCATGTTCATTTTAGTGCATTCCATCCCCTTTCCCACATAGATGGCGCAGAATCAGTGGCCCCTCAGGACCTTGGATATGGAAGAACAGTAAAATGAACAAAAGTTCAAAAGTGTCATGATTCAAAAACACAAAACAAAAATAAGTGTTCTAGGATTTCTTAAGTGTTATTTTGAAATATACTGTTGACTGATAATATTTAATTTTTTTAAGCGATACCGATGCCTAGAATATCTTTGAGTGTAATATTGTTTAGGGATCTCATAGGCATTTACTGACTCAATCAATCCTTATTTATTAAAATGTTTATTTTGTGCTTATAGGAAAAGTAGGCCCTTGAGATACAAAATGTCTTGGAGGAAGAGAATCCAGATAGGTGGTAAAAAACAATAGAGATTTTTGAGCCCACAATAATCACATTTTCTTAACCTGTTCTGTATGCCTTGACATAATTTGGAATTCTTCTCCTTGGATGAACTGGGAACATAATGCACTAATAAAAATAACTACCATTTACTGAGCATTCTTACCAAGTCCTGTGCAAGGCTTTGCAACATAATTATCTCATTTTATTCTCCAGACAATTCTTGAGGCAGGTATAATTATTGTTCCTATTGCAGAAAAAGTAAAACCAAAGATAAGACTAGAGAAAAAACTTTTCAAGTTTACAACAACAAAGAACAGGTTCATAATCTCTGAATTATTACTTTCAACTCCAAAAATCTCTGAAAATGAAATATGTTTTTTAATAATCACTTATCATCAAATCTTACCTTTATCTCTATAGCTTCTCTATGTCCCACTTTGGAACAATTTTTTTTTTTTGCATTTATATATGTCTCTACACAGTGACACACTTGATTGAGTAGTACAACTTTCAAGCCTACTGGGCATATTATGTAATCTATAGTGTGTGAATTGTTGCTGTCTTTCTAATATAAGAATAATTATATTTTATGAGGACCATTAGATAAGCAGGATTCTATTTTATTTATTTCTGGGCTAATTTTAGCAAACATGCCTTCACACGCATCTTTAAACAAATCTGTATTGGGTACAGTGGCCATAGTATTCATTACCTAAACAGTTGGGAGTAAAAGATATATTAAAGACCCCAGCGCCTTAGATATAGTCCTATTTAAGGCAAATTGGGACTATGATCATTCCATGTTGGTGACCATGTTGTGCAATGAGAGTGAATTCCAAGGAATTGTGAGAGAATCTTTGCATTTTAGCTAGACCATAATTGTCTCCTTAAGGAATGTGAAGAACTTTAAGTCTTCTGAGACTTTTAAAAAGTGGCTTTTTGAAAGTTCCCTAATGCCAATTTATATATCCTTAAATAAGGTAGTAGGTAAAGTTGTAAGATAATTTAAAAAATTTACATCAAGCAGAAATGATAAAGACCCAAAATAATACAGCATTAATGTGGGCAGAGGTATATAGGCCAGATTCAAGAAAAGAACATGATAGACTTTGAGTATCACTGTATCACTGTATCAGAATCATCCCGTTGCTCATTGATTTGCTCGAGCAGGCACCAATAACGTCTTCATTCATCAATGTCGTGTGCTACTGTAGCCCGATAGTGTATTGGGGGCTCTTTCAGGGTCAGGAGAATGAGGACTGTCGTTGTTACTGTTTTGGGCATATTGAGTACACCACGGGTATCTTGCCAGGCTTTGACATGCGGGCGGGATATTCTCAGTAGCTTGCCGGGCTCTCAGGTGTTCCAAGTATGCCAAATGCAAGCTTTTGGTCAACTGGATGTTGTAATGATCTGCACACTGACAAACACGCACCTGCCTGTGTCTCTGGGCAGCACCTGTGACATCTGCAGCCTCAGGTTGATCTCCTTGAGGTTGATGAAGTGCGCCCTGAGGTTGTTGAGCAGTTGGCAGAGCAGGACCCTATCACGGAGGGTCTGTGCCAGGTCAAACACCTGCACCGAGTCCCGGGTTACCCGATGGTTGACTGACAGCACCACACAGTGGATGAGCCACTGTGCGCACTGCCACCATGGCTCTATGTCTGATGGCATCTCAATTCAGCCCAGCCAGGGCAGGCGGTGGCACTGTGGCCGCTGCCGCATGTCCCACTGACACCATTTTGTCCGAATCTTGCAAAACAGCAGGCTATGTCCAGCAGGAATCATGCGTAGAGTTCTAGGAAGGATCACGCATAAGTTCTCTGCCTGGCATGCTGAGCCGCGCATTGTCTAAGGCGATATGGTGAGCTGGGTTTGGTAGAGGACGAGGGGTTAGGAAAGCATGAAAGTAGACATCTAAAGAGGGGAGATGCAGGCAACACATGTGCTGAGGCACCACATATACTTGGCCACGAGGACACAAGCATCACATGGACTCGGGCAGCATATGCGCCAGACTTTTAGCAAGATAATTAATAAATGTGCAACATGAAAGAAAAGGTAAAGTCTAGGACAATTCCTGGTTGAATGACCTGTAATTTTAAAACAATTATTTTTGAGAAAGGGAACACAAAAAGTGGTAGAAATTTTGGGGAAAATAACTCGAGATCATTGATTTTAGGATGTCAATGGGATACCTCAAACGCTCTAGCAGAAAAATTTAGGTACTATGAGGTGATCACTGTATCACTGTATCACTGTCATCCCATTGCTCATCTATTTGCTCGAGCGGGCACCAGTAACATCTCCATTGTGAGACTTGTTACTGTTTTTGGCATATTGAATATGCCAGGGGTAGCTTGCCAGGCTCTGATGATGAGGTGATAATCTTCTTAATAGTAGATTGAATCTATTATTTCCAGATCTTTCCCCCAAGGGCCTAACACAATGCCTCAAATATGGCAGGTGCTAAAGATTTTGATCAATTAAGATTTTAAATCTCTGTTCATAAGTGATTAACGCTGATCACATGTTAACTGGTATGCTGAGACCAGAGGACACTTGCAGTCATATGTTTTTGTATTACTGGAAGGAATCTAAATTTTCTTTTCCTAGCAGGGCAAGGTTTTTCTGAATACCAACCAGTTCCTTAATCACTACAATTTTCTAACTTAAGTCAGGCTTTATTTATTTTTAAATTTTATTTAAATTTCTACATGTGAACTACTCCCAGCAGTGCTCAGCACCATCAGAGTTATTCCAAGATGAAGCCGAGAAGATACAGTGCCAGGAAACTATGTGCAAGGCATGTACCCTAGCACTTGGGCCCCATCACCGACCTTATTCATTTTACCATTTAAGTAAATCTCTAATCCCAAACATCTTTGACTCCTTGTATATCTGAAAAAATAATCTATCCAGATAAATTATAAAATATATCTTTTTGGCTTTTTAAGTCACACCTGGCAATGCTCAGGAGTTACTCCTGATCCTGCACTCAGAAATCACTCCTGGCAGTGCTTGGGGGATCATATGGGATGCTGGGGATCGAACCCATGTTGGCCACATGCCAGCCAAAAGCCCTCCCTGCTGTACTATCGCTCCAACTCCAATTATAAAATATAAATAAGAAGAGAAAGCAGATGTCCTATCTAGCAGACCTTTCCAGTTAATTTGTCTCCAAAATTCTTTTGAGTTAGCCAAAAATTTGTAGAAACAAAGTTAGAAATACAAATGATTTTTGTCCATAGAAATGATGACTTATATGCAACAAAAAAAGTGATTTATTATTGCTCTATCAGTGCAAACTACTTTAAAATCTAGTTATACTTTGTGCATCCCTACTGGCAAAGTATGTATAATTGGGAAGAGGAATTCTGCAGTGGTGTTGGGGGCCACTCCCGGTGATATCTGGTCAATCGAGCCAGTGATTTTGTGCTAGGACCCAAGGATGCAGCGCTTCTTTAGCCCTGCTTAGCTGGGAGCCTGAAAGGCTCTTCGTTGGCCAAGCTGGGTGTTAGAACACCCTTGTATTATATAGCTGCACCAAAATGATAAATTTTTAATTTACCTTTGAACCGTTTTAACATCTTTCTGCTTTGCACCCCTTATCTTACATTTTTTAGATTAATGAAGTTATCTTTATTTTAAAATTTTCTGATAACAAATAACAACAATAACAATAATAATTTAATAAGAACTCTGTGCCTGATGCTACTATGCAATAGTTACTAATTCTCATAAACATCCTCCATGATTTTTCTATTCTAACCATCACTGTATAGATAAGGAAACTGAAGCATTATAAGGGAGAACAGCTTATCCCAACTCATTCACATTTGCTGATTACACAGCAAACATTCTTTCCACTATAATAATGACTATCATTTATAGATATATTTATGATATTCATGTTGGATAAAAAAGTTTACCAAGATCTCAATAATAATAATAATATGTATAAATAAAATTATATTTATATATGTTGATACATATTACAAATGTTTACGAATATGTGTGTGTTCTGAAAGAAAGGTGGCTGTATGGTTATAAGGTTTAATCTATTACTGTACTTGTATCATTTATGTCACTTGTCATCTTATTGCTCATCGATTTGCTCGAGTAGGCGCCAGTAATATCTCCATTCGTCCCTGTCTCGTGCTAGTGTAGCCCAATGGTGTCTGCTCGCTCCAGGAACACAAAGAGCCTCAAACCATTCATTCAGGGTCTTGACAAAGAAGTCTGACCATCTTGTAGGTGGGCGGCCACGCGTTCTTTTGACATCCTGTGGAATCCAGTCGGTAACAGCTCTAGTCCAGTGGTCATCTCCAAATCGATTTATGTCTCCATAGTGTTCTGTCAGAAAAAAAATTAAATTCCTAATATATCAGGCCCTTTCAAATTAATGCCTATCTTGACCATAATATTTGGGGCTGCTTTCCACAAATCCCTATGCCCGGGACAGCGCTGAAACAAAAATTTCTTCATATTTCTATCCATGCTATTTTCTCTGCTTAAAACTTCCCCAAAATACCACTTTGGAATGCTTATCTATTCTTCAAGATTAAAATTAATTATCACTCCTGCATCATACATTCCTGACTTTCTCATCTTCCTCATTTTCGAGAGGCATCTGTGTGTGCTTTTGCATCTATTTATTATATGCAGTGTATTTGTTACATAAACTTGGAGTTGTACACACAAACCAAAAGTGGGTGAAATTTGTGTTTTTTTTGTAATCCTAGAACCTAAGGCAGTTGCCTGAAAGTTGTTGCAAAAAAAATTAACAAGTATCTATAATTAAATCATGAATCAATTTAATTTAATTAATTTCATGATGGTTTCTTTAATTTTCTTCCTCTAACATTGCTATTATGCTGTTAAAAACTATTTTATTGATCTTTCTTCTAGAAAGAAATGAAAGCCTCAATAGATGTCATCATAGCAAAATACAAACACTATTGTAGTGCTTTTTGCATCCTTCCATGTTCACTAATATTCTAAGTATGACTTGCTCCTATATATGAGTCAGGTTTCTGTCTTGTTTTCATCATACTTGCCATGCTGATACTAAACTATTTGAGTTTACTGATTTCTTTTGAGTTTTCAAATAAAGGTCATAAAAGTCCTTCCCTTTCCACAGTTGAGGACAAGTTACCTGAAGATAGAAGACCAAAATAACCTTCATAGTGAGCGAGGAAGACATATACGATATAAACTTTACCACATGGCCTTTATCTCTATAATTCTGAATCTGAAACTGATTCCTAGGTTATGTACTTTCTGTAGAAATCAATTTTTCTTGGTTGAAGATTCACATAAGTCATAATTTTAAGCCTCTCTTGGACTTACTCATCTTCCCTGGATATCACCCATATATACACTAGATAGACTTGCTAATTAACTTCTGCTTTTTCTTGCTAGTCCTTTATTGCAGGGTCTTAGCTCCCCCCAAACATAGTTGAGTTTATTATTTTTAAATTTTTCTCCTTTCCTTGAAAATAAAAATTTGTCTTTTGTTGACTTTGATAAATCAGTTCTCATCTATACAAGTAAATAGATGCTTAGTTAAAATTATTAATGTTCCGGGTTTTGCTGACCTTGTCTTCAATGAACCTTATGGTTTGTGGTCTGATGTTGAGGTCTTTAATCCATTTTGATCTGACTTTTGTGCATGGTGACAGGTCGAGGTCTAAGCCTATTCTTTTGCATGTGGTTGTCCAGTTGTGCCAGCACCATTTGTTAAAGAGGCTTTCCTTGCTCCAATTCACATCTCTTGCTCCCTTATCAAAGATTAGATGATCATACATTTGGGGTTGTGTGTATTCTCCACGATATTGAAGATAAAGGTATCTTCAAAGATGACACGGAACTAAGCAATCTAGTAGAAACAGAGATCAACAGATGGGAATACATTAAATTAAAAAGCTTCTGCACTGCAAAAGATACAGTGACCAGAATACAAAGACTTTCTACAGAATGGGAAAGGATATTCACACAATACCCATCAGATAAGGGGTTGATATCAATGGTATATAAAGCACTGGTTGAAATCTACAAGAAGAAAACATCCAACCCCATCAGAAAATGGGGTGAAGAAATTAACAGCAATTTTACCAAGGAAGAGATACGAATGGCCAAAAGGCACATGAAAAAGTGCTCTACATTACTAATCATCAGTGAGATGCAGATAAAAACAACCATGAGATACCACCTCACACCACAGAGACTAGCACACATCCAAAAGAACAAAAGCAACCGCTGTTGGAGAGGATGTGGGGAGAAAGGGACCCTTCTACACTGCTGGTGGGAATGCCGACTGGTTCAGCCCTTTTGGAAAACAATATGGACGATTCTCAAAAAATTAGATATTGAGCTCCCATTTGACCCAGCAATACTACTGCTGGGAATATATCCAGAGAAGCTAAAAAGTATAGTAGAAATGACATCTGCACTTATATGTTCATTGCAGCACTGTTTACAATAGCCAGAATCTGGAAAAAACCCGAGTGCCCTAGAACAGATGACTGGTTGAAGAAACTTTGGTACATCTATACAATGGAATACTATGCAGCAGTTAGAAAAAAGGAGGTTATGAATTTTGCGTATAAGTGGATCAGCATGGAAAGTATCATGCTATGTGAAATGAGTCAGAAAGAGAAAGACAGACATAGAAAGATTGCACTCATCTGTGGAATATAGAATAACAGAGTAGGAGACTAACACCCAAGAATAGAAGAATAGTAGAAATAAGTACCAGGAGGTTGACTCCATGGCTTGGAAGCTGGCCTCACATTCTGGGGAGAGGGCAACTCAGAGAAGGGATCACCAAGTATAATGCGGTCCGAGGTCATGCGGGGGAAGGGTGATGCGGGCTGAATGTGGTCTAGAGACTGAACACAGTGGCCACTCAAGACCTCTATTGCGAACCACAACACCTAATGAGAGAGAGAGAACAAAAGAAAATGCCCTGCCACAGTGGCAGGGTGGGGTGGGGGGAGATGGGATTGGGGAGGGTAGGAGGGATGTTGGGTGTACCGGTGGTAGAGAATGGGCACTGGTGAAGGGGTGGGTTCTCAAACTTTGTATGGGGGAAACATGAGCACAAAAATGTATAAATCTGTAACTGTACCCTCATGGTGATTCACTAATTAAAAATAAATAGATATTTATTTATATAAATAAATATAAATAAATATTTTAAAATATAATTTTTAAATATTTATTTAAAATAAATAAATATTTATTTTTAATTTAGTCAAAATTTATAAATATAAAAATTATATTTTTATATTTATATTTAAATATATTTATATTTAAATATAAATATAAAAATTTATAAAAAATATTCAAAATTTATAAATAAATTTTGAAAAAACTATTAATGTTCCATAATGCCACTTGATAATAATGAAGCCATATTAAAACTAATAAGGGCATCTCACTATTTTCTCTAAAACTACTGTCTCTAAAACTGCTACCTCAGTCATCTTTATTATTTTATGATTTTGTATTATTTGCTTATAAAAATATAGTGGCATTTAAATCCTATAGTCAGCTTTACAAAATATACTAGATTTACATAGTCTGTGATAATTAATTGTCTGAGCAACTTCATATAATTAGTCTCTTTTGTAGAGCACTTCTTAGCCTCACTTGACCAAATATGAAGATATGTAGCTGTTAATAAAAGAAAATTGAAGATCAAAAAGAATTCCTGTCTACAAAAGACTTGGTTGCTTCACTGCCTGCCCTTCTTTGAATAATTCTCATCTATCAAGTGCTTACTCTTTCATTTTAATTATTGTGATGTACTAATTGTTTTTGTTAATAACATCTCAGGAGCACTTAAGCCATTCTGAGTTTTACAGTCTGGGCTGACATTTGACTGTTTACAAGGCTTGTATATTTGTCTCTAAAGGGTCAAAATACACAGTGAAATCAACAAAAAGAATTAGTTAAAAGGAACATACATTAAACCTTTGGACAAATGGAAGCATGTAGTCAAAACAATGCTTGTGCACACATCTGGTCTGCTAAAATATGCAAGCTGCAGCAGTTTGGAATATCTTCTCTATAATTATTCCACTTAGATTAAAGCATGTCCTCAATTTTTTCAGTAGGAAAGGGGGATTATCAGTGTGGAGTAATTGCATAAAATACGGAAGAGGGCCATACAAAAAGCTTTCACAAATTTATCAATTTCACTTTAATGCCCGTAATCAGTAACATTTATTGTTTATTGTGAACCCGACATTGGTTAAGGAAGACCCCATTATATGAAAACATGTGACTAAAATAGTCTTCCTATGAAATATATATTGATATTATAATGATATCAGCAGATCAAGATGTTATCTAATAATGATCCTGGCTGATGAGACAGAATCATTGAAACAGAGTAACATCCCTTGCTACAAAGGTGAGGGCAATAGATAGTGACTTATATTATCATTAAAGCAATTATTTATGAGGATGCTGGTTTTCAAAATTGTATAAGATAAGAGCAGAAACATTCCTGTAGGTTGAGAGGCTATGCATAAATTAGTATTAAAAAGATGATTCTAATAACAGCATTATGATATACAAATCAGGCAGCATTTAAGATGCTTTCCGGAGGTCCACCCATAGTTTGAAAGCCTCCTATGAGAACTGTTGTGGTTTGTACTCTGAAGAAGAAAAAATCCCACTTGCCTTGAAGAGAGCTACAGTGGAAACCCTGGATATTCACACACGTCAGTCTCCTAGACAGTGCGCAGACTCTCCGTCTTGTATAATTACACCTCCCTCCATCCTTTCCTGCTCTTTGAGTTTTGTACTTGCTATAATGTGAATCCCCACCCCTAGTAAAACCAATTTAAAATCAATTAACTTGAATCATAAAGTAAAACTTATCCTCTTTAAAAATTTTTTTTTGGTTTTGAGGCCACATTTCACAATGCTCAGGGCTTACTCTTGGGTATGCACTAAGGAATTACTTCTAGAGGCACTCGAGGAACCATATGGGGCACTAGGGATTGAACCTGGGTTGGCTACATGCCAGGCTGGCACCCCATTCACTGTATTATCTCTTCAGTCCCAAAACCTACCTTCTTAATAGTGGAACTTTGCACTCTTGAGATATGAACTTTATCTTTCTGTCCATAATCCGCTTGTTTTTTGATCCCATATTTCTTTTACAAGTTCCATCATTTCTGAAAAGGAGAAAGTGATTTTGAGAGTGTTGTTTTAATCTTTGGAATTATTAATATGTTTCTGTACTAACATATTTTCTTATAACTCATTTTGCTTCCAACTATAACAATTTTCCACAAGAACATATTGACTCTGGGAAATATGGTTTTAGAGTTTTTCTATACTAGAGGATTTGGTACTGTCCCAAAGGCCAGGAATATAACAAGGTTCAAAAATCTTGCTTATTATCAAGGGAAGGGAGTGAGCTGGTTCTTAGAGGTACTCTAATCTTTCATGCAAACTGTGACCAAAGTTTATATTGAGGAGATAATGTGATGCCTCCCTTATGAGGTTTCCTATTGTTAGCATGAAAAAAAAAGGTTTATTTCTGAGTTCACAAGTCTTGAGAATTTTGTAAAATGTCAAAATATACTAAACTCAGATGTTTAAGAAGTTCAACTTTATTGTACAGTTTCAGGCTGTGAGTCTGGGTCCCTCTCCAAACACCAGGCCTCTCCATTTACCCCTGCACAATGTCATTCTTCCTGTCTTTTAATGCCTAGTCTAGACTACATAGTCCTTACCCTGTCCCTGTGCCATTTACCCTCCTCCAACTGTAGACTGGCCTGGGCTTGTCCATGTGATGATCTTCAGTCTCTAATGTACATGTTCCTGATCTGGGATCTATAGCCAGAACCCTGTCACCTGCGTGCTGAAGCTCCTTGTTCTGTAATCTGTCTACACCTTTCAAGGAATGTCACCCCAGAGGCTCCCTGTCCCCTCAGCTTTCTTTAGTCTCTGGCCATGGCGCCATGCACATAGGTAAGATCTCTGCTATTGTGCCATCTGTCTGGATATAGGTGAGGGAGCAAAGACTGGGTTGCCTGGCTCCTGGCTCGGGCTTCTTTTTCTCTACTACTATCAACTCACTTCCAGGTATCACATAACCTATTTGGACAGGTTACCTTTTCAGTGAATGAAATTTAAAATGACTAGTTTAATTGACTACCTTGTCTGGCATCTCCCTTCTGGTCCCACTAGAACACATCACCAAGAACAAATGTATTCACCCTTTGAATTCTTAATGTTTAAGAATATTTAAAAGTGCTATATGGTAAGAATTTTATATTAATTATTGTCTGTAGGCATATAGTAGATTCACTCTTAATTATTCAAATATTTGGAGCCCAGAGTTATAGTTCAGTAATAACAGAGTGGCTCCCAGTACTCACATTGAATCTTTAAACATGTTGATAAGAAATTTCAGGATTCCTAAGATTAAATACCCATTTTAATGTATTCATAACAATTTATTTTTAATGTAATTTTGGACCTATGCACAGGAAATTTTTCTTCTATTTTTCCAAAAGTTTAAAGAAACCTATGCAATTGCAAAATTTTGAAATTGCAAACTTCAAAACGTAAGTTTTATGTTTCCTGTATCTGTAAAATGGGTAAAGTAATACCTCCATGTATGAAGAGTTTCACTGTCCTTCAGAAACTCTGTTTTTTAAATCACTCGAGATTTGTCTGCAACTCAAAGCAGATTATTAACAGCAAAGCACATCAGATGGTCGTCCTATTCATTAATAAGGATGGAAATTGGTCTTACAGAAAGGTGTATATATACTTGGACACTGAGGCGAAATGGAAGTTGAATCCTGAGGTCTTGGACTTAGGAACCCTACTTAAAAACTGACTAAAATCTGACCAGGAATAGATTTGTAACTCTTTATCTCACTACGATTCATTTAAAACTAACTATATAAATAAGTCACTGTCACTGTCACTGTCAGCCCACTGCTCATATAAGTAAATAATAACAATTTAAAAAAAATAACTGGAAGTTGTATTATGAGGGGAGATATGATAAACAGATCAACAGGGTAACAGTATTTTAGGGTTGTCTTTCCTTCTCTGCTAAATATATTGGGAGAAGACTCAATAAAATATTCAAGTTACCACAAGAAAGTCCCTTGATTCTTGGTCCTATTGCATCATCTATAAAACTGGCACCTCCCTGAGGAGAAGAAGAAGAGTTAGATGAGCTAACAGAGATGGGGTAGGGAACTCAGACTGGTAGTCAAGAGGTGTGGTGAATTTATATTTCTGAACTACAGAACCAACAAAACTATGAATACAGAAAATGTAAAACTGCAACAACCAAAGTTAAAAAATGTGCCACTTAAGAAGTCAGGCTGAATGGTAAGAAGCAAACTAGAAACATTGGTGGAGGGATGTTGATGCTGGAAACGGTATTGGTGTTGGAAAATTGTATACCTTAAATTCAACCATGAATTTATGGATAACTTTGCAAATCATGGTGCTTCAATTAAGGTAATTTTTAAAAAGTAAAGGGTACCTTGATAGCACCTATTTCAAAGTGTTAATGGTAGACTATAATCATTAATTAACCAATAGTTCATTATTGGAAAGTCTACATTATAAGATGGACAAGGGGTGTGGAGAAATACTCCAGAAGATAAAGCACTTGCCTTGCTCATGGCTGACCCAGCACCACGCTCCGGAGCACAGAGCTAGGAGTGGGCTCAGGCGCCCAAACCAAATAACTAATCAAATGATCAAAATAGTCTCCATTCAAATATCGAACATTTGCATCATTAGCATAGTGTACCTATAAAAAAAACACAAACAAAGCTGCAAGAAATGCTTGATTGGTTATAATTCCCAGATTTGAGGTTCTTAGCCTTGATGAAATGAGAACTAATGAATTTAAAGAAAATGTGTTTGAATTGGGGATGTAATTTTTGAATGAGGGAAGAACAAGGGTAAATAGCCCAATTTATCAAATCTTGAAAAGAATAAAAGAACCCTGATTTGCAAAAGAGAGCATTCACCTGGAGAAAAGATTTATCTTGACAGCTTTGCACAGCATCAACCTTGAGGCCAAATCTACATTGAATGTAGAGAGACTTAATGACAGCAAGTCAGTGAATTTCCATAGCAATGTCATTTTCTTTCTCCTATTACTCAACATCTTCCCCCTCTTTTTTTTCCTTATACTATTTTCACTAATTATCTTTCCTTCCTCCTTCACTTCCTTTTTACCTTTCTTCCTCCCACCTTTCCTTCCTCTTTTACTTCCTCCCACTTCTCCTTTCTGTCCTCCTTCCTTTTTTTCTTCTTACCCTATCTATCATTTGAGTTTGCATGGTTGCCTCAAGCAACTGTCTGAATTATATCAGATTTTTCAAAAGAAATTATTTGAAGGGTGATTTAGTGGTGTGTACATTTAAAATTAAATGCAAGGTTCATGAAGATATCTACTACACATTGAAAATAAGTACTAAACTGTCTCAATGCATGAAAAAAGGAACTGATACATATTTAGAGTAGTTGATTTGATGATGGAAACAGAAAGAACATACAGTGAATTTAGAAGTATTTTTTTTAATTTTGTAAACTGTCAGTGTATCACTGTATCATTGTTGTTCCGTTGCTCATGGATATGCTTGAGTGGCACCAGTAATGTTTCCATTTGTCCTTGTTGCATTCAGCGTCAGGGGAATGAGGCCCATTATTGTTACGATTTTTGGCATATCGTATATATGCCATGGGTAGCTTGCCAGGCTCTGCCATTCGAGATTCTGCATCGCTCTCTTCTGGGAGCTATGTTTTATAGTCTCTGGATCTTGGCTGTTAATGAGATTACATGGCGCTGGGGCAGTTTGTGGGCGTGGCTGCCAAGCTACTGGAAAACTTTAGTTTTGTAAACTAAAGTTTTGTAAACTTGACTATTTACTTTTTCATAAACTTATTTATTTTTTACAGATGTAGAATGTAAAAAATTGATACATTTTTCTGGACTCTAAGAAAGAAGTTTTTACTTGACTACATATCAAAGCATTAAAATAATAAACGGTTAGAAATAAAGATAGAAATAGAAATAGAGAAAAAGATATATAGAAGAACATAAAGCATATAAAAGATTATATGGGTAGAAAAAGAATATATAGAGAGAAATACAAAATGCATGTTGGGAATAAATACATTTCTATCCCTGTCTGTGTTTGTCTTAGGAAAGTGCTCCTTAGGATTATTCATATTTTAACAGGCACATGACAGAAACAAAGGAGTGTAAACTCTGACTCCCATGAGATCCTGATACTTTTATTAATCAAAAACTTGAAACTATGTAAATAATAAAAAGTATGGATTTTATTGATAAGAAAGATTGAAGGTCATAGATAAGAGAGGAGAAAGAGACCATTCACTTCTTCAAAGTGCTCATATGTGTGGCTACCTATTGGACTTTTGGATTTCATTCAGAGCAGAAATTCACTTCCCTAGTAGCAAGAAGAAATCATCCTGTTTCAAACACACACACACACACACACACACACACACACACACACACTCACTACAACACACATGTTAGAGTCCGGAGTTGACCACCCCTTAAAGACAGAGAACAGAGCCAATGATGCAAATAATACAGTGAGTTTTATTGCTCCAGCTACCTGGGGTCCAAGTATCTGCCCAATGCAGCAGGGTTCAACATGGACCCCAAGCACTAAATGCAGCAAGTTTTATACTTTCATTTCAGCAAATAAGCATTTCTCAGCAATTTTTTATTACCTAAAGAATACACATATATTTTTGTTGTTAGTTGTTTTGGCCCACAACATCCAGCCCACCCCCCTGACAGTTACATTCCAGAGACTTAATCTTATTCTGGGGATGTAATTTTTGACAAAATCATCTGATTTTTCTGCTTCTCTTGTTCCTGGAAAAGGCCTAAGTTACTCAGAGCCTGTCATGACTGTTCTCCGGCTAAGTGTGTCCTAACAACACACACACACACACACACACACACACACACACACACACACACTTCTCTGGGCATTTGATGATGATTTTAGGAGATAATTTTAGTAACTTCCCATGCCACACACACACACACACACACACACACACACACACACACACCAATTATATCAGGATCTTCATGGCTATTACCTCATCTCCTCATGATGACATCAGTAGATACTGCTATCACTTTATTTTACAGAGAGAAAGCCAGAGGTCAAAAGCACAGAGCTAGTAAGCAGTCCATCTTAGAGTCAAGTCTATATGTACCTTCAATCACTACCTTGTCCATGTAGCCTAAAAATTCACAGTAGGGATGACTTTTATTCTTGCTCAAAGCAATTTGACGATAACTTTCATGGAAAGTGATTCCCACCTGTCCATAATCCTTTTTAGTGGATTACTCAAGCTGGAAGAAAGTAAAGCTAAAAGATGTTTGCAGGAAATAAGAATTGAGATTTTATTCAATGTTTCATGAAAATGACTCATTCCACAGTTTTTCTATAAGAAGTTCACTGGTTCTTTATTGAGTCTAGTTTCCATTTGCTGAGGTTACACTTCATTACACAGAATTTCTCAAGAATAAAAACATTAAACATCAAAGTAGAACTTGTTTTCAGACCTATTTTTGATGATCATTGAAAACAATAAGGTTTCTGTATTTGTCCCATTCCTTTATGCTCTTTCTTTGTGATTAGCCCCATATTTTGTAATTCATTATACCCCAAGGCAAATTACTGCATTTTGTGAAATGCACAGCTTTAAAAGGAATTTCCATGCTGAGTTACAGAAACTGAATGCCACATTTCTGAGCAAAGCACTCTTCCTTAGGGCATTGGATAGTCTTTCTATGTTAATGGGCTTGCCTGTAGACAATTTCTTTAGCAGTTCATAGTGCGCTTAAAAGTCTCTGAACATAATTGTCTTTTTAGACTAGACTTTTGATGATTGTCTATAACAAGTTACATCCTATAGATTTCCCAAAGACTAGCTGTTACTCATTTAGTCATTTAATTATGGAAATCAACGATTTTTATGAAATAGAAAGGAAACAGATATCTCTGAACTCTTTCTGTAATTGTGAAGTTTTACCCCCCCACCTCAAACTAGGAATATAAGAACTATGGTCTAAAGTATTGGACTTTGTTTCCACTTAGGCCAGACACTTAAAATGGGCATTACCTACAGAATATTCCTTTCTAATAGAAATTTTCTTTTGATTCTCTGAGCTCTACCAGGAGTGACCTAAATGTAGCATCAGGAGTAAATACTGGCTATAGTCGTGGCTCTGAAGTAAAAACAAAATGAAAAGAATTAGGTTTTAAAATGTCCCCTCACAATAGGGTCAGAGTGACAGTGCAAGAGGTAGGGCACCCATCTTGCTTTTGAGTGACCCGGGTTCAATCCTTGGCCTGTTTCATGCAGAGCTGTTAGCATACTTATAGAACACCTGAAGGGGTTGAAGGTATCAGGACTGCATGTAGGGGTGATGATCATTTACTATGTTAACTATGTCTTTTTTAGTGAGATTTTTTTATAGGAAAACTGGGTGTGTGTAACAAAGAATGCAGGAAATATACAGGATGGTTGGGTTGGTTTGTCATTCTGGTCGCTTGCCTTAGGTATTGTTCATTATCTTAGTCTTATGATTCCAAGTTCTGGAACAGAAGAATAGGGCCCTGGGGAACTCAGGAGTGTTAAAGATAGAGCCTACTTGCAATTATTTGGATAAATGCAGTAAGAGATTTAGATTCCCAAACTTCGTTCTCTGGGCTCTGAAGGCAAGGATATTGGGCTTCTACTGTAAATCTCAAACTAGGTCCTCAAGCCGGTTCAACTTGTCCTTCCCCATGGGGGTCCTATCTCTTAAGTCATAACAGCTTGCATCAAGACTGTGCTTTTATACTTTCTAGACTGCCCTGTTTCAATGCCAGGGTAGTTTTACCTCTCGGTCCATCCCAGTCCTACGGCAGGCCCTCCCTTTATGCGGATGTTAGGAGCTACAGCAACGGAAGCCCGAGTTAAGTAATTATGCTGGATACCCAGGAGTAGATATATTTCAGAGTCAATCAACTCCCAAATATTAGGAGCATAGCATTTCAGTGTTTAATCAAGAACATTGCTCTATGGTAAAATATGAAAAGTCTATGGGGAAATAGAAAATCAAGTTATTCACTACAAATACACAGCTCAGAGTTACCAGAAGTTTTGGCTTGTAAGTAAACCAAGACTGACTTGGGTAATTGTAACAATGAGAAGTAAAGTACAAAGGTTAAAGATAAACTCAGGGGATTATAGGTGTTCATAAGAGCACTGTATGCTTCTCTGGGAGCAGGAAAAGGGCAATTCACCTAAAACACTGAGGGCCAATATCCAACACTCTTCTTTCCTCCTCATCTGCTTCTGTTTTCCCTCTGAACCCACCTGACATACGCATGTATGCATGTGTGTGTGTGCACACAAACACACAGAGACGTTGGGTCCCCAGCTGGCACTGTTCTCAAACCATCTGGGTGATGCTACCTTGTTGATTAAACATCCAGGGATTGTCCTCGAGGCAAGAGAGCTTTGGAGACATTGCCTTAGAAATGGCAAAGGGCAGTGCCAAAAGGTGCGCTGTCCCCATAATATGTAATCATTGCTCCTCTAATATGAGCAGTTTGGCTTGATTCAGGTCTGTTCCTTTTCTTTTCAAGGAGTTTATGTTAATTGAGTTACCTGCCACCCTTTTATTTCACCCACTGTGGTGCTTCCCTGGCTCACAGACTCCTCAGCGATACTCACAATTCCCAGAGCCTGTGTTAAACTTTTCCTTCCCCTGTATTGTTTCTGGTTCTATCACTGTCCCCCCACTTTCTAGCGGGTCCTCTTCCCTATATTAAGTCTATTTAATTGGGGATAAAAGTTGTTGACTATTGTCTGGAAATCAGTCTGCAACCCATTTGTCCTCTATCAGCTGGGGATCATCTATTGGCCCCAAATGCAGCAGGGGACCCTGTCATCGTGGGACAGTGACTCAGACACACACACACACACACACACACACACACACATGTGCGCCCGCACACACACATTGTATTTCATCTAACCCTTAGATAAATGCATTGCCTTTACTTTTGTATTTACATTTTCACTCTGCCTATCTGCAAAGCTTTGGTCCCACTGCCAATTGAAGGCAAATCAGTGACAGGTGAACAAAGTGTCATTAGCAACAAGCTGGCAGTTGGAAGATGACAGGCTCAGCTCCACAGAGCAGTCATCTTGTCTGCACATTCACGAGAAATAGTTTTTACAGAGAAAGAATGCAGCAAAGCACACATTTATAAAAGATGTGTCACTGATTCCTAGGTACCAAACTGATTAATAAATTTCCTTGTGATCTGATTTCCCCAAGCATACTTCTGATAAAGGTTTGTGAGTAAAGTTTCTGCCCCTTTAGTCTTTAGGACAGTATAGGAGGACATTCTCATCATTTTCAATGGTGTCCGCCAAGATGAAGGTTTCTGATTTCTAATACTGAATTCAGCGCTAATACCCATTATTTGGGTTGGTTTTAGGATCACTTTTGTTTCTAACACTCATAAAAATCATGTGGTTCTCAGGGTGCCCAAGAAGGGGCGCGGGAGAGCTCTCCGTGCCCAAGGGACTCTATCCCGGAAGCCACAAACCTCCAGAACCCAACTGTGGCCATGCTCAAGGCCATTCCCCACACGCTGGGTCCAAGCCTTAGGCATGAGTGAACCTATTCCTGAACCGCATGGTTGCATTTGCAGCCATGTGACACATCATAACACATACCTTGTCCATTCCCCAAGAATATCGCACTACATTTGATGGGGTTCAAATAGTAGGTAACCAGTCACAGAGAGAAATATATATATATATGTATATTTACAGATATATAAATATGAGAGTTCATATTTATATATGAAAGTTTACAAGGCTCAACTTTTAACAACATGCTAGTGATATCTTATAGAAGGTCTTGATGGCCCCTGACAAAATAAAACAATCTTCACATACTCTTTCCTCTATGAATACTTTTTTGTAGCATTTTCAGCTGTTTTTCATAACAAACCATATTTTGTGGGTTCTGCTTTGGGACAGGTATTGAGGTTTAGGATGGAAACATCCCAAATAAGGTGGTGGGAAGGTGTAATGGTGGTGGGATTGGTATTTGAATATTAAATGTAATCAAATATTGTGAACTACTTTATAAAAAAATATTTTAAGTAAAAATCATTGTGGTTAAGGTCACCAACTAAACTAAGATTTTGGATTCAGCTTAATCATTCTCAGGACTCATCCTGACTGATATCTTAGGTATATTTCACAATGCTGACCCTACCCCCTTTCTTACCTTCTTGAATACACTCACCTGCTTTCCTGATCATATAAGCTACACTATTTACTGTTGCCTTTGTTCCTCTTCATCTACCTAACATCTCAACAAATGCTGTTATTTTGCACTTATTATATTAAAAATATGTTAAATATACAAAACCTTTAAACTTATGTGGAAATTACCACCATATGTATAAGTCTAGGTTAAATGAAAACACTGGAAATTTAGTGAGGTTATAGCTTTAGCATTAATTTTAGTGCATTATGTCTGATAGTAAACTTAAATGTCTATTATTTTATTTTTTCAGTAATTCTGCATATGAAATGCTTCGTAATTTCAAAACAGAAATTATAGGTATAATTCAAATAAGTCTTTTTGAGACACTTAAGTTGAAAATCCTATACTTTTTAAAAATAATATTTTACATGTTTAGATTTTTTTGATTTATGAATTCGCTTCAACACTTATTTTCAAGAGAATTAAACATTTGTAACAAGTCGGTATTATTTATCATCAATGCTGTAACCTGATAAACCTTGAAAGATTCAGTCATAGATCAGATACTAGATCTGCCAGAGGAGTCTTTAAATTGTCCAAACATAAACACCCCTAGTTGACTGTAGTGATACAAAATGTTTAAACTTTGACAGTATTTTGTATTAAAATTATAGCAGGTAGTGTGGTGGATATTTTTCCTGGAGAGTTTGTATAGTCAGGAAATAACATCTCTGTCAGTAGGATTAAAAGAACTGGACACATTGGGCAATTATTTACAGAACAGTTTTGCAGATCCATTCTGTAAGTACTCTATTTGTCCAAATGCCCATCCCAGCTTCTACAACAGATTCATCAGCTAGATCTTGGCTGTTCGTCGCTTCATGGTGTTGCTTATTTTTCATAAAATGACTTTCTGAAAAAAGGTTTTAAAAGGAAAAAAAAATAACATACATTTTCTCACTGAGCTTGACAAGCCCTGGAAAGTCGGAAGCTAAATTTCCGTCAAAGGTCAGTTGAGATGGTTGTTGTAACTTATTTTTCAATTTCTACTCTTTGAAAAGTTCTTCTGACTTAAATCTCTCTCTTTTATGTGGTAAGAAAAAAGAAGGCCCCAAATAATAAGAGTAGTTCGATGGTAATCATGATTATGATAGAAGCACCATCAAAGTACTCTCTATGAAGGTCATTTTGTGACATCAAGAGCTTGGTTCAAGGACTGAAGAGACCAATATGAACATACTGATAGTGTGAGAGCTTGATTACATAAAGTCAATCATATGTTAGCAATTAAAAAAAAAGCACATTATCAAGCATTAAATATAAAAACTGATAACAATCCCCCTTAGTGGTATAAATTGAACACCAAATTCTATCAACACATATAGCAGTTTCTAAATAATAAGTGCTTTACTTAGCAATGTTTTAAAATATCTGTACATACTTTAGGATTCTCTAGATATAGTATCATATCCTCTGCAAATAGAGTTTGATTTCTTCCTTCCCTATCTGGATGCCCTCGATATCTTTTTCTTGCCTAACAACTATCGCAAGTACCAATAGACTTGTACAGTTGAGTTGCAGGCTATAAAATCAATACCCCAAAATCCAGGGCCTTCCGATATGCAAACAGTGAGATAGAGGAAAATGACATAAACAATGCCATTCACAATTGTGCCCCAGAAAATCAAGTACCTCAGAATCAGCTTAACTAAGGAAGTAAAAGACCTCTACAAAGAAAACTAAAAAACGCTACTCCATGAAATCAAAGAGGACATGAGGAAATGGAAACATATCCCCTGCTCATGGTAAGGGAGAATCAACATTGTCAAAATGGCAATACTCCCAAAAGCATTATAAAGATTCAATGCGATCCCTATAAGGATACCCATGACATTCTTCAAAGAAATGGATCAAGCAATCCTGAAATTCATATGGAACAACAAATGCCCACGGATTGCTAAAACAATTATTGGGAAAAAAATGATGGGAGGCATCACCCTCCCCAACCATAAACTCTACTACAAAGCGGTAACAATTAAAACAGCATGGTACTTGAACAAAGGCAGAGCTGAAGACCAATGGAACAGGGTGGAATATCCCTACACACAACCTCAAATGTACGATCATTTAATCTTTGATAAGGGAGCAAGAGATGTGAAGTGGAGCAAGGAAAGCCTCTTTAACAAATTGTGCTGGCACAACTGGACAACCACATGCAAAAGAATGGGCTTAGACCTCGACCTGACACCATGCACAAAAGTCAGATCAAAATGGACTAAAGACTCAACATCAGACCACAAACCATAAGGTACATCGAAGACAAGGTCGGCAAAATTCACGATATTGAAGCTAAAGGTATCTTCAAAGAGGACATGGAACTAAGCAATCAAGTAGAAACAGAGATAAACAAATGGGACTATATTAAACTAAGAAGCTTCTGCACCGAAAGATACAGTGACCAGAATACAAGGACAATCTACAGAATGGGAAAGGCTATTCACCCAATACCCATCAGATAAGGGGTGATATCAAGCGTATATAAGGCACTTTTTGAACTCTACATGAAGAAAACATCCAATCGCATCAGAAAATGAGGTGAAGAAATGAACAGCAACTTCTCCAAAGAAGAAATACAAATGATCAAAAGGCACATGAAAAAGTGCTCTACGTCACCAATCATCAGGGAGATGCAAATCAAAACAATCATGAGATACCACCTCACACCACAGAAAATGGCACACATCCAAAAGAACAAAAGCAACCGCTGTTGGAGAGGATGTAGGGAGAAAAGGACCCTTCTACACTGCTGGTGGGAATGCCAACTGGTTCAGCCCTTTTGGAAAACAATATGGACGATTCTTAAAAAATTAGAAATTGAGCTCCAATTTGACCCAGCAATACCACTACTGGGAATATACCCTGGAGAAGCAAAAAAGTATAGTCAAAATGACATCTGCACTTATATGTTCATCGAAGCACTATTTACAATAGCCAGAATCTGGAAAAACCCGAGTGCCCAAGAGCAGATGACTGGTTAAAGAAACTTTGGTACATCTATACAATGGAATACTATGCAGCTGTTAGAAAAAATGAGGTCATGAACTTTGCACATAAGTGGATCAACACGGACATATCATGCTAAGTGAAGTGAGTCAGAAAGAGAGAGACAGACATAGAAAGATTGCATTCATCTGTGGAATATAAAATAACAGAGTAGGAGTCTAATAGCCAAGAATAGTAGAAATAAGTACCCGGAGGTTGGCTCTATGCTTGGAAGCTAGTCTCACATGCTGGGGAAAAAGGAAGCTCAGATAGAGAAGGAAACACCAAGTAAAATGTGGTTGGAGATCCCACAGGGGAAGGGAGATTTGTGCTGAAAGTCGACTAGAGTCTGAACACAATGGCCACTCAATACCCCTATTGCAAACCACAACACCCAATTGGAGAGAGAGATCAAAAGGGAATACCCTGCCACAGAAGCAGAGTGGGTTTGGGGGAGATGGGATTGGGGGGTGGGAGGGATACTGGGTTTATTGGTGGTGGACAATGGGCACTGGTGAAGGGATGTGCTTGCAAACATTGTATGAGGGAAAGACATGCTCGAAAATGTGTAAATCTGTATCTGTACCTCATGGTGACTCACTAATTAAAGAATAAATATGTATATATATGTATATATATATATGTACATGCATGTACTTTCCGATTTGATTACTTGTGTTAATTACCTGTGTTTGAGAGGATCTTCTCTACATTGACTTCGAAGAGCACAATGCAAAATAATCTTGAATTCATGACTTAATTCAGAGAAGAGATATTTCTTTGATCACCATGTGGAATAATTCCTTTCAGGTAAAGGTCTTGTGACTGAATGCCACCAGTCACAGGAACTTTGTAGGGTCATAGGAGTCACATGAAAACCTGAGACATGGCTCAATTAATAAGAAAAGGCCAGAGTTTTTCTTGCAGAGGAATTTCTGTGCTTATTGTAATTCGGAAAAAAAAACCACGGAGGGAATTAAATAGAAGCTTCCCATGTGACTTGTGAGACCTTAGGCTGTTTTCTCCTGCTCTGTTACCAAAGTGTTGGTAATATTCTTCAGGCAAAAGCTGGAATTTAATTTTCTGAAGTCGAAACTGCCCAAGGGAAGAGAAGTATTGATTCTAAAAGTGAAGTTTCAAAGGAAAAAAAAAAACCCAAATAACCCTCAGTAAAATTCACAGCTGACAAATTTCGACTAGACATAAAACTTCCAGTAACTTTTCTTTACCCAATTTCTTGGTACACAATTCTGGGATATGAACTATCAGCTTAGGTCACTGGACAATGAAGAATGTTTCAAATAATGAAAACTAGAGGTCTATTAGATGAATACTGACATGGAAATATAAAAGAATAACAAAAGAATAATTCCCATGATGTGTGATGTGGGTGAAGGGGTTGACCAATATTAACATTCTAACAGAGGTAAAGTGAGTGTATGATTATGATACACAGACTTCAGTGCATGAAAGGAGAATGACCATGTTTTCTGAAGTGTTGACAGCAGTTTGCGAATATAAAAAGTTAATACATAAATTTTGTTTTAAGAGTTTTGGTTTATTCTTTTTCATTTCACACTTGAGTTCTTAAGTTCAGTTTACTGAGCTTGTTGCTCAATTTTTACATGTAACAAATTAAGAAATTTGTTTATGCTTTCAAAAGCAAATGTAAGAGTCAGGAAAAAGCTGCCTGACTTTTTCTATACTTGCCTTAGAATCACATAGCATCAATTCTTCTGTTTTTCATTAATCAAACAACCAACCTGGTTCAGCCTGGAACCAGGGAGACAATATAGGTATCCCCACTTCTTAACAGGAAAATAGTCAAAACATTTAAATGCGTCTTAATATATATACATATACTTATAATGGAATATAATCAAAGTTACCTTTATTATATCCATAATGTATAGTATACATAAAATAATGTTTAAATTGGTAAATTGGGTGTATCACTGGGAGTGTAAGATAAATACTTACACTTATTTATCTTAGTTTAAGTATTTATCTTTCCTCAGTTACTAAAAGTACCAAATGGGATGAATTCCTTCTAAAATTCAAACCTGAATTGGCTGCATGCAAGTGCCCTCTGCACAAAACTATCTCTTTAGCTTCTACCTAAATTGTATTTTAATAAAATCAGAACCTGGATGACAGAGAAAATGGTCGAGTCCAATGAAACAAAAAAATGAAATAATTGCAAATAATCCTGATATGTATCACTGTCATCCCGTTGCTCATCGATTTGTTTGAGCAGGCACCAGTAACGTCTCTCATTGAGACACTTATTGTTACTGAAATACTATAAATATAAATCTCAAACTTGCTATAATTATTTTAGAAATAATATCAAAAGAGTATATGAATGTGCATATGAAAGAAGTTGGGGTATCCAGAAAACAAAATTCTTGATTTCTAAGTGGGAAGTCTATTGTTGATAACTAATAGTCACTGATAATCAATAATAATCTAGATAATATTTAATATATATATATGGATTAGGTAGTTAGTATAGTTACTATAATTAGTATAGGTGCTCAGCACTGTATAGTGTCCGAGTTCCACCAGAAATAGTGCTCTCGCCCCAGGGCTGCTGGGGTAGCCCTACTCTTGCTGGCACTGTAGGACCTGGGAAATGCTGCGTTCTCAGGCCCTACCATTGAACTCCCAGACCTGTTGACTATCACCAGAAGTAACCCATGGGCTCCTGAGCACTGCTTGGGACATCCCCAAAAATTTTTCAGAAAAAAAAAGTATATGTACGCTACCCAAGTATTTGCCATATATTCTTGTATTATTTGGCCACATGAAGGCAAATATAAGAAAAATCAACTAATTTGAAATCAATGTTTCTGGGCAGGATTGATAGCATAGGTAGGAAACTGATTATAATAGTCATTATGGAACAATGTGCAACAAGTATTACATGAGAGGATGCAGAAAGCACTCTGGAAATCAGCACTTCTAAATCTACTCTGGATCCCATGATATCTTCTTTCAGTGCTACACACTATGTAATCTTCTTTGTATGTGGAAAGAAATTATGGCTATTCAAATCAATAGAATTTGGCAAAGGTAATGAGGTGTCACTCCTTCATTATATTACAGAAGAAACTAGCATTTTGTTTTAGGGAATTTATCCACAAACAGCACTGCTTGGGAGCTACTCCTGATTCAGCCCTTGGAATTTATTCCAGATAGTACCTGGGTGACTACAGAGTGCCTGGCATGTAATCAGAGACTTCTGCATGTAACAAAAGTCCTTAGAGCCATCTCTCTAGCCTGAGATTATGTTTTGACTCAAAAGAAGCAAGCAGAAAGGAGATGCTTCAGGACAAGGAATCACGGGCCACTACTAAGACCTTAGAATAACCCCCAATCAACAAGTAGGGAAGAAAAGCAGGACCCTTAGGCATTCAACTGCAAACAAGCTACTTCTACCAACAACCTGAATGAATTTGTTTACTTAACTGTAATTGAACAAAATATATTTTTGTTTTCTCTCCCAGTGATTTTATTTGGGGCTAAAAGATGCTTATACCTGAGAGTGCCCTGAAGGTCAAGTGATTGGAGGGATGGTGCTAAAGATTGAACCCATGTTCTACCTTGCCTGAGCAGAACATGTGTTAAACCTGTTGTGTCAACTGTCCAGCTTATTATTTAATTTAAAGGGTCCAACTGAGAGAGTATTTTTGTGACCTTGACTCAGATCCTTAGCTCTCATAAAATTGCTTCTATAATCTTTTTTTTATTCTTAGTCTTGTAACTGAAGAGATTAATCAAATATTTTTGCTATTTTTGTTGCTTCTGCTTTCAGAATCTAAAAAGGAGGCAGCATCTGTATTTGCAATTCAAATGGAATAAAAGTATATGCTCTTTTTTTCCAGGAATTTATAATCATCATGGAGGCATGGAATGAAACATAAAAATTTCTAAAAGGTAGTGCTCTAAATCAAATGATGCCAAATGATAATGAAGTCTTCTATTGAAAAGGACCAAGTTTAGATAAGAGAGTAATACGTGGGTCAGAGCAGGTCCATGGAAGCTTTATAGATGAGGGAGGATTTGGCTTAGGGTTTTTAAGATGAGTAGCAGTTCAGTTCAGGAAGGGAGCTTGCACATTATGTGAGTATAAAGGAGTGAAAAATATTGGAGGTAAAAAAAATGCAGTGGGTTGTTCAGGATTGGATGAATAAGTATATTGCTTGAAAATAGAATTGACAGAACAGGGGAAAGGGTGTGATGGTTCCGATAGATTATTTTCATAACCTAGACACTCAATTTTTTGCTAACTGAAGGAGGCAAGTGCCAGGTTTGAGCAGGAAAGTGATTCATCTGCAGAAGTTTTAGAAAGATTTAAGCCACTCTTAAAGAGTAGAATCCAGGAGGCAGTTTCAGTTTTCAGGAAGAGAAAGTGGTATTTCAAGAAAAATGGTATTGTGACCCAGACAGAAAGAGATGAAGAGAGTTTGGGGAATCTATAAGTCAATCTTGAAATCAAGAGTCAAGTCCAGGATTCAGTTATCTCGTTTTCCGGCACAGATTATAGCGCTTAAAGTAAAACAGTACTGCAATGGACAGAAACAGATGATGAGAAACAAATTAATAGAATTTGGTTAAATCGAATATAAATAAGAAACATAATCATTAGAATTAAGTCAGTGATTTTTAAAAAATGGAATTTCGATTGGATATTTTTTCTTTTCCATCTCCTGCCCATCTTCCTGGCTACTGACAAAGAAAGACTACATTTAGGCAAGTAAACAGTTTATTTTTCAACTTAGCACTTAGCAGTAGGAAGCGCTCTCAGCAGGGGTGCAGTTACTATTAATGCATTTCAAGAGAAAAGGTGTCTTTGAGAGATTCTTTGAAAATTCTTCTGCCTGCCGACTTCCAGGCAAAGGAATTTATATGTGGATGGTTTCCCTGGAGCATTTTCTCTGGTGATGAAAGTCCACAGGCTGGATTCTCATTCAAAGCAGATCCCTCAAGGCCACACACATCCATCCTGCCAGCCTAGAGGCCTCTGCCAACTACTCAACCCTTCCCCCACCCCAAGATGCTTTCTCTAAACAAATTACAAATGAGGGACAGACAGAATAGAGCAGGGCTTGGGCCCCCAAAGTTTCACAATATGAATACCCCTTCAAGCACACTGAGTCATTTTTATATGGGCATCTGCCCTAAATTAGAAATACTTGTGAATGGAATACCACAAACGTCTTTGAAGTTCATCCTGTTAGGAGTTAGGCACGAAGGGGGCCTTTTCCTTGTTTACATAGCATGTTATGGTCTCACTCAAGGAGACTGAGGGAATTGGAGTAACCACTCTGGTTTACATTACTGGATACTTCACAGAGATGAAAAGAATTTGTGTGTTGAGTCATAGTGCCTATGTTATTACCACCAGGGCAGATATCTCTGAGAGTAAATCAAGTTAATCCACCAGAGCCTGGGGCTATGTATGTGGGGAACATTATACAAGATAATTTCATGTTCCTTGCAGTGTTCAGGTTTGCCATAACCTCTTAACCTCATCCAAATCCATGATTTTCTTAAGGTCTTTACCACATTATCTCTTCTTGTAAGAATGTAATAATGCCTCTACATTTAGTACAAAGCAGTTTACTGTGAACCTACAATTGGGAAAATCTTAATGGGAAGGAGCGCCACAGAGTCTAAAAGAAAAATGATCAAGTCACATGTCAGAAGAAAGTTTATTTAGGGCCTTTCAAAACTTTATGTTTTCAATTCCATGCAAGCTACACAAAACTGCAGACATCAACTGTGGTTGATGTGTCTACAGGTGTAGAAATCTCAGGAACAATGCTAAGGGCTCCTAGAAAAAAGTCCTGAGATCAATACAGAGGGATCCCCTGGGGGTTTGGTCCACACTCCTCTCTCACTGGGTTCCATCACTCTTTTCTGTTATAGGAGGAACCACAGAGCACACATTTTAAAGAGTATGATTGAGGACAAGATAGCACAACAGGTTTGCCTTGTACACAGCTGACCCGGGTTAGATCCCTCCACCCCTCTCTTGCCCGCACAGCAGAGCCTGGCAAGCTACCTGTGGCATATTCGATATGCCAAAAAAAATAACAACAATTCTCACAATGGAGACATTACTGGTGCCTACTCGAGCAAATCGATGAGCAACAGGATGACAGTGACAGTGACAGTGATTGATGATGCTGAGTCTTATATTTATTCAATCCAATCTCATTTTAAGAAATTCTGTTATTATTCTATCTTTTAAGTACAGATATATTTTCTTTCTTTTTGCTAAAATCCTTCAATGACTGATTATATTTGGGCAAATAGAAAATTCTATAATTTTGGAAAACATTCTGTACACTTGAAAGCATAGCATAACTTCTCTCAGAATTCTTGGGCTGTTTATTGAGCCTAGAGCATTAAATTAAATATGGCGTGTTTTTCTCCTAAACTGCATTAAATACAGTATATGTTTCCCTTAAGAGGGGATCTTAAAAGAATGGAGAGAAAAAAATTCTAAAGACCCCCTTTCTCTTTCTCCTTTTTTTCTACTCAGCTATTTATAAAGGTAGGGACTAATAAACAAGTTCCCTAACAGTATTTAGGCACTAAGCTGAACATGTTTATGTTTTACTTTATATGTTACTCTCTAATATACTTATATTAGTAGGTATGCAGAAAACATAGACCTCTAAATAGACCAAACAGATTTTGATGTTTTGATGTTTGTGGTGGCCAGTAGCCAGGGAGTGAGGCATACATTGAGTCAGGAAGAAAAGTTCGCCACAGATAACTCTGTAGGTAGCTTTAGGTCTAGATGACTTCCCTGTAGTTAAAATTTTTCTGAAAAGGCTTAGAATAAGGCCTAGTTTATGTTATTATATTGTCTAAAGAGGACTTGCGAGCAGACCCAAGCCCATACCCAGATTTGTCTCTTAAGTTGCATCAACTGCATTTTTTTTAACATGGCACATCACCATATTGTAACTCCTACTTGAGTAAGTTTATGTCAAAATACAATTTCCAGAAAGTCAAAAACGTGATTCTTAAAGGAATCTTTAGTGAGTACTCGTCAAAAACATATTTGTCTCATCCCTAGCAAGGAAATCAGTCAAATGACAAAGCCAGGTCAAACACAGGTGAATCTGCTCCTAGAGACACAAAGGCAAAACAAGTGCTGGAATACAATTGCAAGAAAAAAGGGCCAGCTTGGCCTTTGCTGTTATCCTGCCCACATGACAGAAATCATTTGCATTCCTACCAAACAAAAGTCATTTTTAAGTTTTCAGTCTTATATAAGGTAGTGCCTAACTTTATTGCGTTTGGACCCTAATCTGAAATAAAGCAGAAAACTTAGATCATTAAATAGTGTTTATAAAGTTTAGAGGGTTATCAGAATCACCTGGAGGTGATTAAGTAATCAAGCTTAAGCCACAATCCACAATGCTAAGCTCCACCCCCATAGTTAAGGACACTGTGGGGGTGAGGGGGGCTCCTAAGAATGAGCTTCTCTAACAAGTTAGAGGTGGTGTCCTTGTTAGTCCAAGGAAGCACACTTTAAGCACCACTGTTGTAGTTTGATATTGAAAAGCCTTGAGGTCATATATGTACCATATCTTTAAGTGTCACACATGTCAGGGTAAGTTGTAAAAAGGAAGTTAAAACAGCAAGATTATTGAATAGCTTCCTAGCGAAAGATCTTAATTTAATTTACTAGATTTCTTGAATTTGCACCTTTCATTGTATTAAGAAATTCCAGAAATATGTAATTGGTAGATTAGTAATAGTAATGAATAATTTCCTCCGGAGTACAGAACAGACACATTATTCCATCTAGGTGAAAGGACACTTGCTTTCATTCCCCTACCCTCTACTCACACCCACTTATTTAAAAAATTAATTTATTTGTAAATTAATTTTCAATATTCCTTATTTGTCAAAGCACATGTGTGTTGGTTCTCTAAATTTTCCTTTGAGCTACTAGTCATGTTTTATTAATTTCCTCAGTTAATGAATGACAAACATGTTTGACACATCTTTTATATTTGCACAATAATGAGTCTACCCTTTAAAATTACCCTGTAACATACTTTTAATTTAAAAAGCTCTAAGTTTAGAATTTTATGTTTTGTTTATATTGTTTTCATTACACATAAGAGAATTTCTTCTTCTAGTAGAGGTGGTTTGTAGTCTTCATATTTTCAAACATATAACAATCAGGTTGAAAATTTAGTCTACTGGCCATTGACCAGACTGGAACCCTATGAATTCCAGCTGCTGCTTGATTTAACAATAACACAGCTGCTCTCACTTTT
The DNA here is from genome assembly GCF_027595985.1 of Sorex araneus. NCBI lineage: Eukaryota > Metazoa > Chordata > Mammalia > Eulipotyphla > Soricidae > Sorex > Sorex araneus. The sequence continues at coordinate 204,626,134 of NC_073302.1, read as the reverse complement.
TCAGCTCTTCCTTACAGTCATCACTTATATTACCCCGTGAATTCATATTTGTTCCTTTCAGGATCTATTATTTAGGGGTAGAATTTGTCCATTTCTACTAGTATGTGTGTTGACCACAAACTTAATTAATAACAGCAAAATCATATAATGTTCTCTACTTCTGTTTCCAAGCCTGGAAACTCTTAGACATCTGAAGTGTGAGGAAGAGACAAACATTTGTGCCTACTTAAAATCCTTTGAATTTCTAGGGTCAGTGGGAAATCTGAACTGGCTGGTAGGGTCATAGACAGATATTTTAAACTCTAAGTTCATGACCTCAAATGTGGTCCAGCTTCTAATCTGAATCACTTCCTTCCAATGGAACATCTGTGTTCTATAAGAGGACCTTAGATTCTCCACCCAGCCCCGGAAGAAGCTTTTCCGGGGTCCCAGAGCTTGAGAATTTATAACAGACCCAATTTGACTCTCACAATTAAGTTCTTCTTCTACCCACCCTCAGAAAGTTCACTTGGAAAGTCATAACACCCAACTTTACCCAGAAACTATTGCTCACAGCTTTTTATTTCCCTGATGACTACAAGATGCTATATAATTTATTATTGTGAGGATCTGGCCCAGGACAGACCACAGGAATCTATTTAGCTTTCTTAAGACTCGTTTTACAGGAGCCCGCATTCTAGAATAACTTGATTTTCTGCCCCTGAGCAAGGAATTCAGATACAGGCACCCCGGTTCACAAGAAGGGTGGTGGTCAGACCAGATAACCAGACCCATATCACATGACCCGTATCACAAGACCCAGAACTGCCCCCAGAACCGGGACATTCCTGAATATTGGCGCGAATACTGATCTCTAAAACATAGGCTAAGGAGTGATGTCCTTTTAAATGGATTGGTTAAGAAAGTTTGCAATATTACAAATCTATTGGCTATGAAATGCGCGGGCTCTGCTGTAACGGCCGGGGAAGGACTATATAAGATCTCCTTTAAAGAAGCTCGGAGTCTTTTGCCCAACCTGCTGGACCTGCTTGTTCGAGTAGGCGGCTGGACCCTGGCTAGCCAGCCTTACACTAAACCCTGCTTGCTGTTTGCAGTCTCTGGAGTCTCTTTGTCGTTATAGGGAGATCTCGATCCGCGCCCTAACATTATGAAGATTATAGAGGAATGGTCAAGGCCGCTTTTGTACCAAAGAAAATAATATCACTCACTGTTGGAATATTTCCCCTTTTCCAGCTGCCTTCTGGAGTTTTGTCAGAAACCTTTTGTCACAGAAACCTAGCTGATCTTTGACCTGCAGATCTAAGGTGCTAGCCAGCTTGACTTGACATTGTAGATTCCAGGCTCTGGCCCAGCCTAGTCTTTGGGATGTAAATTTCAGGTGCTGTCTAGTTTGTAATTGACATGTAGATTTCTTGCTGCAGCCCAGCCTGGTCTTTGGGATGTAAATCCGAGTGCTTTCAGCCCAAAGAGGGCTTCGGTTTTGGTTTTGTATCTTCTTTTCGGGGGACGGATCCACGGGGCAGATCCACCGGGAGAGACAAGGAGGAGAGAGAGAAGCCAGAAAGAAGCAGCAGTTGAGCAGTAGATCCAGAGAGAGGCCAGAGCTGGGAGTGCGGGAGATGAGAAAGATGAAAGATTGAATAAACGGTAACTAATCAGCAACTGCTTGGTCCTCATTCTTCCTTCGCCTGTCCTTGACCACCGGCCGTCCCGATCCAGTCCACACACTGCGGTTCCAGAGCACCAAATGCGGGTGGTGAGACAGAGCCGCCCGGAGAGCCTGCGAGTGTACTCGCCCCTTGGCGAGCTTTAGTTTTTTACAACTCACTTTTCCCAGTTTAGAAAAATAAGACCACTTTTTCTAATTATTTCAACTTATTGTGTTATTTTTTGGTGGTGAGGAGGATGTTGGAGGAAAGAAGTGGGTTTGGAGCACACCTAGGTGTGTTTGAGACTTCTTTCTGACTTTGCTAAGGAGTCATTTCCAGCAGGTTCATAGAGACCAAATATATGTGAAGGTTAAAATGGGTTGTGGCAGGCAAGGTCAGCACCTTAGTTACTGTGCACTGTCTGTCCAGATCTCTTTTCAAAGGTTAATGGAGGTAAGAGAGATGTTACAGGGGATAAGGCACTTGCCCTGCGAGAAGGATATGATTCTCCAATCAATTTACATTGTTTTAAATTTTTCTAATGGGATTGGCTCCTTGTATTGTTTTGTTATATTTTTCTGTATTTTACAGTGCCAGGGATCAAACCCAGGACTTAAAATAATGGTGTGGCAAATGCTCTATCACTAAGTCAAATTCTGACCTTGGGATTTTTTCCCCTTAATTTCTCCTTTTATCCCCTTTGTTCATTTTTGTTTATGTTGGAGGTGAGAAAAGTGGTTCCCTAAAAGAACTACATCTCCTGAGTAGTTTGTGAAATGCTGCAGGTCAGCTGACTCTTGGTTATATTGCCTAACATTGCAGGTGATTTAAGTGAGGGAGAGAGGTAGTACACCAGAGAGAAGGAGTGTGAGCCTTCTTGCTTGGTCCCCTTTGTCACCCAGGGAGGTATCTGGGAGGGTTAGGACGGGCAAAGTCTGTCGTAGCCCCTGCATGGCATGGATGTTAGCATCGCACTGGTCCCTCTGGGCAGGCTCAAGCTGCACCTAAGAGCAGCTTGATCTTCACAGTACAAGAACAAATTGCCATCACCCAAGTTCTCCTAGGTCATGCCCAAGGCTAGAGTGATATATTGTGTTTTTAGGGGAGAAAAAGATATATTGTGTTTTTAGGGGAGAAAAATAAAAAGTTGTTAACAATCTTAACAACCCTCCAGGTTCCAATCATCGTTCATGATTTCAGAAAAGAGAAAGATGGGGGTGGAGAAAGGTAGTGTAGTAATATATCTTTACTCAGGGAATATACTGGGAAACGTAAAAACATATTCAGAGCGAACACAGAGAGGGAAGAGAGCCAAGGATATACACCAAAGTTGAGAGGTTAAGATGTGGGCAACCCAGAAGATGTGGAATGTGTCCTCTTCTTTGTGCAGCCTTAGTTCTGTACGGGTTTCTCAAACTACTGACTTGAGCCTTTCTGTGTAGGTAAGAACTCTGTGCTCAGTCCTTACAAAGGGGACGGACACCTTGAAACTTCCTGGCCTTATTGCCTATTTTTAATCACTGTCTCTTTTTACTGTGGAAGCTTATGTTCTCCCAAGGGGTTATGAACTTCTCTGAACGTTCATTTTTGTATCTCCACAGCTTTCCAGTACTTGTGGTTTTAGGTGGATGCTACAGGCATTTCTTTAATCTATATTGCCAAGCCCTCCCTGTCTGCCTGCCTATCTACCCACCTGCAACACATATAAGAAATAAATGTATTTTGTGTATTTTGTGTTTTGTACATTTTATTTTCAATAATATCAGAGTATTTTTTTGTTTGTCTTACTTTTGGTGAAGGTTTCAATTCAAGGGCCTCATACAAGCAAAATATATTATCTATATGGATAGCCTTGCAGGTATTTTTAAATTTCTACTTTAATGTTTCTCTCTGAACCACTAATTTCTGAGAATCACATTGTTTGACCACTGTGTGTTAGAAATATTTTTCTGATTTTCTTCTCTTAGTTGAATTCTAATGTTATAGAATTGTGACCATAAGAAATACTTGGTAACTATCCTCCTTCATAATTGGTGGCAATGTTGCCAGGTTCAGCCTCCTTGGAATTCTAAAAAAAATTAGAATAGAGCTTCCATATTAATTACTGATTTTTAAATTGAATCACCTTGAGATACACGGTTATAAAATTGTTCATGATTTGGTTTCAGTCATACAAGGTTCCCACACCGAACCCTCCACTAGTGTACATTTCCTACAGTCACTGTCCCCAGAATCCCTCCTGCTGCCATTCCCCCCACCCCAGCTTGCCTCTCTGGCAGGCACTTTTCTTCTTTCCCTCTGTCTCTACTTTTAGGTATTATGGTTTGCAGTACAGATACTGAGAGGCCATCATATTTGGTCGTTTACCCACTATCAGCACGCAGCACACAGCTCTCGTCTAGACGAATCACTTCCAACCATCATTATCCTAGCGGTCCCTTTCTCTATCCCAGCTGCCCTCTCCCCCAACACTTGTGGCAGGCTGCCAACTATGGACCAATCCTCCTGGCCTTTGATTCTACTGTACTTAGGTATTTGTCTCATTCTATGAATTTTTTATATCCCACAAATGAGTGCAATCGTGCTATGTCTGTCCTTCTTCTGGCTCATTTCACTCAGCATGATACCCTTCATGTCCATTCATTTATAAGAAAATTTCATGACTTCGTTTTCCATAACAGCTACATAGCATTCAATTGTGTAGATGTACCACAGTTTCCTTCTCCAGTCATTTGATCTCTGGCACTGGGGTTGTTTCCAGATTCTGTCTACTGTGAATACAGGAGTGCAGAAGGCATTTCTGCTGTGTTTTGCCCACCCCACCCCCCTCCGCCCAGGGTTTAGTCCCAGCAGTGGTATTGCTGGATCATACTGAAGCTCAATTTCTAGTATTCTGAGGATGCACATATTATTTTCTAAAAAGGCTGAATCAGTTTGCATTCCCACCAACAATAAATGAAAGTCACTTTTTCCCTTCATCCATGCCAGCACTGGTTGCTCTTGTTCTTTTTGATGTGTGCCAATCTCTGTGGTGTGAGATGAGATCTCATTGTTGTTTTGCTTTGCATTTCCCTGATGATTAGCGATGTAGAGCATTTTTTCATGTGTCTTTTGTATTTTTTCTTTAAGAAAGTTTCTATTCATTTCTTTTACTCATTTTTGATGGAGTTGGATTTTTTTTCTTGTAAAGTTTTACCAGTGCCTTATATATCTTAGATATTAACCGCTTATCTGATGAATATTAGGTAAATATTTTTTCTCATTCTGTGGACTATTTCTGTATCTGGGTCACCATTTCTTTTGAGGCGTAGAAGCTTCTTAGTTTAATGTAGTGCCATTTGTTTGTCTTTGTTTCCACTTGCTTGTTCAATGGTGTTTCATCTTCAGGACACCTTTAACTTCAATGTCATGGAGGTTCTGCCTAAATTTGCCTTCATGTACCTTATGGATTCAGGTCTGGTATCGAAGTCTTTGATGAATTTCGATCTGACTTTTGTGCCTGGCACAAAAAGAGAGGTCTTAGTTCTGTTTTGTTTTGTTTTGTTTTGTTTTTTGCTTACAGTTGTCCAGTTTTCTCAGCACCACTTTTTTTTTTTTTCTGAGCTTTATTTTTTATTTTGTTTGTGCTGCCAGGAGTAGAACCCAGGTCTTATAGATGCAAGGTATGTCCTTTGCTTTTGAGCCACATCCCTGTTCCTGAAGCACTTTATTTATTTATTGATCTTTGTTAAGATACTCTGACAATACTATTAATGTCAGTTTCATAAATATATCATTCCAACCAATACCACATCCATCACCAGTCTGACCACTTTCCTCCACCAAGGTCCCAAAGCCACCTCCCCTTCACAAACTAGGTTTTTTGGATAAACTCCTCAGTTCTGTTGCACTTGGCCATTTGTTGTTTTCTTACTGTGTAGCACTGTAGCACTGTAGCACTGTCTTCCCGCTGTTTATCGATTTGCTTGAGCGGGCACCAGTAATGTCTCCATTGTGAGACTTGTTACTGTTTTGGCATATTGAATATGCCGTGGGTAGCTTGCCAGGCTCTGCTGTACGGGCGGGATACTCTCGGTAGCTTGCCGGGCTCTCCGGGAGGGATGGAGGAATCGAACCTGGGTCGGCCGCATGAAAGGCAAATGCCCTACCTGCTATGCTCTTTCTTCCTTCCTTCCTTCCTTCCTTCCTTCCTTCCTTCCTTCCTTCCTTCCTTCCTTCCTTCCTTCCTTCCTTCCTTCCTTCCTTCCTTCCTTCCTTCCTTTCTTTCTTTCTTTCTTTCTTTCTTTCTTTCTTTCTTTCTTTCTTTCTTTCTTTCTTTCTTTCTTTCTTTCTCCCTTCCTCCTTCCTTCCTGCCTGCCTTCCTGCTTCCTGCCTTTCTTTCTTTCTTTCTCTCTTTCTTTCTTTCTTTCTTTCTTTCTTTCTTTCTTTCTTTCTTTCTTTCTTTCTTTCTTTCTTTCTTTCTTTCTTTCTTTCTTTCTTTCTTTCTTCCTTCCTTTCTTTTTTTTCAGTCTGACAAGATTAATTTTTTTTTTTTTTTGCTTTTTGGGTCACACCCAGCGATGCTCTGGGATTACTCCTGGCTTTGCACTCAGGAATAATTCCTGGAAGTGCTCAGGAGACCATATGAGATGCTGGGAATCAAACCCGGGTCGGCCGCATAAAAGGCAAACACCCTACCCGCTGTGCTATCACTTCAGCCCTCATAATTTTTTAAATTGAATCTCCATGAGATAGAATATTACAAAATTGTTAATGATTGCATTTCAGTCATACAATGTTCCAACACCATCCTTCCACCAGTGTAGTTTCCCAGCACCAGTGTCCTCAGTTTCCCTCCCACCACTTCAAGCCACCCCACACACTGGCCTGCTTCATGGCAGGATGGCAGGCATCTCTCTTCTCTCTCTCTCTCTCTCTCTCTCTCTCTCTCTCTCTCTCTCTCTCTCTCTCTCTCATTTTAGACATTATGGTTTGCTGAAAGGTTATCATCTATATCCCTTTACATGCTTTTACACTTTGTTTTGATCCAGAGTGATCATTTCCAGCTAGTATTATCACAATGAATCCTCTTCTATCTTAACCACCACACCATCGACCAACCACTGACTAGTCCTCCTGGCCTGTTTTCCCCAGCACTGGATATTAGTGTCATACTGTTTTTTTTTATATCCCACAAATAAATGTAGTCATTCTATATCTTTCCCTCTCTGATTCATTTCACTCAGCATGACACTTTCCAAATCTATCCATTTACAGGCAAATTTCACGACTTCATTTTTCGGAATAGATATGTAGTATTCTATTCTGTAGATAACCCATAGTTTCTTTATCCATATGTCTGTTCTTGGGTATTCAGGTTGCCTCCAGCTTCTGGCTATTGTGAATAGTCAGCATCACTTTTTGAAGTGGCTTTCCTTGCTCCACTTCACATTCTTGATCCTTTATCAAAGGTTAAGTAATTATATTTGAGGATATGTGTTGGAATACTCGTCTATTCCTTTGGTCTTCTAATAGTATGCTGTTTTATTTTCTACTGCTTTGTAGTACAGTTTAAAGTTTGTGAAAATGATGCCTCCTATCTTCTTTGCTCAAGAATTATTTTATCTATTTATTGCATATATCTATACTAACACTTATATTTCTCAGATAAAATGGTATATTTGTATAGCTGTATTTGTCTTTATTAAATTTTTCTTTTTTTAAATTTTTTTATTGAGTCACCATGTGGAAAGTTACAAAGTTTTCAGGTTTAAGTCTCAGTTGTACAATGTTCAAATACCCATCCATTCACCAGTGCACATATTCCACCACCAAGAATCACAGTATAGATCCACCCCGCACCCCCAACTGCTAGCCCCCCCCCCCCGCCTGTGTAACTACTAAATTTCACTTTACTTTCACTTTGATTGCATTCAATATTTCAACAAAACTCACTATTATTGTTTGGAGAGTCTCTCCCCTAAAGTCTGACCTGCTGAAAAGGAAGCATTAGATAATTTATTTTCCATTGCTGAGAATGAAGAGGTATGAGTTCGAGTGACCACACTTAGCAGCCTCACGGTTTTGGGTTTCTGTATTTTAGTAACTAAGTCCAGAGAAATATATGCCAGAAATTGCATCATTGCCAACTTGTACTTCTCAGTTACATTATATTCCACATATGAGTGCAATCTTTCTATGTCTGTCTCTTTCTTTCTGACTCATTTCACTCAACATGATAATTTCCATGTTGAACCATTTATATGCAAATTTTATGACTTCATGTTTTCTGACAGCTACATAGTATTCCATTGTGTATATGTACCAGAGTTTCTTTAACCAGTCATCTTTTTGGGGACACTCTGTTTTTTTCCAGATTCTGGCTATTGTAAACAGTGCTGCAATGAACATAGAAATGCAGATGCTATCTCTACTATACCTAATTGCCTCTCCAGGATATATTCCCAGGAGTAGTATTGCTGGGTCAAATGGAAGCTCAATTTCTAATTTTTTGAGAATCGTCCATATTGTTTTCCAAAAGGGCTGAACCAGTCAGCATTTCCACCAGCAGTGAAGAAGAGTCCCTTTCTCCCCACATCCACGCCAACACCGGTTGTTTTTGTTTTTTTGGATGTGGACCAGTCTCTGTGGTATGAGATGATATCTCATTATTGTTTTGATCTGCATCTCCCTGATGATTAGTGATGTTGAACATTTTCTCATGTGCCTCTGAGCCATTCAGATTTCTTCTTTGGGAAAGTTTCTGTTCATTTCATCACCCCATTTTTTGATCGGGTTGGCAGTTTTCTTCTTGTGGAGTTCAACCAGTACATTGTATATCCTTGATATCAACACTTTATCAATGGGTACTGCGTAAATATCCTTTCCCATTCTATATTTGTCTTTGTATTTTGGTCACTGTTTCTTTTGAGGTGCAGAAGCTTCTTAGATTGAGGTAGTACCATTTATTTATCTCTGTTTTCACTTGCTTGGCCAGTGGCATGTCAGCTTTGAAGATACCTTTGGCTTCAATGTCGTGAAGGGTTTTGCCGACCTTGTCTTCGATGTACCTTATGGTTTGTGGTCTGATGTTGAGGTCTTTAGTCCATTTTGATCTGACTTTTGTACATGGTGATAGGTGGAGGTCTAAGCCCATTTTTTTGCATGTAGCCACCCAGTTTTGCCAGCACAATTTGTTAAACATGTTTTCCTTGCTCCACTTCACATTTCTTGCTCCCTTATCAAAGATTAGATGATCATATATTTGAGGGTGTGTGTCAGAGTATTCAACCCTGTTCCATTGGTCTGCAGGTCTGCCTTTTTTCCAGTACCATGCTGTTTTAATTTCTACTGCTTTGTAGTAGAGTTGGAAGTTGGGGAGGTTGATTTCTCCCATTTTCTTCTTCCCAAGAATTGCTTTAGCTATTCGTGGGGGCTTATTGTTCCATATAAATTTCAGGAGCACCTGCTCCATTTCTTTGAAGAATGACAAGAGTATCCCTATAGGGATCGCATTGAATTTGTACAATGCTTTGGGGAGAATTGCCATTTTGACAATATTAATTCTTCCAATCCATGAGCAGGGGATATCTTTCCATTTCCTCGTGTCCTCTTCTATTGCTTGAAGTAGACTTTTGTAGTTTTCATCAGATAAGTCCTTTACCTCCTTAGTTAAGCTGATTCCGAGGTATTTGATTTTTTGAGACACAATTGTGAACAGGATTGCTTTTATCATGTTGTTTTCTTCTCTTTCACTATTTGCATATAAGAAAGCCATGGACTTTTGGGTATTGATTTTATAGCCTGCAACTTTACTATACGTGTCTATTGTTTCTAGGAGTTTCTTGGTAGAGGTTTTAGGGTTTTCTAAGTATAAATCATATCATCAGCGAATAGTGAGAACTTGATTTCTTCCTTTCCTACCTGAATGCCCTTAATATCTTTTTCTTGCCTAATCGCTATTGCAACTACTTCCAGTACTGTATTGAACAGAAGAGGAGAGTGTGGGCATCCTTGTCTTGTCCCTGTTCTCAGAGGGAAGGGTCTTAGTTTTTCCCCATTGAGGATGATGCTTGCCATAGGCTTGTGGTAGATGGCTTTACTGTATTGAGGAAGGTCCCTTCTATACCCATTTTGGCGAGAGTTTTCATCATAAATGGGTGCTGGATCTTGTCAAATGCATTCCCTCCATCTATTGATATGATTACATGATTTTTATCTTTTCTTTTGTTGATATGATGGATTATGTTAATTGATTTCCGAATGTTAAACCATCCTTGCATCCCCAGGATGAATTCCACTTGGTTGTGGTGTATGATCTTTTTGATGAGTTGTTGAATTCTGTTTGCTAATATTTGGTTGAGAATCTTCACATCTGTGTTCATCAGGGATATTGGTCTATAGTTTTCTTTTTCTGTGGAGTCTTTGTTTGCTTTTGGTATTAGGGAGATGTGAGCCTCATAGAAACTGTTTGGGAGGGTTTCTGTTTCTTCAATTTCATTGAAAAGCTTGAGAAGAACTGGCAATAGGTCTTCTTTAAATGTTTGGAAGAATTCGCTAGTGAATCCGTCTTGACCTGGGCTTTTGTTTTTGGGAAGACTTTGATTACTGTTTCAATTTCCTTGATGTTAATAGGACTATTCAGGTACTCCAGGTCTTCTTGGTTCAGCTTTGGGAGATTACAGGAATCCAGGAATTTATCCATTTATTCTAGGTTCTCTTGTTTCGTGGCATACAGACTTTCAAAGTAGTCTCTGATGATCTTTTGAATTTCTTTGGTTTCTGTTGTGATGTCCCCCTTTTCATTTCTGATTCGGCTTATAAGTGTTCTCTCTCTCTTTCTTTGTGAGTCTTGCTAGTGGTTTATCAATCTATTTATTTTCTCGAAGAACCAGCTCTTGTGTCATTGATCTTTTGAATTGTCTTTTGGGTTTCCATGTCGTTAATTTCTGCTCTAAGTTTTATTATCTCTTTCCTTCTGCCTGGTTTGGGCTCCTTTTGTGGTCCTTTTCTAAGGTCTTGAGCTGTAAAGTCAAGTTATTTATGCGGGCCCTTTCTTCCTTCCTGAAATATGCTTGCAGAGCTATAAATTTTCCCCTTAAAACGGCTTTAGCTGCGTCCCACAGGTTCTGGTAGCCCGTGTCTTCATTCTCATTTGCTTCCAGGTACCTTTTGATTTCCTCCTTGATTTGCTTCCTGACCCATTCATTGTTCAACATCGACGTATTTAATTTCCAGGTGTTTGATTTATTTTTCTGCATCTGTCCATGATTAACTTGTATTTTCAGTGCATCATGGTCTGAAAAGAATAGCTGGTACAATGTCTATTTTGTTGATTCTGTTGAGATATGTTGCGTGGCCCAGCACATGGTCTACTCTGGAAAATGTTCCATGTGCACTGGAAAAGAATGTGTATTCCTTTGTTTTTTGATATAAAGCCCTGTATAGATCTATTAGCCCTCTCTCTTCTATTTCTTCCTTCAAAGCCAGTATTTCTTTGGTGAGTTTTAATCTCTTGATCTGTCCAGGGTGGTGTTGAAGTCTCCAACTACTATTGTGTTGCCCACAATGTCCTTCTTAAGGTCTGTTAGCAGCTGTTGTAGGTATTTAGCTGGCCCCTCATTGGGTGCGTACACATTTAGGACTTGATTTCTTCCTGCTCTACATATCCCTTGATTAATAAAAAGTGGCCTTCACTATCCCTTCTAATCTTTTTCAACCTGAAGTCTATGTTGTCTGATACTAGTAAAACCACCCCAGCTTTTTTGAGGGAGGATTATTTTCCATCCTTTGACTTTGAGTCTGTGTTTGTTCTGGCTATTCAGATATGTTTCTTGCAGGCAGCAGAATGTTGGGTTCAATCTTTGAATCCATTTTGCCAGTCTGTGTCTCTTAATTGGTGAATTAAGACCATTGACATTGAGAGAGATTATTGCCATAGGGTTTTTTGCCATTTTTCTGTAAGTGTTTTTGTGCTTTTAGGGGTTTTTCTTGTCTTATAGTAGTCCCTTTAGACCTTCTTTTAGATTTGGTTTAGAGTCTATGAAGTTCCTGAGTTGTTGCTTATCTGCAAAATAGTGTATAATTCCTTCGAGTTTGAATGAGAGTTTGGCCGGATAAAGTATTCTTTCGTGAAGCATTCATTTCATTGAGTTTTTTCACTATATCCCACCACTGCATTCGAGCTTGAATGGTTCCTCCGATAGGTCTGCTGTGAACCTAAGGGGTGCTCCATTTTATGTGATTTCCTTCTTCGACCTTGCGGCTTGCAGTAATGTGTCTCTATCTGTTACATCCATCATCCTAACTATGATATGTCTTGGAGTTTTTCTGTTAGGGTCTCTTTTAGCGGGTACCCTTCCGGCTCCTTGAATCTGGATGTCTGCATTGTCCAGCTCTGGGAACTTTTCAGCAATGAGTTTTTTGACTATGGCTTTTTCATTGGGGTTGGTTCCCTGTCCTTCTGGTACTCCAATGATTCTAATTTTGTTTCTCTTGAATTCATCCCCCAGGACTCTAATTCTCCCTAGAGCTATTTTGAGGTCTCTCCCCATTGATTGTTGTCTGTAGGCTGCTGGCAGCTGATCTTCAAGCTCACTGATTCTGTCCTCTGCTGCAGTCATTCTATTGTTGAGGGCACCCACTGAGTTTTTTAATTCACCTACCGAATCCTTTATTTGTGACATTTCCTTCTGTAGGTTTTTTTTATTTCTGTTCTCATTTCTTCCCGTAATTTCTCGGCTGTCTGTTATATAGTTTCTGTCAAGTCCTCCTTTAATGTAACAAATACCTTGTCAATCTTTTGATTGAGTTGATTGAACTTCTTGAGGATTTCACCTCTGAATTCTTTATCGGAGAGCTCCAGTTTGTAGGAAAGGTCTACTGAGGCATCTGGACTCTTTTCTTTGTCCTCTCCTTGTGGTGGGGATTTGCGCTGTTTCTTCATATTGTTGTGGTGGTATGGAAGAGGGACCTCAATTTCACCTCTGGTTGTGAAAAAGGATTCTGAATGGGCTTGGTCTGTGGTGATCAATTTCTTCTGTACCCCCTCTAGATCATGTCCCTCTCTGATGTTCCTCTATTCTTTACGTGAAACTTCAAGCAATGCTTTTTGAGAGTGGGGTCCTTTAGCTTTGGCATGAATAGCTGCTTATATTCATTGGTAGTTTTCAAACTTGGAATTAGCTAGCAACCTCTTTAGGAAGTATTTTAAGGCCCGCTAAGATGATAATCAGGGATATAGGTAATGAATATTGAGAAGTACCGTATTAATGCTTGGTATTTGAAAAAAAAAATAAGTGCAGCCGCATAAGCGGCTGCCACTCAGAAGGAGGCCATGCCCACTTTGTTGAAGCCACACCCACTTTTGTTGAGGCCACACCCATTAAAACAATGTGGCTGGGTGATCTTAGAGAGGGATGGACCAGCGGGCCAGCGCTGGAGGGTGGCGAGGGTCTAGGTGGGCGTTGCTCAGATAGGGTGGAGTCAGGGTCCAAATGAAGACGGCGCGGGGGGTGGGGTGGGGAGGTGCAGGCACAGATGAAATGGTGCCTGTTCAGTCCACTAACCTGCAAAAGGAACTATTAAATTTTTCTTTGCTTGTAAAATTTTTTCAATCTTTTAAGTCTATTTTTCTTTACAGCTAAGATGTGTTTCCTGAAAGCATTATAAAGTTGTATTTTGCTCTTTTTATCTACTCAGTCACTCTACACCTTCAGAACTTTGACATTTAAGCTAGTTAAATATATTATGACAATTTGTTATTTGTTCTTTCTGTGTTTTCTTGATATGCTATTTTTTTACAATTTTTTATATTTTCTTCTCTTGTACCTTAACATTATTATTTTATATTGTGTTTGAGCTTCTTCTCCAGTTATGATTTTTTCCCATGAATTTTGTTGGAATGTCTTGGGGTTTGTGTGTAAAGACTTTTTTAAAATAACCTTTTAGATTTACCTTTCATTTATTTTACAATTTTATTCCCTTCCCTTCACACTGACATATAAATTTTGTCTTTTATTACTGCAAGGTTTTTATTTATTTTTATTTTATTTATTTATTTATTTATTTATTTATTGCTTTTTGGGTCACACCCGGCGATGTCAGGGGTTACTCCTAGCTTTGCGTTCAGGAATTACTCCTGGTGGTGCTCAGGAGATCATATGGGATGCTGGGACTTGAACCTGGGTCAGCAGCGTGCTAAGCAAATGCCCTATATGCTGTGCTATGGCTCCAGCCACTTATAACACTAACTGTGGAAAAATCCACAACTAATATTACAGTAGTTCTCTTGTATGCCAATTTGTTTTTTCTCCTAAATGTTTGTAGTTTATAGTTTGCTGTTCTTACATTAAGTTTTTAAACTTTAGTTATAATGACTTAGGATGTGTCTATTTGCGTTCGTTTATTTATGGTTCGCTTTGAGAAATTCTGTTTGGTTAGTTTCTTTCCAAAAATGCAAGATGTTCTCAACTGTTATTTATTCAAGCAAGTTTTCTATTCCTTTATCTTTTCTCCTTCTGTGATCTTTATATGACATATATTATTTTTAATTTAGTCACAGTGTTGTTTTTTTTCTATTTCTCTTCTGGTATTTTCCCCTATGTGTTTTTTCTTTTTTTAAATTTTATTGAATAACTGTGAGATAGTTACAAGCTTCCATGTTTGGGTTACAATCACACAATGATCATGCACCCATCCCTCTACCAGTGCACATTCCTCACCACCAATATCCCCAGTATACCCCCCCTTTCCCACCCTCTCCCTGCCTCCATGGCAGACAATATTCCCCATACTCTCTCTCTACTTTTGGGCATTATAGTTTGCAACACAGACACTGAGAGGTCATCATGTTTGGTCCATTATCTACTTTCAGCATGCATTCCCCATCCCGACTGATTCCTCCAGCCATCATTTTCTTAGTGATCCCTTCTCTATTCTATCTGCCTTCACCCTTCACTCATGAAGCAGGCTTCCAGCTATGGGGCAATCTTCCTGGCCCTTGTATCTACTGTCCTTGGGTGTTAGCCTCATGTGATTTATTTTATACTCCACAAATGAGTGCAGTCCTTCTATGTGTATCTAACAGGTTTTTCAACTCATCGACTCTATTATTGTATCATCCTCTGTACTGATAGGCTCCTCCATGTATTAGTTAACATTTTATTTTTTTTCCTCTGCCCAATGTTTTTAACCATTTTCTCTGTACTTGTTATACATCTCGATTTTGTGCACTGTTTTTTATTATTTTCTTTAAACTTGTTATAGCTGTCGTTTAAAAATGTTTTCTGTAGGCTGCTCATGTTAGAACTTTTACTTGTTTTATTTCTTTTATTTCGTAATTTATGGAAAATTCCTCTGTTTTCTTGAGTTTTCTTCCCTATCTAGTTATGTAGAACTTATATCACATTTGAAGACTTTAGTAGACATTCTAGAATATTTTCCCAGGGAACTATGATGCCTGTTCCTTTACCTATCAACACTCAAACCATCTGGATGATTGTTGTTCTAGAGCCAACAGTGCTGATACCAAGTAGCACAGAATAGAAGTGTAACAGCTAAATGGTAGCATTAATTCAAGTATCCCAAGGGGCTACTAGGGCCTAGCTGGTGAAGGTGGGATCTGAAACCTCTCTCCTCCTGAAGTTCAGTTTTCACTGCCACTTCAACTTTCCTCTGCTGTGGTCCAGTTCTGATCTATAGGTTTTGACACCCAACCCTTTTGCCGGTCAAAAAAGGGTCCTTAAAATTTTGCCTCTTTTCTAAGCCATTTTAACTCAGGTGTTCTAGACTCTGTCTAGAATCAGGAAGCACTATAAATAATACACTTAGAAATATTCCAAAGCATGGATGTAATATATCTGTTGCATAATGTAAGACCGATGCAAATGTACCTTTTTTTTCCCATTAGAAGGTCAAGATGGAACACAGTTAGTTACTAAAAGCTCCACAACTACAAACAACCTCAAAACCTACCTTCAAGGCTTACATTCCAACTTCTTACATCCAGAAGGTTCAAGTTTTCAACCCCAGCTTAGACAAGGGCCAAGCCTGGAGACACAGGAACTGTCTGACAACTCAGAAACCCAGCAGTAGAGTTACTGGGTTTTTCCCTTTCCTCCTCCTTTGCTATTTGCTGGTTGTCTGATGTTACTCAATACCAGCATATCTGCTCCTGCAATATTTGATCATGGAGTTCTGTTCCTGAATACACCATTACTCTCCAGAGAAAAGTTGGTGTTCTGATCTTGGTCAGAACAAAAAAAGCCCCTTTCACTCTCGTAAGTCAAGAACATCTGGAGCCACAAACATGACCTTATTTATAGCTGATGCCTCTGACCACTTCTCCTTGAGATGACACTGCTCCTTGCATCATATGGTCCTTCTTCAGAGCCTAGATGTTGCTTTCTTATTATTTAGTTGAAAATGCAGGGGAGAGAAGAATCTGGGAATTTTGCTCATCTGCCATTTTCCTAGATAACCATTTTATAATGATTAAAATGACGAGGCTCAGGAGAGAAGAGCTTAAAAAATATAAGTAAAACACCTGTGCCCACCCCCGCACCCCAATCACTACTGAGAGTGATGCCTGTCGTAGAGTCAGGAGTAAGCCTCAAGCATAGTCGAGTGTATATATCCCCTAAGCCTCCAAAAAATAAAATGTCCTGAAAAAAAGCCCTCTAAGACAAAAAGGTACAAAATTCACAATAAAATCAGTAACTGGTTCTCTTCCTAATTAGCCTTAATCTTAGGGAAATGTCATATTACTGCTTGAAGAATCTTGGTCACCTGTGTAAACAGTCCTCTTAAGCCTTTATGTATCAAGGAGATCACATTAAAAGTGACAGTCCAGATATCATAAACTTGTATATGCACTCGGTGTAAAATTTCTGACCATAAAACATCATGCACCGTGTTCTGACTCTCCCCTGGAATGCCTCATATATTCTGTCACTATGGCAGTGGTGAGTAGTTGAGAATGGCATCCCCTGGGTCACTGCTACCAGTGTCTTCCATGAGAAATTAGACATTGTATTAATCACACCTTTAAACAATATTTATTTATATGCTTTTATATATCAGGACTCCATAGAACTGGAAAACAATGTCCTTCTCAGCATCAACTATTTTCTAACAAGAGAAAACATTGTCTGTGAGCGTACTTTTGTCCTGGTAACCTTATCCAGAGTGCATGATCACAGCTAGACACAGCAGTGTATTCTAAATAGCACAGCACCAGAAAACTAGAGATCCCCTTTATATTTCTGAAATTTGAAGAATTATTAAAATTAGACAATCCTGCCTAGATGTGTATACTGCTTAGCTCATTGCTTCATTTGAAAATCATAATAAAAACATTAGCCCACGCTTTCCCAATGGTTTTTTCAGCTCCTGAATGACCCTGGTGCTGCCCTGTGTGACCCTGCCCAGAATTCCTTGGCCCCCTTCTCCAGGGAACTGGAGCAAGCTATCCTATCAATAGTGGTCATTGTTTAATCTAACAATCTGACATACACATGCAAAAAAAGCAAACTCCCATGTGCTTTATAAATCAGACATCGGGGCCTAGGATATTCTTCTTTACTAGAGCTTCCAGATAATTGGTACCTGTTATCTGCTTGATAGAATTGTATTAACCTGATGGAATCTTATTATCACTTGATAGAAATGTAAATATTAATTGCAATCCAGGTGCCCTTGATGTGTTGCATACCCTAAAGTTTGTTCTACTCTAAATGTGGTGAGGAGCCAGAAAGGGCCATGAATTTTCATCCTCATTGTTGTCACCTGTGACTCTGTAGGAACAGTGTATGTGTGCATATGTTTATGCACACATGCACATGTGTGTGTGTGTGTGTGTTTTGGAGAAGGCTGTTTGTTCTAGTTTGGGGACCAAACCTATAACCCTTGCACATCCGCTGATGCCAAGTGTGTTTTTAACATTGTATCTTTACTTCCCTTCCTTTGCTGCGTAGCACTGGTTAGTGCTAAGCAGTGCTAAAAAATCTGACTTTTGAAAATAAGGACAGGGCCAGGTCTTCTGGGCTTCATTCTCATCCCTCACACCCAATCACAGAACCAGTAGAATGTGCTAGGGAGACCCTGTTTCCCAGGAAAATCAATATATACAAATTGAGTCACAAATAGGCTGGTGGCCTATGTTCAGAAAGAGGTCAGTCTTACTCAAGTACAGACTCAGTCACTGATAATGAAGATTCCCAAAATTTATATTCTATTAAACATAAGAAGGAAATTCAAGGTAAATCTTACTATCTTCCAGTAATCTAAAAGTGGAATAATGTATTAAATGTTTGATTTAAATGAGTTGTAAATAGGTACTATAATCCTATTTTTCTGTACTTCTATATAATTGTATAAAATATAATGGTGTTATGCATATATATCAATATTTTTATATTTAAAAATAGTTATATACTACATAAACATCATGTGTATGCAACATATATTTGCAATTATATAAAATATATTATCAAAATATATGTTTTTTATTCTAAAAATATGAAACAATTTATGTTTTCAGATTACATGTAAATTGTCCCCCACACTGGTGCAGTTAATTCACCATTCACATAAAAACAGAGTCTATAGAAAAATATTGAGCATGTAAGAGAGAATCTGAACTAAGATATATTCCAAGAAAATTTGCAATAATAGTTTCTTTCTTTTCAGTAAAATCTGACTTTGCCACAGACATAAGAGTGGTGCCCAGGCACCACTGACACCACCCAGTCTGATCCTCAGCACCTCAACAGAATTAATTACTATAACTAGGTATTGGTAATTGGCAACCATAATTAACTAATGACTCTTTGTTCATCAAATTTCTATTTTCTTGCACTTTCAGACCTAGCAGAGTTGTATTTCCCAGTTTCTCAAGGGTCAAGAGTGACTGAATTCTGGTCAACAAAATGTGAGTAGAAATTATAAGCCATATCTTCAGCCCAACATTTTAAGTGAATGATAGAGACAGTGGGAACAAGGCCACAAAATGCAAGGTATCTGGTCCTAATAACTCTCCCTAGTTATTAGAGTATCCTAGAGTTATTATAGCTAATCTAAAACCAGATAGAGCTGTAAGAATTAAGGTGTGTAAGAAATAAAATCATGCTGTATTTGAGCCATTTTACATGTTTGTATCTATTTGTTACCATAGCTCAGATTTTCTAAATAAGAAAAATGTTTACTGTTGCAGCAACCTGACTTACAGCTGATGTTTCTTCACACTTCACCAAACACCAAAAGTTATTTCTATTTCCTCTGGCTCTTCTGCATTAGAAACACAGAAATCCCACAGGCTGAAGAGTTACTGAGAATCAAAGATATTCCACACTAGGAAATGCTTTCTGCAAACCAGTGTTTAAAGATTCAGCTTCAGGGATTATGGAAGGAGCATGCATTGTGATTGCTTTTAATTGGTACCTGTCATCTGCTTGATAGAATTTTATTAACAGAAGTGTAAACATTCACTGCAATCTGTAGAACACAGGAATCTTAAGCAGCTTATGAAATTCAATCAAAGTTCTTTTAATCTTTGGTGTTTGCTAATAACTCATTAAATGTTGCTCATTGTTACAAATGCTAGTGCAGAAATGTTCCTTTCAAATAAAACTGATAGTATAGAAGACTTTAAATCAGTGGGCTGAAAGTTTAAGGGCATTCAATATTTCAGGAAATAATAACAATCTTCCAAAACTGTATTCTTTACAAAAGGCCAGAGAATAAATAATACAAGATATTACTAGTTTTAAAAAGATTTTTTTGTCTATCTTGGCTGTACTCAGATCTACTTCTGACTTTGTGCTCACTTTTAACAGGACCTGTGGGACCATATGTGGGGTATTGAACTGAATCGGCTGTATGCCAGGCAAGAAGCATATATGATGTACTCTTGTTCCAGCCAAGAAGCTATAGTTTAAGCAAACAGAATCTACCAAATAGTAATTGCCCACAATCCCAATGTCATCAAACCATGTACCCCTTCCAGACACCAAGCTCTCTCTCTCTCTCATGCACATTTTACACAATTTATGTTTTGCTTAAAACTCCAAAAGATTTTCCATTTAATCTAAAGTCAACCAGAGGTAAAAACGTTCTTAAGGCCTAAGCCGTTTGATTTTTTGAAATGAGATTGTATTATAACATCCTCTTCTTAGCATATCTAACAAAATAAGACAACAGAAATTATTTAAGTTTGCTCAGCAGTTTAGGCACTAATGGGTTAAGTGGCAAAATGGCCAACTAAACCACAGGTTCCCCATGGATTAATGTGCATTTAGAAAATAGACCCAGGTGAATAGACTGTGAATCTATTAAAAACAGGCTAGATTACTCCAACAGAGTGGAGAAACCTCACATCTGGGCCAATTTTGCACTTCCCCACACTGCCAGTTATGCATATTTCTCTTTTAACTAGGAGGCAACTTCCCTGACAAAGTAAGGAAATATCAGGAGGTCTTCCTGGAGGTAGTGATCAAGTTTCACTGCTCCACATTCAAGACTCTCAGAGAAATTAGTCATAGCGTCCTTCTGAGTATTGGACAAATAAATCCCTTTACTCGAATGTCAAAGGAGCCAATGTTATTGGAGGCCAGCAGCATGCTATGGAGACTGTAGGCTTCCTTCCTCATCATGATCCAACTCCACTACAATCTGGGTAAATTACCCTATTATGGTATGTATCACATTGATGCCTAACTACAAATCTTCATGTCTAATAGCAGTCCAAATGGGAATTAAATGCCACGGGGAAGTATTTCTGGATTTTGTTACTACACTCTTCTTACATCTTCTGGGATACTGTGGGTGAGGAAAGTGGACTAACAATTAGTTCAACCCCCCACCTTGGGCTCTGCCATGTGCCATGGGCAGATGGTGCCGCTTGCCCCTCCTCTTTCTTCATCAGTGTGTGCCTGGAGCACCCTGGGACTCCTCTGTTGGTTCCATTTCTCCATGACAGCATGGCACTGGTGCCTTCACCCTCACTCTATCGTCCTCCAGACACTCTGCAGTTCTTCATCTGAATCCTGTTCTCTCTGCACTGCTCAGCTGGGACCCCAGAGAGAACACTCCAGCACCCATTTCCGCAGTCCAGAGAGTATGCTCAGCCTGACGCCCATTCCGCATCCACGACAATGCTGTCATCCATCTGTTCATTAGTCATTACTTTAGGAACTAAAATTTTGTTGTCAGTGGGGCTGGAGTGATAGTACAGCAGGTTCAATCCCCAACATTCTATATGGTCCCCAGAGCACTGCCAGGAGGAATTACTGAGTGCAGAGCCAGGAGTGAACCCTGAGCATCGCTGGGAGTGACCCAAAAAGAAAAAAAATGTTATTGTCAAGTGCTGTAGAGTTTAAATCTTTAGCTACTGAATGACTTTCCTACGTTTCCTGGAGATAAAACCTCCAGTCCTTAGAAACACCGAAGGTCATCTTTCCCAAGTGTTTTTCTTCAGAGCAACGTTTAGTCAGATTTCATATTCCGCTCTATTTAATTCTCAAAAACTCACCCTGCTCAAATAGGTAAAGTAACATATGTAAGGACCCCTGGACTAGATTGGAAGCTCTTCTCTTTGTTTTATATTATTCACTTTTCTTATATAGCATAGAAAGCAATATGTGACTTTTAGGTACAGTTTTCAGGTGTAGCATATACAGACCAGATACCCATTAAATGATTAACAAATTACTTTTTTCACCTTAGAAGGACACATTTGGAAACATAACATTACGAATGTTCCCCTTTTCCTTTCACATTCCCCTTTTCCTTTCTTCTTGTAATCACTTCAGAGGAACAACCGCAGTGGAAATGGACTCTCTCTTTCATCTATAATAAATTTCACTCTAATCTGACTTGCCAGAAAAATGACCTGGGGCTGAAACACAACCCCACAATCTAATGGGTAATGTGCATTTAGCAGGTAATAGATGCTTTAAAAATCCACTTTAGCTTCCTTTAGCTTTGGACACAGCAAAGCAAATAAGAGCCTTTGACTAACTCTTCATTCTCAAATAAATACAATGTGAATCTAGAAGACAGTTAATTAAGTTTGGAAACCCAGTTGGTTGACCTTCTATCTTCTATCAGTCAATTGGTCGCCAGAGTAAATAACGCTCATTTCTCTGGGTGTCAAGACTTGGTAAGTTTAGACTGCACAGAGAGTGACTGTGTGTACCCCCTTCCCCTTGGAGCTGGGACCTCAACAACAGCTTCAGCTCTGGGGCTCAGGAAACAGAACTCATCTGGTTTGCATTTCCTTTGAGCCCCCTCTGAAGGCTAATGGGGAGTTTTCAGATTTCTTTGCTAACACTATGGACTAAGTGATGAAAATCCCAATGGAATTCAGACTTCCTTTGTATTTATATATGTCTGTAGGGCAATTGTGAGTTAATAATCTTTTCCTGAGACCACTTTATATTTAACAATTATTTCTGGCATTATTCCCTCTTTCCCAAAGGAAATTTCCCTCAGTTTATTGCTAGCCCATATATAAAATGGTCTTTCTAAAATTCTATGATTTGGGGGGGTTGGTTTATTTTAACTAATTTTAAAAATGTAAGAGCTTTCTCTTACTAGTTACTATATTTTAATATGAAATTTCACGATATGTTTTTAATTTGAAGATTTAAAGTTTTTAATTTTAAGAGTAAGACATTTCTGTTAACATGTACTATCTTTTAACTGAAACTTTAAATAATTTTTAATGTGAATATTTAAAAAACAATTAGGAAATGGGAAAATTTTCAGAAATACTCAGCATTAATTACAAGCATACTTACTTTGAACAAAATAAGTAGCTTTATGTTTATTTACTTGTTCTGCTTTTAGTTTCAACAATAAGAAATTAATTAGGCACTTTTCCCACATATGTGTCAGTCTTGTTTGTTTATATATTTGTATATGTACATGTGTGTATAATGTAGTATATTAATTATATATTTTATATATTATATAAATATTTTATATATTTTACATATTATATAAATAAATATAAAACTTTGAGTGTGCTACATTTTTTAGATATTAATACTTTAAGAGATTTTCTAAATAGATGAAAAAATGGTCTCATTTGCATAAAATTTCTTCTGCTGCAGATTGACATTTTTGAAATTTTAGAATGTAGTTCCTTATTTATCTTTCTCTGGCTTTGGAATTTCCTCCTGCATAGCCCATATATAGTATTTCAAAGTGCAGGTGTTAACTCTGACTGATAAGATGCGAGTTTTTCATGCATATTTTGAAGTTAATATTTTGAATTCTCTTTTTAAGTTGTCTGCTCTGTTTGACAATTCAAAGTTGGCCAGTGAACTGCATCTATAGGAATTTGAAATTTTTTTATTGCATTTCACCCGTATTCACTGTGCCTTGCTTTATAGAGTACACTTCATGTTCAATTACTGCTATTGCTTAAGGGTGTTCTGGTCAACCAACCTGGCAGAAAAAAAAATGTACAATGAAGGGAGTCACAAAAGGGTGACTCTCAGACCAGGACTCTGTGATTACTTTTGTCATGACCTTGTTATAAAAGAACACAATCTCAGCTTCTCTATCTTTCCAATAAAAGCAACAAAATTTATCTTAGCCATTTCAGCGAGCCATTAATAAGGTTAAAAGGGTTGTGACAGATTTTTAAAAAACACTTTCTTAGGCCATTTATTACTTTCTGATACAGTCTAATTAAGATTTAAAAAACACAATGTTTTAAATATTTTACTTTGGGGCTGGAGTGATAGCAGAGCGGGTAGGGTGTTTGCCTTTGCACTCGGCCAATCCGGGTTTGATTCCCAGAATCCCATATGGTCCCTGAGCACTACCAGGAGTAATTCTTGAGTGCATGAGCCAGGAGTGACCCCTGTGCATCAGCAGGTATGACCTAAAAAGCAAAAAAAAAATTTTTTTTTACTTAATCAAAATTATTTACAAAATTATTGACAGCTAAGCTTTAGGCACGTGGTGGTATTCCAACATCCATCTCACTACCAGTGTCATTTTGTCAACTTATTTGCACCAGTGCTCCCATGCTCAGTGCTCCCCCTGTGCCTGCCCTCATGATGGGCACTTTTGAAAGTTTGGTGCTTGCAGTTTAGATCTCAGATTTTCAGTGTTGTTGAGTCTGTGCTTTGAATATATAGTTTTACTACTCTTCCACAAAACCAGTATAACCAAAGTGCCTGACCCCTGTTTCCCCATTACTTAAGGAGAAAATAATTTTTAAAATCAGTTCTTTGAAATAAAAAATGCTGGAAGAAGATAAAAACATGCAAGCATTAACTTCTTTAGTGATGAAAAAATCCTCTGAAAACCGGGTAAAATTTAAGAAGTTTATCCTCCATGTTGATGCAGTGGACAGAAGAAGCTTTTCTCACATGTCATAAATGGGAGAATAATTTTGTGCAATAAGTGCCAACATCTTAAAAAACAATTTTATGTATTTAATTATCTGGGAATTCTACTTGGAAAAACTATTTTAAGAAATATTATCATAAAAGTATTTAAATGCCTAAATGTAAGGGTTTGGTACAACGTTACATTTTTTTTACAAAGCCAAATTAGGCAGTAAAATTATTTTCATAGTACACAAAGAATATGATCAGAGTTCTTTTTATTTTAGTGCATTTAAAACAAATTAAAAAGGCACTATATTTATTGCCAAATAGCTTAATCTTTTTAATCTAAAAGTAATGCTTGAAGGATAGACTGCCTAACAGAGCACAGGGAGATACGTGAGCTTGAACTACATTTTGGGGGTGAGGGGCAGGACAGCCTCTCCTGGGAGTCTCAGAGCTTACTCCTGGATCTGCACTTGAAAACTACTCTTGGCAGGATTGGGGGACGTTATGGGGTGCCACAGATCATACCTCAGTCAGCAAGTGCTTTTTCTGTTAATACTATTTCTCCAGCCCCTGAACTGTAAACACATTCTTTCTTCTATTTATCCCTTTTCCCCCATGCAAAACTCCGCCCCCCGTAATACTGAACTATTAAATTCTCCCATCATGTCACTATAATTAATCTATCACAATTCATTGAAATATGCAAGTCTGCTCTTCAGTTTATTAAACTATTTTCCTCTATAGCAGTGAACAGAACCTGGAAACTTACATGCTTACCCCATGACACTTTCCACTGGGATTCCATTCTAAATTTCAATAGTATTTAGATTTTAAAATCCACTTTGCACTGAAAGTGGGGGAAATGCCTCAGACAGGTCATCTTGCCCAAATAAAACAGAACTTTGAGGCATTTACAAAGCTATTTTATAATGGGAATATTTTTAATGTGCTGTGATCACATGTGATAAATAATGAAATAAAACATAGCACAATAGCATTTACAAGTGAAACAATAGATAACAGGGGCTGGAGTGATAGCACAGCGGGTAGGGTTTTTGTCTTGCATGTGGCCAGCCAGAGTTGGATTCCCAGCATCCCATAGGATCCCCAGAGCATCACCAGGAGTAATTCCTGAGTGCATGAGCCAAGAGTAACCCCTGAGCACCGCCAGGTGTGACCCAAAAAGAAAAAAAAATAGTAGATCCTAATCTGAATACAATGGTGTAAATTTCCTAACAAGAAAATAAATAAATAATTGGAGTAAATAAAAAATACTTTTAGACTATAAGAGGATTAAATCTAATGAAATATGTCGATTGCATAGTGATGAGTGAAAATTTTCATGGTGAATAGAGTATGAGCAATTGTCATATAAATACTGTGCACTTGAAACCTATATAATGTTATAAAAATAATACAATTAGAAAAAATATAAAATGGGTACATTGTAATTGTATATGTTCATGACATTTTCTCAATTCTTCAGTCTCATAGTTTCTGATACATGTATGAGAAAATATACATATTCTCAATTTTTAGAGATTCATCTGATCACATTGCAACTCAAATTTGCATGAATACAATCTATGTTGTGAGACTATAATCTATGTAACAGCATAACTACATTGATCTTTCTCAGTTGTTACCTGTTAGAATAGCAGAGAAATTTAACCCCGTTCATGAATGATAACTCAGTTTAATACTATCTTTTACTGCTAAATGTTTGATCTTAAACTACTGTACTCTTAGTTTATTTTTCTCTGCCATTTTCAATGATTACAATGTATCTATTTTTATCTGTGTGTCCTTTGTTTGCTTGTTATATTGGCATTTTCATTGATGAGCTTCAGGTCTGTTTCCTTTGTCTCCCTGGTAAAATGTTCTTCCTTCAGCTGACAGTGACATACTTACCCACCCTTTCGTAGTGTGTAATAACTATTGGTTTTGTCCCTTCAAGTCTACCAAAATACACAGAAGGATACTCCGATGTCCATCTCTATGAATTCCACTCTCACTCAGGTTCACATTCTGTCATTAACTGCTAATTTATCTAGGAATATTACTTTTAGATGCCATCCCATATTGGAGATCATCTTTTGTGATTAATCTCAAATTTTTAACGAAACAAATTTCCTGTTTCAACTTTCCAACCATTCAATATACACTTAGATATGTTGCCCTACAATAAGATGCTAAATCAGAGAGCATATTTTTTCTGTCTGATTTCTTAACCTGAATTTTAAGAAATCATTTTCTTCCCCATAAATTGCCAGAGATACCACATTTTAAAAACAAAAATCATTGTCAAGATTTAAAGAAAGAAAAACTGAAGAGTGAATATGACTTTTAAGAATATATTTGCTTAAAAATAAAATAGCATTGATCCAGAAATTCAACTTCTGGATATGTACCCAAGAGAACAGGAAGCAAAGTTTCAAAGAGATATTTATATACTAATTTTCACAGTATTTGTTATTAACAGCTCAAGGAGGAAGCAATATAAATCTTCACCAATGGATGAATAGGTAAACAAAAAAGGGGAGAACACAGGCTTACAATTGAATATTATTCAGCCTTTGAGCAGAAAGGAATTTCTGACATTGCAAGAATAAGGAAGAGCCTTAAAGATATCTGACTAAGTGAAATGAGCCAGTCATGAAAGAACAAATGTTGCATAATTCCACTTACATAAGGTAATAGTGTAGTTGGATGCATAGATATAGAAATTAGTTTAATGACTGCCAAAACTAAAAGGGAGGAATGAATGATTATTATTAAACCAAAATGATATGTTTCAGTTTTACAAGATAAAAATAGTTCTGGAGATGGCTAGTGATAATGATTGAACAAGAATATAAACATTCTTAATACTAAGTTGTATCTTTAGAAGTGGTTAACAGAGTGCTGGAGAGATAGAACAGGAGGTTTGCCTTGCATGGGGATGACTTGGGTTCTATCCCCAGCACCCATACAGTCACTCAGGACTGGCCAGGAATACATCTAAGTGTAGAGCTGGACTGAGTACTGCCAGGTATTTCCCCAAATACAAACCAATACAAAACAAAAAACTGGTTTATATGGTAAATGTTGTGTTCTTTATTTTAGCACAGCAGGACCATTCTGTTGTAAAGAAGGGACACATCCACGACATCGGCAACTATCACCCAATCTTGCTTGCTGTCTGTCATCTACAAGTTGTTCACTCGTGTCATCCTGAATAGAATAGGCAGAACACTAGATGAAGGACAGCCATGCAAGTAAGCCGGGTTCCGAAAAGGATTCAGTACAATCGAGTATATCCACATGGTGACCAAGCTCATTGAGGTTTCGAGAAAGTTCAAGATGCCGCTCTGTCTAACATTCATTGATTTAAAGAAGACCTTTGATTCTGTTGAGACTGAAGTGGTCATCGAAGCCTTAGCCAAACAGGGCGTTTAAACTCAGTACACCAGGATCCTCCATGAGCTATATTACTGTATTACAGATTCACCACCAGGACTTCACTGTTCTACAAGGAAGTGACCATCAACGTAAAGAGAAGGGTTTGGCAGGGCAATACCATTTAACCGAAACTCTTCAGTGCCACCCCTGAGTATGTCATGCGACGACTGGAATGGGAAGGAATGGGAGTGAAAATAGACGGTCGGCAACTACACCACCTATGCTTCACTGATGACATCATTCTAATAATACCAAACATTAGCCAAATGGCATGAATGCTGGCCAACTTAGACCATGAGTGTGAAAAGGTCGGACTACAGCTGAATCTCACGAAGACAATGTTCATGAAAAATGGACTACTTCCTGACATCCCATTTGCTCTCAATGGAACAAATATCTCCAAATCCAGCAGTTATGTGTACCTGCGTCGAGAACTCAACATGACAAATGACCTGGAACCTGAACTGTGCAGGAGGAAGAGAATGGCGTGGAATGCCTTCAAGAGCATCAAAGAAGTTGTTAAGAGGACGAAGAAACTTCAGCTCTGGGCACATCTTTTTGACTATTCTTCCTGCAAGAACATATGCCTCAGAGACCTGGGTCCTACGAAAAAAGTATGAGAATGCTATTCAGGTCTCCCAAAGAGGAACAGAAAGAGCTATGCTTGGAGTATCATGTTTCACTCAAGTGAGAGAAAAAATCCGGAATTCCGACCTCTGTCGATCAGGGATGCTGCCTCGTTTGCCTACATGTTGAAAATCAGATGGGCCGGACACATAGTGTGACTTGAGATGACTACTGGATTAGAGCTGTTACCAACTGGATTCCTAGGGATGTCAAAAGAACGCCTGGCAGCCCGCCCACCTACAAGATGGTCAGACTTCTTCGTCAAGACCCTGAACAAATGAATTGAGGCTCTTCATGTTCTTGGGGCTAACAGATGCCATTAGGCTACACTAGCATGCGACAGAGATGAACGGAGATAGTTCTGGTGCCCGCTTGAGCAAATCGATGAGCAACAGGACGACAGGTGATATTTTTGCACAATAAAAATTTAATGTGTGGTTTTAATCACAACTAAATGATTGATGTTTTAGTTATTTACATTAGCAAAAGAAATTAACAAAAGAACTCTTCGAGAAGAGGCAATTTTAGGAAATAAATCACTGTCAATCAATCACCACAATCA
Organism: Sorex araneus; assembly: GCF_027595985.1. Classification (NCBI taxonomy): domain Eukaryota; kingdom Metazoa; phylum Chordata; class Mammalia; order Eulipotyphla; family Soricidae; genus Sorex; species Sorex araneus. The sequence goes on along the minus strand of NC_073302.1, from coordinate 204,597,524 downwards.
CTGTCATCCCATTGCTCATCGATTGGTTCGAGTGGGCACCAGTAACGTCTCTCATCATGAGATTTATTGTTACTATTTTTGGCATATCCAATACGTCACGGGTAGCTTGCCAGGCTCTGCTGTGTGGGTGCGATACTCTCGGTAGCTTGCCAGGCTCTCCAAGAGGGGCAGAGGAATTGAACATGGTTTTCTATGTGAAAGGCGAATGCCCTACCGCTGTGCTATCACTCCAGCCACAGGAAATAAATACGTGTATTTAATTCTAGGAGGGGAGAGAGCATAAATGAGATAAATCTTACCAAGGGAGAGTTGTCCCTAAAGCTCTCAAACTAGTAAATACTCAGACTTGTTTAACAAAAACTAAACCCTAATGTTAATGTGGAGCTATAGCACATTGGGTAGGGCAGTTCCCTTGCATGCAGCTGACCCGGGTTTGATTCCTCCGTCCCTCTTGGAGAGCCCGGCAAGCTACCAAGAGTATCTCACCCACATGGCTGAGCCTGGAAAGCAACCTGTGGCATATTTGATATGCCAAAAACTGTAACAACAAGTCTCACAGTGGAGACATTACTGGTGCCCACTCAAGTAAATTGATTAACAACAGGATGACAGTGTTACAATGCACAAAGTGGAGGTGTTGCTCTGAGTTAATTATCTGCTAAGATTGCTGCTAAGTTAAAAAAGAAGTACAATACTTACTTTTCTGAAATTTCTGCTTTGCACACAAAAGCATTCTGTAGTTTAATTATAGATAGCACCATTCAAGTTTAAATTTCTAAAAGTGATACTCCGTTTTTATTGTGGAATAATCCATTGCATTGCGATTTCCTGGAACAGCACATACTAAGAGAGAAGAAAGGCAAGAAAGTCACAAAAGAGAGCATGAGGGAAAGAGGCATTTCTTCCACAACATAGATGCAATATTTTCTTTTTATCCAGTAGAATTTGTGAGGTTTAATTTTGTGTCAGCTTGGCTGGGTTATGGTACTAAGATCAATATTGCTGCTGAGGTAATTATTAAAGAGGGTGGAAGGTGAAAAGTGTGGTGAGAGTTTAATGGAGGTAGTAGGTGTCAATTTTTATTTTACTTGTTTTAAATGCAAAAAAATTAAAAGAGCAATTTTCTAGATATTATTGACATTTGAGATATAGACTGGAGTAAATCATTACCATACAAAATGTGAGTAAACATCATGTAATCAATTGAAGACCTTAAGGGAAATGAAAAAAAAATAAATTTCGCTTCAGAATGCCTTTGGACTTGAGCATACATCAGCTATTCCTTGGTTTTCTATTCTGCTAGTCTGACCAATATATTTCAGGTTTGTGACTACCTATACTCATGAATCCTGAAGCCTCTTTCCTTCTTTCTTTCTTCCTGCATTGTGTGTATGTATGTATGTATGTGTAACATATTATATAATATGAGATACATTATACAATACATGTATATGTGTGAGGATAAACATAGCAATCCTAGTATATTTCTTTATCTGTGGAAAACTCTAATAAATATTTTGATTCTTATGTGACCCCTCTGCTTCCCCAACCATGATTATGACATTAAATAAAAGTAACACAATTTGGGGAATTCTAAAATGTATAAGATAGACAATAAGACTGTTAAAACCGGATTAGCATGTTCAGCTTAGATCACTGACCCCTTGTTGGATATTTGCCAAGAACACTATATTGAGAATAGTTCTAAGAATAGTTCTGAAAATAATTTAGGCTCAGCAGGAAAACATATCATGACTGGGGATTCTATCTGTCCTAGGCTCATCTGCAGACTTGTATTTGTCATGACAGAATAATAGAACAAAGATATTTTTCTATGCATAGAAATATGCACAGAGATATTTGACTGATAACACATTTTTATTTTTAATAGGTCCTGTATGCTTTTTTGTGGGGATATATAACTAGCATTTGGAGTGTCTTCCCTTTATTTATCTTGCTGTGTCCAAGATCTCTTTCATTCCCTCAATGAAGCCCCAAGCCTTTCAGCCTTATGGAGCACCAAAAGAAGGAAATAGATTCTCACCTTGCCTTTTACTCCAGTACATCCAAGCACTCTTTCCTTGGTTCACTCAGCCAGTAGAAGTACACCCTCCATGCCCACACTTACCATATGTATATTTAGAACTTACATACTTTAGAATTTTTTAAAGAACATCAATATATTTTCTTTTTCATACCAAAATTTCATAATTCACTGATCACTTATATTTTTAAAGACTTAGATTAAGAAGGTTTTTATTTTAGTTTCTCTAAGGCAACACTAAACATTCAAAAATAAGATTCACTTGTATCACTTGTAGTCCCGTTGATCTTCGATTTGCTCAAGCGAGCACCAGTAACATCTCCATTTGTCCCTATCATGTGCTAGTGCAGCCCAATGATATTCGCTTGCTCCAGGAACAGAAAGAGCCTCAAATCGTTCATTCAGGGATTTCACGAAGAAATCTGACCATCTAGTTGGTGGGCGGCCACAAGGTCTTCTGATGTCCTGTGGAATCCAGTCAGTAACAGCTATAGTCCAAAGGTCATCTCTGAATCGCATTATATGACCGGCCCATCTGATTTTTGATGCCTTGGAAAACGAGACAGCATCCCTGATTTTTGACCATTGACGGAGGTCAGAACTCCGTATTCCTTCTCTCACTTGAATGAGACATGATATTCCCAGCATAGCTCTTTCGATTGCTCTTTGGGATACCCTAATAGCATTCTCATCCTGCTTGCATAGGGCCCAGGTCTCTGAGGCATATGTTAGTGCAGGAAGAACAGTGGAATCGAAAAGATGTGCCCAGAGTCGGAGTTTCTTCGTTCTCTTAACCACCTCTTAGATGCTCTTGAATGCATTCCATGCTGCTCTCTTCCTCCTGTGCAGTTCTGGCACCAAGTCGTTCCTCATATTGATTTCTCGACCCAGGTACACATAGCTGCTACATTCAGAGATGTTCATTCCATTGAGAGCAAATGAAGCTTCAGGGACCAGTTCATTTTTCATGAACATCGTCTTGTTGAGATTCAGCTGCAATCCGACCTTTCCACACTCGTGTTTGAAGTCGGCCAGCATTTGTGCTGCTAGACTAATGTTTGGTGTTATGAGAACAATGTCATCGGTGAAGCGAAGGTGGTGTAATTGCCGACCATCTATCTTCACTCCCATTCCTTCCCATTCTAGTTGTCACATGATGTTCTCAAAGGCAGCACTGAAGAGTTTCGGTGAAATGGTATCACCCTGCCACACCCCTCTCTTTACATCAATGATCACTTCCTTGTAGAATGGTGAGATCCTAGTGGTGAATCCACAATACAGCTCGAGGAGGATTTTGATATACTGAGTTTGAACGCCCTGTTTGGCCAGGGCTTCGGTGACTGCCTCAGTCTCAACAGAATCGAAAGCCTCTTTAAGTTGATGAATGTTAGACAGAGCAGCATCTTGAACTCTCACGAAACTTCAACGAGTTTGGTCACTGTGTGGATATGGTCTATTGTGCTGTATCCCCTTCCAAACCCGGCTTACTCACATGGCTGTCCTTCATCTAGTGTTCTGCCTGTTCTATTCAAGATGACACGAGTGAACAACTTGTAGAAGACAGACAGCAAGCAGATTGGGCAATAGTTGCTGATGTCGTGGATGTCTCCCTTCTTGTACAACAGAACGGTCCTACTGGTTTTCCACTGGGACAGAACCTTGCATTCAGACAGGTAGTGTGTGAAGAGTCGGGCCAGTGTATTGATGAGTACTGGCGGCAGATTCTTCAGGTGTTTGGGTCTGACCTTGTCTGGACCAGGTGCTGTTCGAGTCTTTATCAGCGAAATGGCATGTCAGATTTCAGAAGGGAGAACATTAGGAACGACATATCCATCCTGCAGAATTTGGTATGTGGGCAGGTGGGCATGGCTGTCAAAGAGATCTGAGTAAAAGTCATGAATAATTTTCTCCATTGCCTTTCTGGAGGATGTGATAGATCCATCGGGATGTTGGAGGGCAGCCATCTTGGTCTTGTAGTTGGTGAAAGACAGGTGAGCGTTGTGAATACTTTTTGCGGCTTCAGCTGCACTGACCAACACTGCTGCTCTTCTCTCTTTGAGGTCTTCCTTTATTGCATCTCTGCACAGCTTTGTGAGCTTGGACATTACTTTGTGGTTGCCTGAGGCTCGCGCCAAACCATGTTGACGAATGTGCTCAAGAGTTTCTGAAGACAGGTGTCTGTTCGTGGCTTTCTCACTCTTGGCATTCTTCACACAGACCTGGAGGTGCTGAACCAGTCGATCTTATTCCTCGTTGATGTTGTCAAGGACGGCATCTTCCCATGTTGCTGCAATAGTGCCAAATAGCTCCCAGTTGGTGGTCAGTCTGGGAGTTGCCTTCTTAGACTTAAATTTTGCAGACTTTTCTTCCTGCTCTGTGAAGTAGAATTTTGAATGAATGAGACAGTGGTCTTATCCCCTTTGGAATTTTGGGACAACAGCGACATCGGTCAGGCAAAACCTTCGATTGAAAATGATGTGGTCAATTTCATTGTGGAACTGGCCACCGGGAGACTCCCATGTCCAGCATTTAGATTCGACCTTCTGGAACTACCATTCACTACCCAGCCACCACCACGCTACAGATTGCTCTACGGACACTTGGGCTGAACCTCATGCACAGGTGAAGCCCCGCAGAGCCAGGTAAGCAGAACTTTGTGACTTTGAGCTCTAGGTTCAACGAGACCTGGAAACAAGATCTTCTGTCTGCCTCCTCCAATCTCCGGCATCTGAGGGAGAGGTCCAACCCAGTTGCCCCACCCTACTCAAGATAAATACCTCACTGGCCGACCCCCACTACATCCACTACCCAGCCACTGCCATGCTACAAGTTGCTCTCCAGACACACCATAAAACACTTAATACCTATTATTCCCGCACCATATTTGATAGGGTTCAAATTTGGTGTAAACCATGGAAACACCTCTAAGGGTGACTGGAGGCCGCCCTAAAAGCTTCTGTCCCTCTCAAAGGGCCCGGAACGCTACTGAGAGTATCTCGCCCGCACGACAGAGCCTAGCAGGCTACCCGTCGCATATTCGATATGCCAACAACAGTACCAACAATTGGCCTCATTCACCTGTCACCGAAAGAGCCCCCAATACGGCAGCGTTAAGAAAGATGAGCAAAGAGAGGCTGAAAAAATCTTGGGGATGAACTAGACTGCCAAAACGAAGAACCAACTAAAATGATTGTACTTTCAATGCACGGACACTGGCATCAGAAGCATCCATCGAGGACCTCATGGTGCAAGCGCAGAAGATCAAGTATGACATCACTGGTCTGACTGAAACAAGGAGACATTAATCACATCACGCCATTTTTGCCACTGGAGAATTGTACCTCGGAACATGCGACAACATGTGTTGGTGTTGGTGTCCTTGTCAGCATGAACTTGGCCGTGAGCATCGATTCATTCGAATGCCTAGCAACCTGAATTGGACGATTACGCTTGAATATATGTGGCTCACTGCTTGCAGTTCTATCTTCATCGTCTACGCACCAACTTCCAACTACGATGAAGAAGAAATTGAGAGGTTCTACATGGAACTGGAGAAGCTCTATAAAGAAGACCACACCTTCTACAAGATCATTGTTGGTGATTTTAATGCCAAAATAGGTCTGAGAAGGTCGCCTGAAGAACTCCACATTGGGACATATGGCCTAGAATGGAACGATCAGGGTGAGAGACTGTCTGAATTCATCATGTTGACCAAGACCTTCCATGGTAACTCACAGTTCCAGAAGGCCAAATCTAAAAATAAGATTAATGGACTTAATTAAGGACATAGTATAGCACTGTCGTCCCATTGTTCATCAATTCACTCAAGCGGGCACCAGTAACGTCTCCATTGTGAGACTTTTTGTTACTGTTTTTGGCATATCGAATACGCCACCAGTAGCTTGCCAGGCTCTGCTGTGTGGGAGGGGTACTCTCAGTATCTTGCCAGGCTCTCTGAGAGGGACAGAGGAAACAACCCCGGGTCAGCCGCGTGCAAGGCAAGTGCCTTACCCTCTGTGCTATCACCCCTGTCCAAGGACATAATATAAAGCAATGAAATTCTAAATGTCGACACAACAAAAACGTTAAGAGTAATGAATTATCCTTTGAGTCCACACCATTAGTTAGCATGCCATTTATTCATTTACTAATCAAGCTATGAGCATCAAGTACCCAAACAATACTTTTTTTTTTTCAAGGGGGTAAAGCCTAGCAGCAGAAGACAAGTAAACATTTATAGTACAAAACATTTATATAGCAATCAGTGTCCTGTGAAAGTGGTGTATGACTGTCTCTGAAAGCAAGGAGAGGTGAAAGTCACTCTCTAGGGAATGAGGACTATTAGAGAGGACTTATTTTCACCTAGGTCTTCGAAAGCAAGCAAATAAGGATTCTTCAAATCCTTATGAAGAAGTCAAAGTAAGCATCGTTTGAAGAGGAAACAGCAGACACAGGTCTCAAAGTCACACAAAATGTGACCTATTTCTGGTATTGCTAGTGCCAAAGAGAAGTAAAAAGAAGTACTAAGAAATATATGGGGACAAGATTGCAGATCCAATTTCAATTCAAGTCTGAGGCTATTTGTGTCAAGAGAATGAACCTTCTTTTGAAAAGGAAAGGGAACTATTGAATGGAGCAGGAAGTCAGTAGTTAATTCACTCATCCAGGATTGCCCATTCTTTCTTACCAAACTCTCACTTGCACTTTAGGAACACTCTGAGTTCAGTGAGGAACAATATCCAATGGGAACCAATTTGACAACTATGAAAGATCAATCAATCAGCACTTACCTAGCAGAGATGGTTGAGGGGATGCAGTAAGGGGTTAAGTTGAGAAGACTACAGGCCAGCAGAAGAAATATAAAGTGTCCCATTCAGTGTACAAAGAAATTAAGTGTAAACTTTAGTATATAAAGGCTGACTTAAGTAAAAGAGGAATATATGCTTCTTGCTGAAGGTTAAACATCCCCAAATTGGACACAGTTGAAGAACATTTTTTTAAAGGTGACAAAATCAAGTATGCTATTCATATTTCCAAATGAATATAAAATTGGGGGCCAGATATTGACTTGTTACACATTAACTGGATGACAAGTACTTAAGAAGACTATTTGAGAGAACATTCCTGGAATAGTTGGGTGCCAGTGATGTTGGTGCTTGCACAACAGATTTGCTGCCAACCTGCAACTATTTAAGTTTATGCGGTATGTGTGGGGGGAACCTGGAATAAATAACATTAAAAGCATCAACATTTGACTTGGGATATCATTTTTCAAATGACAAAATCAGAAGCCCATCTCTATCCAGAGAATTCATATTATAAACCCTTCAGTTGAGCCTGTTGCAAGGACATGACTTGAAGGCTGGAAAAATGACCTCTGTGTTCTGTTAAACTCTCACTAATCATTACTCTCCAGTCAGCATATTATTATAGCATATAAATCCCTAGATTATAAAATTGTCACCTTCTCTTCTTACCCTCCAACCATTTACTTTTGGAAGGTAAATAGATAAATGAGGCAAAGCCAGTTGCATAAACTAGGCAATGCCACTTACATAATTTGAAAGGCCTAATGTGAAATGAATAAAGCAGAGCACTTTGTCAAAGAATTACTAAGAGTCTCAAGATGGCAACAGCAAAACATGAATCAAATGAGGAGCCTTTCTGAGTGTGGATCCTAGTGAAAAGGTACAGCTTAGACACCCATAAAGCTGACATTGAACTTAACTTTAAAGTAAAGCAGTTATGTAATAGATGGAGAGTAGAGGAAAGCATAGTTTGTGCATTTTCTGAGAGTGTGGCCAGAACAGTATAGATCCATTGTCTTGTAAGATTTAATAAAAGAGGGGACAGAGCAATAGCACAGTGGGTAGGATGTTTGCCTTCCATATCAGCCCACCCAAGTTCAATACCTGGTGTCCCATATGGTCTCCCAAGCAGAGCCAGGAGTAATGCCTGAGTGCAGAACCAGGAGTAACTACTGAGCATTGCCAGGTATGAACCCCAAAAAAAGCAACAAAAAAAGATTTCATAAAATAAGGGGGATATTCCAATTTCTGAGAAAGATGCTAACCTGAGATCACTTTATTTATGCCAATCACAAACTGTCTATCCCTTTAGCAGATGTATTATTCACAGAAAAATGAAGGGAAAATTAAATTTTTAAAGTGGATGTAAGTAGTTGTTTGAAATGAAAGTCAAGGAAGATATACTAACTCTATAGAAGTTAAATTACTTAGATAACCACAGCCCAAATCATTATATAATAGCTCAGAGAAGGAAAAATCAAGGCACACTAGTTTTTTTTAAATTTTTAATTAGTCAATCACTGTGAGGGTACAGTTACAGATTTATACATTTTTGTGCTCATGTTTCCCCCATACAAAGTTCGAGAACCCATCCCTTCACCAGTGCCCATTCTACACCACCAATAAACCCAGAATCCCTCCCACCCTTCCCAGTCCCGTCTCTCCCCACCCTAAACTGCCACTATGGCAGGGTGTTCCCTTTCATTCTCTCTCTCTGATTAGGTGTTGTGGTTTGCAATAAAGGTGTTGAGCAGCCATTGTGTTCAGTCTCTAGTCTACATTCAGTATGCGTCACCCCTCCCCCGCATGACCTCCAACCACATTTTACTTGGTGTTCCCTTCCCTGAGTTGCCAAGAATGAGAGACCAGCCTCCAAGCCATTGAGACAAACTCCTAGTACTTATTTCTACTATTCTAGGGTGTTAGACTCCTAGTATATTATTCTATTTTCCACAGATGAGTGCAATCTTTCTATGTCTGTCTCTCTCTTTCTGACTCATTTCACTTAGCATGATACTTTCCATGCTGATCCACTTATATGCAAACTGCATGACCTCATTCTTTCTAACAGCTGCATACTATTCCATTGTATAGATGTACCAATTTTTCTTCAACCAGTCATCTGTTCTTGGGCACTCGGGCTTTTTCCAGATTCTGGCTATTGTAAACAGTGCTGTGATGAACATACAAGTGCAGATGTCATTTCTACTATACTTTTTTGCTCCTCTGGGATATATTCCCAGCAGTGGTATTGCTGGGTCAAATGGGAGCTCAACATCTAGTTTTTCTGAGAATCATCCATATTGCTTTCCAAAAGGGCTGAACCAGCCGGCATTCCCAACAGCAGTGTAGAAGAGTCCCTTTCTCCCCACATCCTCTCCAACAAGGTTGCTTTTGTTCTTTTGGATGTGTTCTAGTCTCTGTGGTGTGAGGTGGTATCTCATGGCTGTTCTGATCTGCATCTCTCTGATGATTAGTGATGCAGAGCACTTTTTCATGTGCCTTTTGGCCATTCCTATCTCTTCCTTGGGAAAGTTTCTGTTCCTTTCTTCACCCCATTTCCTCATGGGGTTGGTTGTTTTCTTCTTGTAGAGTTCAACCAGTGCTTTATACACCATTGATATCAACCCCTTCTCTGATGGGTATTGTGTAAATATCCTTTCCCATTCTGTAGATAGTCTTTGTATTTTGGTCACTGTATCTTTTGCGGTGCAGAAGCTTTTTAGTTTAATGTAGTCCCATTTGTTAATCTCTGTTTCTACTAGATTGCTTAGTTCCGTGTCATCTTTGAAGATACCTTTGTCTTCAATATCGTGGAGGGTTTTGCCGAACTTGTACTCAATGTACCTCATGGTTTGTGGTCTGATGTTGAGGTCTTTAATCCATTTTGTCTGACTTTTGTGCATGGTGTCAGGTCAAGGTCTAAGCCCATTCTTTTACATGTGGTTGTCCAGTTGTGCCAGCACCATTTGTTAAAGAGGCTTTCCTTGCTCCACTTCACATCTCTTGCTACCTTATCAAAGATTAGAATATCATACATTTGAGGTTGTGTGTAGGGATATTCCACCTGTTCCATTGGTCTGCAGCTCTGCCTTTGTTCCAGTACCATGCTGTTTTAATTGTTACCGCTTTGTAGTAGAGTTTAAGGTTGGGGAGGGTGATGCCTCCCATCATCTTTTTCCCAAGAATTGTTTTAGCTATCCGTGGGTGTTTATTGTTCCATATAAATTTCAAGATTGCTTGATCTGTTCCTTTGAAGAATGCCATGGGTATCCTTATAGGGATCGTGTTAAATCTGTATAATGCTTTGGGGAGTATTGCCATTTTGACAATGTTGATTCTCCCTATCCATGAGCAGGGGATATGTTTCCATTTCCTCATGTCCTCTTTTATTTCATGGAGTAGCGTTTTATAGTTTTCTTTGTAGAGGTCCTTTACTTCTTTCGTTAAGCTGATTCCAAGGTATTTGATTTTCTGGGGTACGATTGTGAACGGGGTTGCTTTTTTCATGTCCCTTTCCTCTGTCTCATTGTTTGCATATAGAAAGGCCATGGATTTTTGCGTATTGATTTTATAGCCTGCAACTTTCCTATACAGGTCAATTGTTTCTAAGAGTTTCTTACTAGAGCTTTTAGGCTTCTCTAGGTATAGTATCATATCGTCTGTGAATAGTGAGAGCTTGATTTCTTCCGTTCCGATCTGAATCCCCTTAATATCTTTTTCTTGCCTGATGGCTATTGCTAATACTTCCAGTACTATACTAAAGAGAAGTGGTGAGAGTGAGCATTCTTGTCATGTCCCCGATCTTAGAGGAAAGGCCCTTATTTTTTCTCCATTGATGATAATGCTTGCCATGGGTTCCTGGTAGATGGCTTTGACTATCTTGAGAAAAGTTCCTCCAAAACCCATTTTGGTGAGTTTTTATCATGAATGGTTGTTGGATCTTGTCAAATGCTTTCTCTCCATCTATTGATATGATCATATGGTTTTTATCTTTACTTTTGTTGATGTAATGGATTATGTTGATTGATTTCCGAATGTTAAATCATCCTTGCATCCCTGGGATGAATCCCACTTGGTCATGGTGTATGATCTTTTTGATGAGTTGTTGGATTCTATTTGCTAGTATTTTGTTGAGGATCTTCGCATCGGTGTTCATCAAGGATATTGGTCTATAGTTTTCTTTGTTAGTGGTGTCTTTGTTTGCTTTTGGTATTAGGGAGATATGTGCCTCATAGAAACTGTTCGGAAGGGTTCCTGTCTTTTCAATTTCCTGGAAAAGCTTGAGGAGAACTGGCAGCAAGTCTTGTTTAAATGTTTGGAAGAATTCGCCAGTGAATCCCTCTGGACCTGGGCTTTTGTTTTTGGGGAGAGTTTTGATTACAGTTTCAATTTCCTAGATATTTATGGCCCTATTCAGGTATTTCACATCTTCTTGGTTCAGTCTTGGGAGATTGTAGGAATCAAGGAATTCGTCCATTTCTTTTAAGTTCTCTTGTTAGTGGCATACAGACTTTCAAGGTAGTCTCTGATGATCCTTTGAATCTCCTTGGTTTCTGTTGTGATGTCCCCCTTTTCATTTCTGATTCGGTTTATTAGGGTTTTCTCTCTTTCTTTCTTTGTGAGTCTTGCTAGCAGTTTATCAATCTTATTTATTTACTCGAAGAACCAGCTCTTTGTTTCATTGATCTTTCGGGTTCTTTTTCGGGTTTCCGTATCGTTAATTTCTGCTCTAAGTTTTATTATTTCTTTCCTTCGATCTGGTTTTGGTTCCTTTTGCTGGTCCTCTTCTAAGATCTTGAGCTGTGAAGTCAATCTATCAATATAGGCCCTTTCTTCCTTTCTGAGGAAGGCTTGCAGAGCTATAAATTTTCCCCTTAACACAGCTTTAGCTGCGTCCCGTAGATTCTGGTAGGTTATGCCTTCATTCTCATTTGTTTTGAGGTATCTCTTGATTTCTTCCTTGATTTCCTTCGTGACCCACTCGTTGTTCAATAGTGAGTTGGGTTTTGTTTCGAATTCATTTGCCACTCTGTGCCTCTTGATTGGTGCATTTAGACCGTTAACATTAAGAGAAATTATTATCATGGGATTTTGTGTCATTTTTCTGTAGGGTTTGTTGTTCTTGTAGGTGTTTTTCTTGTCTTATAGTAGCCCTTTGAGTTCTTTTAAATTTGGTCTTGAGTCTGTGAAGTTCCTGAGCTGTTGCCTGTCCATGAAATAGTGTATAGTTCCTTCAAGTTTAACTGAGAGTTTAGCTGGGTAGTGTATTCTTGGTGAGGCATTCATTTCATTGAGTTTTTTCACTATATTCCACCATTGTCTTCGGGCTTGGAGGGTTTCTTCTGATAGGTCTGCTGTGAATCTAAGGGGTGCTCCTTTGTAAATGATCTCCTTCTTTGATCTTGCTGCTTGCAGTATTGTGTCTCTATCCACAGCATGCATCATTCTGACTATGATATGCCTTGAGGATTTTCTATTTGGGTCCCTTTTAGCTGGCACCCTTCGGACTCCTTGGATCTGAATGTCCGCATTCTCTAACTCTGGAAATTTTTTAGCAATGATGTCTTTAATGGTGCTTTTTTCATTGGGATTGTTTCCTTGTGGTTCTGGCACTCCCATGATTCTTAGTTGTTTCTCCTGAGGTCATGCCCTAGGACTCTCATTCGCTCTAGAGCCATTTTGAGGTCTCTTTTCATTATTTGTTGTTCCCTATATGCTTTGTGCAGCTCATCTTCAAGCTCACTGATTCTGTCTTCGGCTCTAGTCATTCTGCTATTGAGGGCTCCTACCGAGTTTTTTATTTCATCTACTGATTCTTTTAGTTGTGTGACTTCTGTTCATAGCTTTGAAATTTCTGCTCTCATTTCTTCTTGAATTATCTTGGTGGAGCGTTCCAATGCTGCATCCATGTCCTCCCTTAATTTATTGGATGTTCGTTCCATAGATGCTTTGAGTTCGTGAACCATCCTCACAATTTCTTCTCTGAATTCTTTATCTGAAAGGAGATTGTATTTCTGGGAAGTCGCTTCTGAGGTTAGTTAGATATTTTCTTGGCTCTCTCCTGGTGGTGGGGATTTTCGCTGTTTCTTCATGTTGTTATTGGCTTTACTATCCGATGCTCTCCTTAGCTTGGGAGGGACCTCAACTGAGATGTGGGGCTATGCACTTTTTACAAAGGACTTTTAAGTGCAACTTGATGTGTTCACTGACAGTTTTCGTGAAATTAGGATAGGCTAGGTTACTTGACTATTATCATATAGTGACTAAGATGACCAGCGAATTCTTCAGAGGAGTGTGTTCTATCAATTGTGGCCAAAGCACAATGCATGGAATGGTAAAAGAAACAACTGCAGCCAAGTAAGCGTCCGCCTCTCTGGAAAGAGGCCACGCCTACTTTTGAGGCCACGCCCCTAAGGTGAGGACACGCCCCTAATCGGCAGCAGCTGAGAGGTGCCAGGCAGGGTGGGGGCGTCAGGGCGAGCCCCAAACTGCGGCAGGCAGGGGGCTGGGAAGGGGTTTCTCCGCACTGGGCAGGGTCTTCAAGGGATTTCCTATTTACCTGCAGAGTGGGGATTGGTCAGGAACCCATGGCGGCTGCCTGAGAGGTGCCAGCCGGGGTGGGGGCGTCAGGGCGAGCCCCAAACTGCGGCAGGCAGGGGGCTGGGAAGGGGTTTCTCCGCACTGGGCAGGGTCTTCAAGGGATTTCCTATTTACCTGCAGAGTGGGGATTGGTCAGGAACCCATGGCGGCTGCCTGAGAGGTGCCAGCCGGGGTGGTGGCGTCAGGGCGAGCCCCAAACCGCCGGCGGGCAGGGGGTTGGGGAAGGCACACTAGTTTTAAACTACATTCTTACAGAACACTTGAACCAAATACTTGTAGTGGGGGTCAATAATGAGAAAATAACTTGATTTTTCCTTCAATTCAGTTCCCCATCACTCTAGAGTATGCAGAAAAGTGGAAAGGCAGAAATCAGATAGCAGTGGGGAGTCCTAATTCTAATATTAATTTCAATTTACCCATAAACTGACCAGGCTCAGTAATTCTCCCTAAGAAGGCAGGAACCACAGAATGCACACATGTTGTACTGCTCAGTGAATTTTCATGGAGTTTATTTATTCATTAAACACACTCATTATTCATTAAACACACTCATTATGGTGTCTTCACTAAATCTGGAGCACACTAAAGTTTGTCATCTGCATTGTATAATTAACATTAGATAGGAAAAAAAATGTCCACAGCATCTTAGCATGGACTTTAGTGTAATAGATATCTAGGCTTTGTCTCCATTTACTATTTGGGTCATCATTCAGCTCCTGATCAATCTGCTTTGCCAACCACAAAATAAGGTTGATATGAGATGTAGAGTATGAGATGTAAAGCATACATTACTCTATTCCTGAAAAGTAAAGCTTTGCTTATTTGGCACAAATTAGCATAAAATCAGAATGTCACATCAAAAGAGAAGCAACTGGTTAGAGCAGCTTGAATATCTGCATATTCTCATTGCAGATGTTTATGATTTAACAGCTAATCTATTGCAATAGTCTATGAGCTGGTTCCCACGTCCTCTTAAAGATGTTTTCTGCAGGCTGAAATAGATAATACAAGTAATCTGGAGAAATTGTATGCTATCTATGCATTTTCCCATTTCTGTTCCTTTAATCTCTCCAGGAGTCATTTAAGGACTCCCTGATTATGCAACTAAAGACTGAAACAGAGTGAAATGAACTTAGATAGGAACTGATTAGAACTGAAAAGAAAATATTTATATGTATAAATTTGGGTGTGTCTAGTACATTTTTCAGAGTTAGGAGATATGTTTTGAGAAGATTGCTTCCACAGTGCTGATGAGAGAAGGGACACTACAGAATTAGTAAAGTCCAGCCTTCAAACTCACTATGTACTTGGGAAATCCACTTCATTTCCCAAAAATTTAGATTTCCTATCTATAAGATTAGAATGTAAACACCTGATTGTATAATTGTCCTTTGTTATTTCGGGAGCGCATATATTCAAGACC